>NC_134380.1:11552343-11862812 GCF_035582795.1 Mycteria americana | reverse complement strand
TGGTCAAGCAACAGCTTGGTACAAGTGGATGTTGTTTTAAACGTCCTGGGACAGAAAGATTGGTTGGTTCCAGCCCAGTGCTGCTGAAAGAGGCACAAAAGCTTCACTTTTATTAAGAATCGTGTCACCCAAACGTGAAGCGTCCTGCTTATCTGATGTTAAGATGCCTTTACCCTTTTTTTGTGTTTTCATAGCGTTTTGAGAACTTGCCTGTTTGCAGTTGGTGAGGTGGAGGTGGGCGGGAGGCTGGCAGTCACAGGGCTGTGCAAAGGGACTTCTGAAACTCCAGGAGAAGAAAAATCCTCCTGACTTGAGTAGCTTTAGATGGACGATGACTATTAGGAAAGGATTTTCAGCAGGGCTGAGAGGAGTGTAGCACCTTGCTAACCACCGTGATAAGCAAACCCCAGGGTCTGTGCAGCCTCAAGCATTCAGTAAAGAAAAAAACCAGAGCTTTTTTCTCAGTGCTTTGAACGTCACTGTAGATCACTCTGTGATATTTCCTGGGAGTGGCTGCAACTCTTCTCAGGAGATCACAAGTTTTAAAAATCCCGTGTAGGCTCCTGGGCTTTTACACTCACCTGAGTCTTCACAGAGGTTCAGATCAAACCTTTCCCCGAGCTTCTGCCATGCCTTGGAGGGGAGGGAGGGCTTCTGTTTAGTTTTTGACACTTGGTGTTTTAATCTCCAGCCAGAACAGGAACGAAAGTGAAAAAAAAAGTAATCCTTGCACATCGGTTTTTGTGGCAGCAGCTCAAGCAGGTGCCTGGGGGAGCCCGTCCCCGCGAGGCTGCGGGGTCTGGGTTTTGCAGGCTGGGGCAGTTGGGAGCGCTCAGACGCCCTTGCAGAGAAGTATGCGAATGTGGGAGTGTTTGTGTGAACTCCAGCCCTCCTCTGGAGCCTTTCGAGGCCTGTCTGTCAGCAATGCTGACATCAAATGTGTATCCCACATCAAAGCCCTGTCAAGGCTGCTGACTTCCTACTAAGGAAAACAAGGGAAAACAGATTTCGGTGCGTGTTGTTTATTTTAACATGTTTTGAGTATTTGATTGATTTTTTTTTTTCTTTCTAGAAGCAAGCCTGAGGGGGATGGTTTGTTTTACCAGGAAATGAGAATAAATTTACTCAAGCAACCTCGGGCGGTACAGGTAGGTGCTGTCTCAATGCTGTTGCGTTTTGACTGTGGGTACCACAGTGCCCTGGAGCAAGGTCTGAGGCTGCCGACGGAGCTGGGGCAAAGCTGCTGCTCTGGGGAAGTGTTTACAAATCATTTCTGGTTCCTGTAGACATTAACAGTCCTTATTTCCAGCATAATCGGCTTCAGCGATCCCAAAACTGTGGTCATCCTATACGTTATAAGCTGCAAACTGAAACATGAGGGTGTTAGGGCAATGCCAGCCCTTACTGAGTATCAGGAGGAAACCCACGAATGAAAGGTACATCCCAGTTTTATTTTCCTTCGGGAAAACAGCTTCTCCGTGTCTCTGAGTAGTGCTGCCCCATCGTTACTGACTGCCCCTAACGATACCACCCGCAGCTTAAAACTGTGACTCCTCCGCTGCTCGTCACTCAGCTGCTGCCGAGATTCACTAGCGCGGGTACACACAAAGCCTCAAATTAGTCATAGAAAGTGAAACAGCTTTTCAGAAGAATTGCATTGGGTGTGAAGGAGTGAATCACAGCAGAGAGAATATCCAGAGCAATTTTAGCTGAAAGAGCATGAATTACTGGCTGTGAGCGCAGCCTGAAAGAGAGAGCATTTGCTGTACGTTGCAGGGATATACAAGAAATACTTCCTCTGTGCACTTCAAGTCCGTGCTTTGTATTTGCTGAGTTATTTACACAGAGCAAAACGAGCGCAAAGGCAGCAGCCACCACTTGGGACCGGATTGAAGCTGAACTTGCCTCAACTTGAGGAATCTCGGACCGAAAGGAGGTGTGGTGGTGTCAGGAGTCCAAAAGAGCGTGCAGAAAAACAGTGAAGTTTCATTGTCCCCTCTGAATACCCCACTTCTCCGTGTGTCTAAAGACACTTTACAAGGTCTTCATTCACAGGGGACATTAGCCCTAGGATGTTGCAATTCTCCTGACTTGCATATTTATTCTTTTCTTATAAGGACTTAGGAAAACGGCTCTTCAGTCATTAAAGTTGTAGGGTTTTTTTGTGTGTGTGCATCCATAAACCCCTGACACTGGCATCAGTTATTAAATCTGCAGGAGCATCAATTTTGGAATCGAATGGTGCATGAAATTCAAAAGATGCCACCTCTGTCCCAGTTTATTTTTTTTTTTCCCATGGACTAGTGATAAGGACCTTAGAAGAAGAGCCTCCCTTCTTCTGGGTTTGGATAGAGGCTTTCCTGTAGACTCAAGAGAAAGATGGAAAAAAATAGAAAAAGTCAGAACTAGCTGGGGACGAGAGAGTTAAGGAACCTGCAGCTTGAACTGCTCTCGAGGGAGACAGGAAAGCCGTAGAGATTTGGCACTAAGCGCAGATCCCAAAAATTAGATCATAGCACATAATTATCCTCCAAACTGGTCCTGGTGCCAAAATCTTAATATCTGGGATTGTTATAATTTGAAGTCATATAGGAAATCCAGACTTCCAATCAATTGCATTCCCATGCCCAGCCGCTCCATGTCATCGCCCGTTCCACAATAAAACGTACCTGGCATTGTGTACAGAATGAGTAACGATTCCTGTGCCGAAAGGGAAGAGGGAGAAACACCGAGAACTCTCCCAGCCGCTGAAGTCAGCGGGAGCCGGTGGTGCTGGCAGGGGCTCAGCACCCATGAGTCAGCCCCTTGGCTCCTTCGCAAGCAATCGTCCTGCCGCTGCCACCCCGCGTCTTCCCGCAGCCACGCGGGGAGCTGCCCGCCTGCTCGGCAGATGCAGCTAAACTGCTCAGAAAAGTGTCCCTAGGTTTTGTTCCAGGTACGCTCACTTGGGTTTAGTCAAAGCAAAATGCTCGGAAGAGACGTGATGCACGATCTGGTGGAAAGTCCCACGTGGGGGCTGCAAGATCAAGTCACGGTCTGACAACCATCTCTGAAGACCTTGGACAAACCACCATTCTCAACTCTATCTCAAAAGCTACAGAAATACTTAGTGCCTGCTCATTTCAGGTCACGATTTCCATGGAGGGAGTTATATGAATGCAAACATGGAGGTTTGAGCCAGCACGATGGGCTAACGCTGCTGGTCCTTCCCAACAGGGTTGGTAGGAGGTGCTCGAGCAGTTTGGGGTTTTGCCATGATGAACGTAAGATGTCTGCATAGAGGTTTGTTTCCCCCCCAGGTCCAGGCTTTTCCTGTAGCTCACCATGAAACACAGAGCTAGCACATCCTTCCACCCTCAAGCTCTGGAGCTGCAGCATCCCATGAGATCAAGCTCCCATTTTTTGCACAATAGGTTCAGATAAATGCAGTACAAACCCTATTCATTCAATCCCACTCTCCTGCTCTGAGTTTGACGCTTGGGCATTACCAACGCGATCCCATCCCATCTCCCACATGCTGTCCCGCTGTGCTGGTCCACAGCTGTCCCCAGCTGGAGTCCTGCCCCCGTCATCTCCTGCTCCCCTGGTTTGGTGCTCAAGCCCATCTGATGGAATGCAGTTGGTATGGGACATCTTCTGAAAAGAGCAACGTGTATGCAAATCTGCTAGAATTTTATAAGCCTGGCTTGCATCTTTCCTTCAGACATTCACCCAGCTTTTCTAAAATCCCAGTCCTGGAGCAAGGCTGAATGAAATGCATTCGTTCCTAAAAAAGATCATTGCACAAAATCCCTCAAACTCACAGGAATCCAACCAGCAGAGGGCATGGGCAGTCAATGCCATGCACTGCAATGCCCGAGGCCAAAAAATGCTTTTTTGGGGAAAAAATGTGTGCAGGAGGGGGTTCACCACTCCCATGGTGGCACAGGGAGCAAGCGCTGGCTCATTCGAGCGGTAAGCGCCATGCTTTCCTCCGTGCACTTGCACAGCCTGGCATGGCACCACCACAAATACGCTGAACATCTCTGATAGCACAAAAGCAAGTTTTCTACGGCGCCGAGCCGGAGATTTAAAAATGTGCTGCCAGCAGAGATGCTGATGTCGATGCAGCTACCTGAGAGTCCCCACCTGCTAGCAGGGACCAGGGGCTCAGCTAAGGACAAGCAACTAAAACCTCACTCGCCTCCGGTAAGGAAAGCGCAGCAGTGCAGCGGCAGCTGAGTGTGTGGTGATTAAGGGCAGGACATGCCTTGGAATTTAGGATTTCTTTTTTTTTTTTTAACTTCCTGTTTATAGGTTGACTGTATTTCCCCAGCGTTTGAACTTCTTCGTCATGCTGTTTCTCCGCTGCTCCTGACACTGAGTGAGAATTAATAAGCTTCCTCTGAGCAAGTATTTTTATTTAAACAAGCTGCTGCCTTGCCCTGCAGCCAGAAACCCGCCAGTAAATGCCATGTTGCAGAAGGCAGGACACGGGCAAAGACCCTTCCCAGCAGCACTGCCGAAGGCCGGAGTGCTCTCCCGCTGCACCGGTGCAAAGCTGCTGTGCTGAACAAGTATTTGGAGGGTTGATTGTTTTTTCCACAAGTGAGCAAGAGAAGGAGGCTGAGCATGACTGAGAATCTGGCTCCAGTTTCTGGTACTGCACACTTGACCTCAGACCTGCCGAATTTTTCCAAAAACCTGGCCTGCCCAGCTGGCCCCCCCAGCCCCCAAACTTGTTGTGAGCGGTGGAGCGAGGAGGTGGCAGCTGTGTTTTTTGCTTTTCCTGCATTTAATTATACTGCAGCGATCTCCAAACAAGACATTTTTTGATCAGACCTGAAATGTTTATTTTGCTGGTCAAAAACCGAATCTGCTGCCTGTGGTATGCATGGCATCTCACATATTTCTTTCTCTACTCACTGTCAAGTGACTCGATATTCCAACAGATACTGCCACAAAAGCGGGAAGTCAGATGCTTTGCAAGCTAATTAATCAATCAGTTTACTATATTAGCAACCTTAAAGGAATTCTGATGCAGACCCAATGCTTAAATCTGCTGCGACATCTGCAGCCAATCATGCTTACATTACCCCATTAACAAATTACATATGTGCTAAGCAAGATACCCTGTGGTTCGAGTGTGCAGAGAGCTCCTCGCACTTTCTTGAAGTACCACAGGCACTTGTATAAGCGGAGCACAAAAGAGTAAGGACTTTTTCAGTGGAAAAGGTTTATTCTGCGCTTGTTGCACTTGCCACTTGGCGTCAAAGTAGTTTGAAGAAGGCCAGATTAGCTCGGGAGATTGGAGAGATTTAGCAGCCCTGCGATGGAATGATAAAAGAAGTTTGAATAGATATAGCCTTTATAAAAGTCTTTTATTATAAGGGCTGGCAGGTTTGCACATCCCCGACCGGCGGGCTGGCTCGGGTGCCGTGCAGCTCTCTCCTGGAAGATGAGCCATTTGCAGGCAGTTACAGCAAGGTAGGGCGCTTTGGGAGCAAGGAGAGGCTTGCTTTGCTCTGCTCCCTGTGCTGCAGCACTGTCCCGTCCCATACAACGAGCCGCCAGCCCCTAGCAGCATCGCCAGGAGCTGCTTCTCCCAGGGAGAGCTTTCTGCTGAGCACACATGAAAGAACCCCTTTTTAGGGTGCGTTTTGGTTAAAGCCCAGTGCTGACACAGCGCTTGGGGTCCTGGCCTCTCTCTGGGGGATCTCTAGCAGCCGTGCTGCTTGCGTTGCTTTAAAGCCACGCTGCGTCCTGCTTGCACGGAGTCACAGGTAGCATGTCCCTGCAGCCCACCGATGACCCTTCCCAGTGTCACGGGGCGGGATGTGGCCCCGCTATTGCAACCAACAATATCCTACAGATGTACAGAGCATCGGAGCAAGGAGGTACCTTCATAGCTGCCGTTTCAAAGCCTGGGATCTAAATGCTTTCCTCTCAAAAAGCCTCCCTGCTACGTACCACGCAAATGAACATGCGCTTTATTTCCCTTCATTTCCAAGAAGTCCTTCTGTTGAATGGAGAGCCGAGTGGTGCTTCACTTTATTTTTACTGAGTGGCTTCAAACCCTAGAGTGGCTCAAGCCTGTTTTGTATTCGTCCTTCCTCGATACTTACAAAGCACCGTCAGGGCAGCAGATGCTTTGCAAACAGCTTTAAAGACAGATCCAGTGCCACAGGAGAGTTTGAAAGCTGCAGAGGACAGTCAGGGCTCACAGAACATCATGTACCATCGTACCGGGCATGAGTCTTCCGCTTTTATCTTTTGCTAGACTTAATCTTTAAACCTATTGTTTCCCCCTATACAAGTTGTTTATAACTTTTACTGCTGAATGGGAAAGCAGGTTGCCAGCGTCAGTGGGAGATGAGCAGCTCAGGGCCAGCTTGTTCCCAATGGCCCTTTAGGAAGTGTCCATGTCTTCACAGCATCGATGTCCTCCAGCCGTATCAGCGGTGGG
This sequence comes from Mycteria americana, assembly GCF_035582795.1. Taxonomy (NCBI): domain Eukaryota; kingdom Metazoa; phylum Chordata; class Aves; order Ciconiiformes; family Ciconiidae; genus Mycteria; species Mycteria americana. The sequence goes on along the minus strand of NC_134380.1, from coordinate 11,856,367 downwards.
GTGTTTCCTCTCTGATTGCCCAGCACCCTCGCCTCTGCTGGAAACGGGGCTCCCGGCTCATTTGGGGGTGAGCCGAAGCTGTGCTCCTCCTGCAAAGAAGTCCTAGAGAGCCCCTTTAAAGAAAGGACTCTCTTTAAAGCAAGTGAAAATAAAATCCATCCAACTGTGCGTTGCTGTTTTTCTTCTCCCCCAATTATTTTCTGCCTGATGACTTCACAGCAGAGGCACTGACGAGTTTTATTTGTTATTACATGGCACTTTACGTCAGAGGGGCCGGTAGCTTAATGAACCCCACTGGTTAGCATAGACTCACCATGGTCTCATTAGCGTGTTGCTTTCTGCTGTGGCAGCTTGAGGCACTAATTGATCTGACGGATTTATCCCATCGATTTGGGGGGGGGGGGGGGGGGGAGGTACGGAGATTTGAGTCAGGTTTCGGCACAGACCTGTGCGTGACACCAGAGCGATGAGTGTGAACGGGAGGTGTTCACTTTACTGGTAAGGATGGAAGATGGCTCTACCCAGGGATGTACCAACACCTGGGCTTGGACAGCACAGAGGCGATGAAGCTGTTTGGAAGTGAATGCACACAGCTCCCCGGGCATCCTTTTGTATCCTTCAAATGCTTCTTGGCTCCATTATCCGGGCTGCAGCTTCCAGGCTGGGGCAGCTGGAGGGAGCCGCACCGAATAGCGATGTGCATCCCTGGCAAAAGAGTGAGTTAATCCCATGCTGACATCCTCGCTCCTGTAAAACATCTCTGTTTGCTGCAGATAATTAGTGAGCTTCCTTCAGTGACAGCAAAGGCGAGTGAATGAATGGCTTTTTTTATTTGCTGTGTGTGCCTGTGGGCTCGGTTAGATAAGCATCTATGTTTTCGGTTATATTCCTCATAGATACGATAAAACTTTAAACCAGGCTCAGTGGAACTGCTCCTTCCAGGACACGGGCGGTCTGAGGCTTGCTCTTTTTTAATCCACTAAAGTAAAACCATGTTATTTGGACATCGATAAGCTCAGTGCCACAGGTCAAGATGCTGCCAGGCTGCTTCTGCTAGTGCCCAGCCGGCAGACTGGCCCAGCCCGCGGTGAGATGTTTGCGGCTCAGAGTCAGCGTAATGGAGCATATTTGAGTTCAGCACCCAGAAGGCTTAATTCCCGTGCGTGTGCCATTAACAGGCCATGAGGATTCTCTAGGAGAAACAGAAACAACAGCAAAGAAATGGAAAAAAGTTAAAGGCCGCTAAACTGGAGCAAAGCTTGGTTCCCTGGTGAGTCCGAGGAGCTTTGTGCAAGGAGCTCCTGCTAAGCGCTGGCATGCAGATGGAAGTCATGCACAAGTTCCTCTTTCTGCTAAGAGCCATGTGAAACGCCTGATTTCTGACTCTGCCAAGGACAGGATGGGAATCCTCTTATGAGGATTAAACTTTCAGGAAAAAAAAAAGTTCTCTTCTAAGAAAAGCTGTGCACTTCGCTTGTAATGCAGGTAATTAGACACAAAACATTGAGCAGCCAATTCCTCTGCCAGCATGAGAAGCAGATAGAGGCAAATTTGGTGAATTTGCTACAATTTGGATTCCATCTTTCATATGTAGCTCCAGATTAAGTTATATTTTCCTGATAGGATTATCAGTTTAGCCCTTTAGTCTCCCACTGTACAATCTTTCCAAAACTGCTCAGCTTCTGATCCTGTGCATTACTTATTTGGTCAGCACAGAACATACTTTTGACTAGAGGCCAGTGACTTTTCCCATTGACATGGAGGAAATTTGGACTTCACCTCGATTACAGAATCTTTTTTCATTTGTCTGCTTTATTGCATTATGGAGATTTGATCCTCCTCTGGAGTCAGCTGGGTGATTTCCAAGGGATACAGTTGGATTCCCCACTACTTTATTTCTCCTTCCAAGATGGAATGGACTTTTATGGAGAGTATAAAATCAAAAAACAAGCTATCACTTGCATTTGCTACACAACTCTTCCTGTGCGTTGGTGGAAGTACTCTCTGAGGGTTTTGAAGCCTGTTGTAGTATGTGTGGGATGGTAAAATGATGGTAAAAGAAGGAGTCATGAGATGGAGATGGAGTGCTGTGAGGAGGTGACACGCCTGCTCCAAATGCCCTGAAAAGCAAGGGACAAAGCCCAGCAGAGCATCGTGGTACTTGTGTCCCCCATCCCACCTCACTCCCTGAAGCCACACCAGCAGCGTATCTCTCAAGGTGGCAGACGTCCCTGTCAAGACACCCTGTGTGACAATGACATCTCTCCTCCGGGAGGCGGAGGAGGAAGGCGAGGTGTGCTGCCGGCATCCTCAAGTGCGGGGCAGCGTGCAGGCACCTGCGGCTCACGGAGGAGGACGGTGCTGCTGCGACAAACGACGGCTGCTCCGAGCATGGCAGTGAAGCCATCTCATGCAGATGGCACTCTGCACTAATTGATGTTAATGAGTTTATCAACAGCACTTCCACATCTCCTTCAGAGACAGGAGGAGCAATAACAGATGCGGGGAGGGGGGAAATATGCATGAGCCGCGCTGTGGGTGTGATCGGAGAGGTGTCTGCACGGCAGAGGCACTGGGAGGCGGAGGAGGCTCGCTCCCTTTACAAACACAACTGGGCGCTGAGGAGGCTTCGCTCTCCCATGCCTACCTCCATCCTCTGCAGTCTGAGCTGCAAACCGGGCACTTGGGAGCAGAAACCCGATTTTTAGAAGCACAAGTCACATCTGGAAAATAAGGAAGCTGCTTTTTAAGGAATCGTGTCTGAGATGAGGTATTGCTGCCTTGCCAAGGGATGTGTTCTTAGTTCATAAATAACTCAAGGAGAGCACACCTTATTATATACCTGGCCTGTTGATACTAAGCTTTTCCTGTGGTGAAGCCAGGGCTAGATGCAAGCCAAGCAAAGTTGTACAACACACAGTGTAGCTTAGAGGTAAGAGGAAGTACCAAGCAGAAAACTCATCTGAGAAAACCAAAGTCCATCAAGCACTTAATAGGCAAGTCGATACAACACGGAAAGCTTCCTTGTAATCGCTGTGCCGTAATTCCCTGAACACCCATCCCTTTCACAGTGGTTGGTGTCAAACAGACACTCGTCATTCACCAGGAAGAGCTGAGCAGTTGCTGAAGATACACAAACGATGACAGCAAATCCTCAAAATGCCTTTGATCCCCGGTCTGCATTTAGCTTAGGGAGTTTATTTCTCAGCTCAGCGGTAGTCAAGTGGCATCGCTCGTGCTGGTGGTTCACAAAGTGGCTGTGGGCAAGCAGCCTGTCCCAAGGATGTTTGCAAAATAACGAGCAACTGTGCTGAAAACATTTCCTGCTTCAGGTCTGTGCTCGCAAACCAGCAAAGTTGCTGCCTGGGAGTAATTCGGAGCAACTCTACTAGCAAGTGCAGAATCAATGCAAATGTGCAACTCCTCTAGACTTAATTGCAGGGGAGCATCTGTTTACATTTCAGTACCCAAAGGCACCCTCATCTACTGGGAAGTTTGCAGTCTGCAAAGACAGTATGTTACTAGTGAAGTTCTGAAAAGAATATACTGTCATTCACCGGTTTCATGCAATTGCATCTATTCAGCCACTAGCCAGAACTTCCCTATTAAAACCACAACTGTGGGTATAAGTATCTCTAAGAGCCTTCATTGAACTTCCTATCACAGTCTTTAAAGCAATCATTTTGATTGCTCTCGGTTTAGCAATTATGGCTGAGTGACACATTTTCAGCTCTGGAAAATGATATGCCTAACCCAGTTTCCCTATGCATAAGTCTCTCGTATACATATATATATACACACACATACACATATTTACCAGCTTTCATGTGCTAAATGGTTTCTAAACTCCTGCCTGTCAAGGAGCTGGCTTGATCTGCGAGCAGGATTCCTGTCTGATGGCTGCGTGATGTGTGCCAACAGCTCCCTCTGGGTTTTTTGTCTAAGATTTACTTCAGTTGCAGAAAAATCAAGGAGCGTCTTTGTTCCCAGAAGTATTTTTGGCAACCGACTGTGCAGAGCATGACCCATCCTCACAGCCTGGTTGCACGGTCTCTAGACAGCAACTCCTCAGGGCCAGCGCAACCTGGGGTGATGAGACAAGCTCTGTAATGGAAACGATTGTGCCTTTGTGTCTGGGAAGTCAGAAAGTGTCATTCTTTGAAAGACAGAGCCTATTTCAGAAAGAGCATCTCTAGCAGAGATGGGCTGTAGCGTTCCAGGGCACCATGGAAACATCCACTTGCATAACCCTGACAGTTACTGGGAGACGGTCTGCTGGAAAGCGCCGCAAATTCCCCCTCTCCTGCTAAACACAAAGCTTCAGTGACCTCAGTCCTTGGCCATCCCATCCATCGCCAACAGAAAATGTTAGAGGGAATAACATCTCCGGAACACCTCCCGTAAGTTATGAACTAACACGGCTGATTTTACAGCTACTAAAATATACCAAAGTTCAAAACAATAGCTTTGCAAGTTGACTAACTGGTGAATGAGAGCCAAAAGCGGGAGACGCATGGGTTTATATGGAGGTGAGCGGTAGGCAGAGGAGGAGCTGGAGTCCCTGAGCCCAGATTTGAAGGCAACCGGTTTATGCTGAATTTCACCGGCTGAGAGTCTGGTGCTGTGTTTTGCAGCCACCGGTGTTGACCTAATCAGATCTCAGATAAGAAGCAGGCTGCTTTGTTTCTTTGTTCATTGAAACTGGAAAGAAAGAGCTGACCATTTTGGAAAAATTCTGTGGAACTCGGTAGAAATTGGACTGTGTGCGCCATGGAAATTTAATAGAGTCCTATGCAGAAATTACTGTAAATACTTGTAGAATTTAATAAGTGCTTTTATGCTTCCTGTTGGGTTATTTTTAACACTCTTGTAGAATTCCGTAGTGGGATATGATTTTGTATTAAATTTTAATGGTTGTTTTTAAAAAAAAGCTGTTGAACGCTATCATTTTCTATTAGGTTATACAGAACGCCTCCATTAGGAGTGGTTTTTTGCTTCCAAACAAAGCCTGAACAGATTTGAACACTGTACATGAGCAAAATAATCCCAGCTCGGGGAAGATATTAATGAAATCCAGGCTGAAAAAATGTGAGGAAGCTGCTGTAGTGTTTCTATTTCCAATTTCAGTTCACGCAGGTGAATTCAAGAGCAAACCAAGGTTCACCGCATCCTAATTGTATTTGAGGGCACTGTCAAAACCCTGAACTTTGAGATTTTCCTTAAGGAAATCTTGATTCATATCTTCTTTTGTAATCAAGGAAAAGTTTTCCTGCAATTTGTAGAGACTGCATAGATTTCATGCCTTTTCTAATCTAACCCCATGTGGCACAGATCAAAGGCCTTCGTGAAGTTCAGTGCATGAAGCTCAGTAATCTTGCGTCCCATACGAATTATCCTCCAGGAAGACATCTGAGTCTTCTGTGAAGACGTCCATTGCCTTCTATCATTACGTATGCTCATCTGGTTGTGTGATTAATTACTATGATTTCTGTAGGACTAACATGGTCATGTCTCATTAGCTGTTTTTGGCCACCACGCATTCATTAGTCAGGCATCATCAGAACATCTTTGGTTTTTAAGACCATACTAGGTTTTCACAAATCATGCCCAATTTTAACCAGAGTGCTTGGGAATGGTGGTTGAATACAAGTCCCATTGGGCAAGGGGTGAATTGTTCTCTGCAAGCTCATAAGCTGTGTATGCCAAGATGAAGAAAGACTGGGGAGGATGTGGTCAGCTGCAAATATCATGTGAGTGTTCCCAGTATTTGGGGTGGCTAACTTTTTTGGCAGGATTTTGGTAGGAGAAAATTTGCTAATGAAAGAGGAAAAATAAAGAGAAGATCACCAGATGAGGGTGCCACCACACTGTCCTCAAGCCTTGATACATCAGGAGCTGAAAGTCTCCCCCGTAGGGGCTTCTCTGGTTTTGGTAGCTGAACTTCCGAGCTGGCTCCTTCCAGCCGTATTCCTTGGCTGTGCTCGCGCGCCGTGGCCAGGTTGGTGCCACAAAGGGCTCAGCCGTAGGGCAGTGGCCATGTCCTGAAGGCAGATGGCTGTACAGGCTCCTCCAGCTTCAGCTGAAAAGGGCAGGACATCATGTGAGAGACCGGCAAGTGCAGGGATCTGCGTCCAGGGTTTTGCAACAGATGACTTACACGCTGGGCTGCTCCAGTGCCATGGGTGATGCAAACGTCTGCACGAAGCAGACGCTTTTTCCGCTGCAGATTCTGTCTCCATTTATTTCTCATGTAGGCAGTATTCATTCTGACTCCATTTACTTATCTAAATACATTGCATGCTTACTAATACAGACAGTGTGTTCTCTTTTTTTAGCTTGAAAAGGAAAGTCTCATGAAATACGTTGCCAGTCTAAATTATTCCATGACTTGCCTACATTTCAAATTAACTGGAGGAATATCAACAAACATAATGGCAATTCTTTTCCAATCCCATCTCCTTCTCAGTCTTTAACCCACTTATCAGACACTTGTTACTACAAAAATAATGAGGAGAAGAAAATACACCACTGCTGAATCAACACTACCGTACTTTTTTTTTTCTTTTTTTCTTTTTTTTGTACTCGTGTAACTCTCTTGGTTTCTGTTGGACACACATCAGCCTGAAATTGTAGAAACACAGCTGGCTAAATCCATTACGTCTTATTACAGGTTATCAATTCTCCCATGCGATAAACACATTTGACAATTAGCAGTGAACTGATGAGTGACTCGGTTTGGGCTTTGCCATTTAGAGGAGACTATTTCTTTACTGGTTTGTGCTTAACAGAAAAGTTCACAATACAAGCTTAATTTGTAGCAAATGCAAAAAGCTGGTAAAGCCATTAGCATTTCTTATAACCAAAATGACAAATGGTCTTTACATTAATCTCAAATCACTTCTTTAAGGCAAGGATCAGGAAAGAATTTTCCTCGAAAGGATATTACTGGCCAAACGGGGAGGTGCTTTTGCGGGGCTTTCTCACCTTCTGTGGGATCGATAGGCGTACGGGACTGCCAGGCTTGCCTTTCTGGGCTCGATAAAGCCATCGGTCTAATTTGGTTTGATGAATCTTCTGCTTCTACAAAAAAAAAAAAAAAAAATTGCAAACTCTGCATAGACAAAGGACCAAACCACACTGTGACTCACACCATACAGTAAACCTTTTAGGAGCAATATTGCAGTAATTCAGATTTAACTTGTTCAGTTCCCTATCTCACTGCAATTAAACTGTGATATTTGGCCAACTGGCTTTTTTCAATTTCAGCTCTTTATTTGGGGGAAAAAATCTGTCAATGCCAACCACCATATCAGAGCTCTATAAAAGTCTTAAAATAAGGACTGAAGGAGATTTTTGAGGAGGAACCTATTCCTTCTCCCCCAAGGGAAGACCTCCCCTCTCCACTCCCCAGGGACTGAGCTTTCTCAAGTGCCCTGTGAGGTACCGGCTCACTGCAGCCTTTCTCCCATTAGGGTTCACAGAGAGCTGCATCAGCCCTACCCTCTAACATGGACATTCATCAGGAAAAACACAAGGTACTTTCAGTGTAGTCTCAGAATACCAGCAGTCAGCTTTCATCTCTTCAATGTGCAAATAAAATGAGGGTGGTGAGAGAATGAAATCTCTTTCCTTTTCATTTCCCAAGAACATTAATGTGTTCTTGATCCCAGAATGATTCTCATTTAGTCATTGTAATTATATTACTTTAGCTTTTCTCTTTCTTTGTGTGGGTTTTGCTGGTTTGGGGCTTTTTGGGGGGTATTTTTTGTGATCAGGAGTTTTTTCTGTTTATGCAAGCTGAATATTTTCCTACTGGCAAACTTACCCTAACTTTGCCTTACAAGTGCATTTTTTCCTTCTTTTTTTTTCCCCCTGCCCCTAGCTGGTGCGGAGATTTGCTCTGGCAGTGGAAACCAAGGGTGCAGGTGATGCCGAGGAAAGTAAAGACCACATGGAGTAGCGTTGGTCGAAGCAGCAGCATGAAAATGCCCCACGCACATCCATTAGTGAGTGAAGGAGTTTTGTCTGGCAAACCTCCCGGTCCAAAAGCCAGGTGGATTGGGGTTGGGGTTGGGTAGGAGTTTTTTGCCTTTAATGACTGTTTGGAAGAACAGCAGCTTAGGCATTACAGTGATTTGCTGATCACTATATAAACGAGGAAATATTTAAACAGTGAGGTGTCAGACTAGTAATGCTACCCACCTCCTTGGTGGGCACAGGGGGTCATGTCGCGTCATGAAGTACGAGCTGGTGCTTTAGGATGTTGCTGATAGAGACGGTAGGAAGTCACTGCCTCTGCTGATCAATGCTATATGTGAAGCAATGTGCTGATTCTTCTCGAGACTTCAAGATGTGTTTCACAGTCCAGGCATAAGATGCTCAGCCCCATGTTCCCATGGTTCATCAGTTACTACCCGCTAGCTATACGTGCGTGTAAGCATGGACTGTGGTTACTACGAGGAAACTTTGTTCAGCACACAGAGAGACAGGCTTAAACCTTGTTTTATGCCTTGTTTTGCATTTGCCACAGGTGTAGAAAACAAAAAAAGGCACATATGGAGATTTCCTACAGCTCAGCTGCTGCATGGTAACTTGATAAATCTCAGTAACCTGAAATCTCTTCCTGGTAAGTGAAATACAGCTCTCCCTGGGCTGGCAGTGCTTTAGCAGAAGACAATGGCACTTCATAACACTTAGCGATGGTTTGTAAAAAAATATGTCCAAATTATATCATACAGGAAGTACGTAGGATGTAACAAAGAGTAGTGGGTGAAAAGCAGAGGTTCCCAAATCAATCTGTTTTGGGAAAATCATCTGTAGGTTCCAATAACTGTGTCAGCTGAATCGCTTGGGCTGCTTTTGTGTGCAGAATCGTGCAGGAAATCCCAACAAAGCAGAATTTCTCGTAAGACTCTGGTGCATCAGCCTGTGGTCCGAGCCAGAAAGAAACCACAAAAACAATTGCTCTCCTTGCTGTGCAGCTACTACAAGCCCCAGGTGGAACCTGAAAATGAAATGTGTGTGTGTGTGTCAAAACATTGCAGGACTTTCCAAAATCCTCTCTTTGGATGTAGTTACAGAAACAAGCACATGATGAGGGTCACAGAGTCGTTCTCTATATTATACATTGTTCTCTCATCACTTTGGCTGGAATTGACCCAGTGACTTAATTTATTTAAGAATACTTTAAAACGTTTCTTATATGTCTCAGATTTGAGCACCCAAGATCATGTGTCACTTTGGAACATCTTTAAGGAAACTTTAGAGCTTTATATACTTTACTGAACAATGGACCCATTTCTTCATTGTTCTGAGATGGATATCTGCTGAACCAGAAGTGTATAAACAGTGAGAAAAATTGGCTCTAAACGGTCTTTAAAGCTAATTTATATTCAAGGCTCCGTTAAGGAGCTGGATTATCCTGTTCTTACCTTTTAGAGGACCATAATAAGGAAGGTAGAAGGCTGACAATGCATGCATTGTCAGTCGTGACAATGCATGGGCATGACATGGTCAAGCATGTAAGTCGATGTCTTACAATGCATGTAAGTCAAGTCTAAATGTTATTAGTGCCTTCTGAATGCTTGGTGGATATTCAGGGCCTGATCTCTATTACAGGTTTCTCTCAAAAACACACAGCCTTCCTCTCTTGGATGGTTTCTGTGCACACTTGAGGTCTTCCTCATCTCCAGGGAGGGAAACCTCAACAATAGACTAGCACACTCACGGGTTATCTGTAATAGGGGAAAGCAGAGATGGCAGCATCGAAAACCTGAGTTCTCGTGCCTGTGGTGTTCCCTTGACATTGCGATGGAGCTGAGGGAAACCAGAGCGCCCAGCGAGGTGTCCCAGTTTGGGTGCTCTGTGTAATCACCATGTCTTGCAACGTTGACACTCACATTGCTGAATCTTGGTGAAATCTTTGGCAAAGGAGCACAACACCCTGGAAATTAATTTGGCAAACAAGTTAACATTAGGGCAGAAGAGTTAATTTTCTTAAAAGTCTCATGAAGAGAGGGATATTACAATTTGTCCACTAGCACTTTAGCTGGCTGGGGTTCCAGCTAGGAAATGTTCTCAGTAGAAATGGAACTTTTTTTTTTTTTAATTTCCTAAAATCCTATGGGGAAACAATTTTCTCAGATTTCTTCAGCAATGTTCATTATCCTATTTTCATTGGATTATGAAAAAGAGAGATGTCTGCAATTTCTTTTTTCTTTAGGGGTGAATTTCATCCCTTTTGCAAAGTTTATGAACTACCCAAGTCCTTTTTAAATCCTGCCCTGTAGTTTTAAGAAAATGTAATAGTTTTCATCTTGCAGCAAAGTTTCTTGGAGAGCAGAAGTAAGAATTCTGAAACACTGGAGGAAAAACTAACAAGAGAAAAGAGCTCTTTAGGTTTGTTAGGGAGATATTACTGGATGAAAAGTTGGGAAGTAGCACAAGAAATTTCTTTATGCGAAGGATCTTGTCTTGTTGTCTTCCTCTGTAAAATATCCAGAAAACTGCTGGCACTACATGAAACTAGCAGCAAGACTGAGGCCGAAAGCACTAAGACTATGCTGAAATTGAAGTCTTGTTAAATTAATTTTTTCCAGGGTTTGCGAGAGCTATTTCCCTTCCACCTGCTGACCAAACAGGATAGCAGTAAAATACTTCCTCTTAGTGACTCACAAATCTGTCGGAGGTGATGAGGCCCGATGGGAGTTTGATGATGTCTTAAATAGCGATTTGCTTTTCGCCTCTTGGCAAACGGCGTTCTCCGGACTGGTAACAGTAGCTGCATTTCCAGGCTATGGAAATGGGAACCAAGAAATGTCTGTTGTTGGTTGTTTTGCTCTGAGAAGATTTCCGTCAGGCATCTACAGCTCAGTGCAATTTGAGACGTGCAAAAAAAGGAGGGAAATTTCAGAAGCGTTTAGTGATGTGCTACCTGTTAGAGGCTGCAAAAATGTTCGCTTAAGCGAATAGTCCCATATCCTTGCTAGGAACATGGTCTCTCCTCCACTGCGTGAAAGGAGGCCTTTATTCGTTCAGAAATTATTTTGGTGGGGGGATTTTTCCATTTCAGGGTATTGAAAGACAAGGGGTCCACAGCCCTGGGAGCAGGATAGCTATTTCTCCTTACAGATGGTCCGACACTGGCCTGTTGAAATAATGTGCCCCAATCCTTTTCCAAAGGGCAAATCAAAGGTTTGCGTGGCCCAGCAGAGCTTATTCACTGCTGTCCACGACGTAGCTCTTTATCTACAGTAATTGCCATCGGAGAACCCTGCTCCTCCAGCCAGAAAGCCAGGAGGCAGTTTGCGCTAGTAAATCTCAATTGGAGTTTTTTCATTTTTATTTCCCTGCCATAGAGGCAAGACAACAACGGAAGATTAAAGTGAATTATTATATGCTATGGGTTTCGGAAACATCCTTTTGCTTCCTTCCTAGGTCATGCACAGTCCTGCGGTTTTCGACTGCAGGCTCCGCTCCTGTTTCCAGTCCAGTAGCTTTCCATTCACATCGCACAGAGCCGCTTCTCCAAACGTCCGACTAAACATGTCTCCCAGTGTGTTTGTAAGGGGAAATGATTAACGCAAACCGTCTATAGAAAGCAATACTTCCTATTTAAAGATACTCCTGACAAAACTCAGTGGGGAAAAAAATCGCTATGGTGGTTTCAAATAAAATATGCTGCACTTTTTCCAAAAACTTCTTGGTGTTTTCCATACAGAGCAGTTTCTGTAGGGGAGTATCTGCCACCTTGCTGCAAATAATTGTTTGTCGCAACAAACATATCCACTGTTTCCCCACTTGAAATAAAATCCTACGCATCCAATGAAAATATTGATTTCTAAATAATCTTTAGTCAGAGCGCTAAGAGGTGCAGCTGACCTAACTCCACTGATGTAAGTAAAGCACAAACTGAAGATCTAGTAAATTAAAGGCACTGAATATTTAGTTACGCAACTATTAACATTGGGATTTGCATTGAACCGGTGATCTGAAAACAAGGTGACACCCATGAACAGTCAGGCTCAAAACGCTTTGGTTTCATTTTCTTTTGTTTCAGAAATATATTCAGGACTGAGACATGTATTTAAAATGTCCTCCCAGCTCTCCACCCCCACTGGAGCTTTTAAATAAAAGTTAAAGACGGAAAGAAATAGCATAAGCAAATTTCAAGGGACAAGATTAATTACGACTCATCTGTAGGTTTTTTCCCATTCTGCTGATAAGCTACCCTGAAATATTTCTGTGTTGTTTCACTGTACTGAAATGTGCCAGCAGACTCTCGCTGAAGTTACCCGAAGGCATCTGAGCAGTTCTTAACTCACCACTGCCTTAAGTTAGTGACTGCCTCGAAAGCCAAACGAAACCAGTCGTCTGCCAGCAGGGTCACATTTGTTAGCAAACTTTAAAACTGAGATGCTGGGTTTTCTTTTCCTGAGTCATCAGTTTGCCCGTGCCATAACACTTCCAGGAGGGGGGAGTTTTCTTCAGGCATCTGCCTGAAGGGGATATTGAGAGGAAAGTGTCAGAAGTCGTAGCAGGAGGTTTCAAAGTCGGTGCCCTGACTTGAGGCACTTATAAGTTAACATGATGTCTAGGATGCAGCCGTTCCCATGCGTATGCGGCGCAATCTCTGTCCCTATAAACAAAAAGAAATGTTTTCAGTTTACATATTTTCGGTTTACACAGCATGGAAGGCTTATGTAAGTAACAGGGGAAAAGAGAAAAATTTAATGAATTCATAACAGCCCAGCTAAGCATGATATCCAAAGCTAAACCTGTCAGTCTCTGGACTGGGGAGGATGCTCGTTGGGAGAGCTGACAAGTGAGACTGCGGAACTACAAAGATTTATTGTATACCAAAATAATTCCTACGCTTGCTGAGCAAAGTTGCTGCCCCAGAGTAACTGCTCTCAAAAATATTTTCCATCGTGAACTCCAAGTCCTTTTTCTTGCCCAGATTCCATCACAACAAACAGCCCACGGATTTATGTGCCTCTCACTTACCTTGTGATGACTGCCTGATGCACAGGTTTTATGAAGACAAAAGTGAAGGAGTGCAGCCCCCTTGGCGGTCGCAGCAGAGGGAAACTGAGGAACGGTCCATCCTCATCAGAGCGGAGATGCCGGGGTGGGGTCCTGGGAAAGAGGTGTTTCTTCAGCCCTTGGTCTGGTGGATCTGTTGGAAGAGTAGAGCAAGGATGTGTCTAGCCCAGGGCTAACAGTGACCAACCTCAAGCTCACTAGATTTTTTCAGACACAATAAGAGGCATTTTTAGAAGTGTTGCATAACTTCCTCGTAGTCAATACCAGGCTTTAAAAAGAGCAGATTTTGGATAATGCTGGGGAGGTTTGAAATTCTCGTTCTATTTTCATATGCAGATGCCCAAAATGAATGGGACAATGTCATCTTCAGAAAAGACATTTGTTGTCTGGCAGTTCCTGATCTGCTGCTCAGCAGCTAGAACTGGCTTACCCAAAAGTCATCACTACCTTGTTGATGTGCAAACTTCTATATAAAAGTGAAATTCATCTTATCTGACTTCAGGGTGTCTAAAAGTTAGATGACTAATCCTGGGCTCGTGCCCTGGCCTCCTTTTATATTCTCTGAAGAAAAACAGACACCTCCAAAATTTTGCTCTGACCGACTGTAGGCACGGGTCTGAGGATGAGACGAAAGTGTGCCTTTTCATGGGCTATAAAGGGATCACAGATAATGAACCCAGGCTGAGGTGTCAGTGGCTTATTTATAGGATTTCAATAATAAATCAGGAAAATTATATTGTCATAGCAATAGAAATCCCAAAATAGCGTCCCTGTACCGCTGCCCGTCCGCATATCTCCTTCTGCTGATAAAGATGACATGGAAATGAGATGAGGGACAAATGACAGAGGCTTCTGTGATAAACAGGGCTCAAAAAATTGCAAATGGAAAAGGAGAAGAAAGATGTGGCTGTATTAAAGATCCCAAGATAAATGAACCACGGGTGTAATGAGAACTGAAGATCGAGGTGGATACAAGGTCAGTGTGTTCAGGAGGGAGAAGGAAGGTCCCTGCCTTGTGTGGGGCACTGGGACCAGCCAGGATCTGGCCGACGGAGCAGGTGCAGAGGAAGATGTGGGGCAATCAGGGCGGTGGAGAAGAAACTAGAATAGCTTTGTTTAGGCTAGGAAAAGGAGGAAAAGGCTAGGAAAAAGGATTGCTTTCTATAAATAGTCCAGGTAAATCCCCAGGGAAGGGAGATAGTTATTTAAGCTAAAGGACAATGTTGGCCCTGAATCAAACTGGTTGTGAGTAAATAGAGGGTGGAAACATGAAGGTTTCTGAGCATCACAGGAAAGATGTTCTGAAGCAACTTTCCAGTCGCAGCAGGAACCTGAGCACTTCTAAATCCGTCGGAGCAGGAAATTGATCTTGGTGCCAAGATATCTTCCAGATCTACATACACATTACTCATGCTTTATTTAATCTTTATTTTGCCAATGACAAATTTTTGCCCTGCCTTAGAAAATAGGACTGGACAAAAACTCGAGAGACGGTGTCACTGATAGCTTGCCCAACGGCAGGTTCATTCATACTGATGGGAGTTGGGCTGGCACATCCACAAGTGACATCCAACAGCTTTCTAGTCCTCCACTACCCTTATTATTGCAACATTTTGTTAATGGGTTGGGGTTTTTTTCTCGTTATCTAGCCTTATCTCCCTCTCTGCAGTTTAAGTACATCATTAGGCTAATAACGGCTAATGGACCACTGCAAGAATGGTGGGATTTTTTGGCCTGGGAAAAAATGCCATGAAATGTCCTTGGGAGAAACCTCAGTTAACAAAGGCTACGGAAACAAAACAAAAACAGGACTAATGCGCTGGTTTGAATATGCAAACAGGGAAACTGAGGAAACGGGGTTCAATTTTCCTTTCCTCTAATTAGCCTTGTTACATAGCCATATACAGAGAAATTTGATAGTGATACAGGAAAAACCCACATTCCCACAAAAACTTCAGTGCACACTTTCCAGCAGCAGTGCGTAAGGATAAACCAGGGTGGTCTCTTGTTTTGGAATTAGCCTCATACAAACTTTTGGCTGGGCTCTGAACCTAGTAAAAAAAATATTCTAGCCCAGTTTGCACAGAGTTGTATTCTCAGTGTTACAGACTTTTACCAAACTGCTTTCTTTTTTCCTCTTTATATCTGAGGTGAGTTGTACAAGACAAGCACTAGCTTTTTAAGTAGTTAATACATTGGTTGAAGGGTTTTCCTTGCTATATAGAAGAGACTTCTACCTCTTGGCCCTAAGCAAATAAGGGATTTTATAAAAACTAGTTCAATTTATCTCTCATGGAAGGAGAGATAAATAATTTCCTTTTTTTCTCTTTCCACTTCTAAAAAATCAGATTCGCACTGCCTTAAACTTCTAATTTAATCAGGCTACTGTAATCTTGAGTCATTCACCACTGAATTGACCAAAGTACAGCAAAGGAAGAAAATAGCTTTTTCAGAGCTGAAAATGAGTCAACTGTCCATCTCAGGCCTTCAAATCAAGAAAAGACAAGGCTTGCAGCATGCTGAGATGGGGAAGGGAGCAAGGTTTTGTCAATAAAAGCAGGCTGTGACCCCCGCTTACCTCGATGAATAGTAATAACCCTCTGTTCCTAACTAGGAGGGTAAATATAACCTCTGCCAAGTACATCATCATCCACCTCCCTCATGTATCATGTCTGAACCCTCATACCCCAATTGCACGTCAGTGGGTGGTTATCAAGGGTTGACGAACAACCTTTCTCCTTCAGAAATTCTCTATTTAAAAGAAGCTCCTGCTGTGTCTCAACAGTTGCACTAGGAGCCCTGTCCATCTCCCATGTCCTAAAAAGAGTCATTCGTGAAAGCAGGCAAGCGCAAGAGCTGAGTAAACTTGGACACAGCTCCCAGCCAAATTATGAGCGTGTTGCCAAACATGGAGAAAAGTGCATCTGATTCTTCTGTTAAGGCGTCCAAGGAGGGCCACAAAATTATAGTTCAAACTATAAACAGAATGAGTACATTTTGTTCATTTTCCTGTTCTCTTTATAATCGATGCAATATGAAGAGCTGCTATCAGTGGAGAGTTATACAATCAGATGGCAGCAATAAAAAGAACGTTAGCAAGTCTAGGATATCAGAGGAGGTTGACTGGAGGAAGCAGTTATAAAATAAGACTGTTTATATCTATTTAGATGAGAACATCAGATTCGTGGCAAATTCATTTTGATGTCTGTCTGCCCACTTAATACTCAGCTAATGGACATCTGCATCCTGATTTACAGTGGTTGCCTGGAGAAGGATCAGTACCGAGGATTATATACGCACAGACATGGCTCTTTGTGCACCTTGAATAAGATGTGTGTTCTATACAGTAACAACATATCCATATGTAGATGACTTGATCTTATGTACACAATATATGCATACGCAGAATTTCATAATTATTGTCTGGTTTACTGTTTCCTCATTCTATTGGACTCAGGGAAGGTTTTAATTTTTGTTATTGTCATTTGAGCACAAATTGGACTACAGGTTCACAGCCTTACAAACCTGCGGCGTGGGGAATACAATAAGTACAAGACGGGCATCTCCACCAGCTGTCAGCAGGCAGCCTTTACTGTAGCATCTTTTGTTCTTTGGCATCTGAAAAGGTCCTGGTTCTCAGATGGTCTTCAGGCTTGTTTTCTTCTCTTACAGCCATCTCTCCTCTGATATCTGCAGAATGCACTTGGAAACTCTAGGGACTACCAAAATGAGAGCTGTAAAGCTTTAAAAACAAACAGACATTTCACCTGTCTCTAATCAGCCCCATCTCATGGTTTGGCTTTGATTTCCCCAGTGCAGAAAAGAAACGTATAGGATTTTAATTTCCTTGGCTCCCAAGAGCAGTATGAATGAGACTGCAGCATTGCATTCGGCTTGTGTTATTAATGGGCTCCATGCTTGCAAATGTCTCATTCAATATACTTGCTCAAAGTGCTTCCAAAAAGGGGGGGAAAAGAAGAAAGAAAACATCAGGTTTCTAGGTCTAATGTATGTGACCTGACAGCATGAATACATTAGATCTTCTGCAGAAACATACAATTCCAGCACTGTGCATTGGATCTCTGGCCTTTTTATCTTCATCTGGACTCTAATCAATGTGCTAGCATACTGCCTGGAAATAAGCTGAATTTTCCTGCCATTCTGGCTCATACTTTCTATCCATTTGAAAGGGTATGACATGCCTTCTTATAAAGTCACTGTAAGTTGGGAATGTTTCTGAGCTCTCTGTTCAAGCATCCTGAGCATCTTCCAATACAAGTGTTTTCTTTTTTGCCGAGTTGCTTAGCCCTCCTATGCCCGAGCCAAGAATCCCCCAGATCCTCTGCAGGCACAAGGCAGCATGACTCTGCTGAAGGCCATATGCTCATGTCTCACTGCTGAGGATCTCATACATCATTTTCCAGTCATAAAGAAGGTACAGGCCAATAATCCTAAACTGAGACCTATGAGATCTCAGTTGTCTTCTAAAACTTCACGCAGGCCGTGGCATTTCCCCACTTCGTGTCTGGTTTTACCTTCCCATGCTCTGGCTTATCTGCAAGCCTTTAAGTTCTTAAAAGGAAGAGCTGTTTTATATTATGCATCTGGACAGCGTCTAACACAAGAGGGCCCCGGTTTGATTAGGGTCTCTTGTGACTACCGTAATACAAATACTGCTAATAAAATGCATTTGAATCAGAAAAAGGCAGTGATGCTTCTTTTCCAGTTAGCTCTTACCTTGGGAAAGTCTGGGGGAGGTGGGATTGTCAACCAGAGGCAAGGTGGCCTGACTTGACCTCTCCTGGCACGGCCAACCCTTTGAGCTCTCCTTGCAGTGCTGCAAACTGAACTCAGCAAGGGCTGTGCTTGTCTGTGCAATGCCTTCCTGTGCCTGGAGTGCTTTGCGCATCCAAATGTGCCACATATTTGCCTTCCCAAAGCAGGGCCTGCTTCTGTTAAGAGCAATTAATCACTTTATAGCCAGTCTTTCATTATTATGAACACAGCAGATGTGTTTCCGTTAATAGGTCCCCAAGTGAGCCTTATCCAGCATCTCGGAGACTTAATGAAGGAGATTATGTGGCCTAAACAGAGTTTTCATTTTCAGCATCCTCCCATTTCTATCTGCACTACCAAGTAAGCAAACAAAATGAAGTGGGAATCTTGTTACGGGCTGTTACAGTACATAGGATAAACTTGCTGCCAAATAATAAAATGTGTCCACTAGTTTAATGTGATTAGTAATAGCTAAAACTTGCATCGGTATTTTTACAAGGATCTGAAACAAAACATTAAAAACAAGCACGTAGATGTCTTTATACTGTAGTGGTAATTCAAAGCTCTCTGCTTCCCCAATTAACCTCAATATTTGAGCAATGAGAGGGCAGGCAGCTGGCTCCCTGGGGAAATGTCTGTCTCCGGAATATTGTTCAATCTCGGGGAATTTTTCAAGCATGCTGGTTGCCATTAAAAAGTCATCACTTCCAACAGTGGCTAAGACCTAGCAAGTCTTTGGGTGCTTATAAAATAGTGTCTAACTAATGACGGTAATCATGAGGGTTACCGAGCAGTGGCACGTGAGGTTTCTCCGCATGAGCCGGCAGGGCTACGTGCTGCTCGGCCGCATCCACGGCGGGTGCAGCCGCGTGAGCTCAGCGTCAGGGCCGGGAGGGTGGGCTGCTGGCGTAGGGCACAGCATCACGCTCGGCTAGGATGGCCATCCCTCTGCTGAGCGCTGGCTGCCTCTGGCTGTTTGCAGGCATCCCGGTTGAGGTGGGCATCGCTGCACGTGGACGTGTCCCTGATGCACTGCCCTGGTGCTGCTCTCCACCTGCCTCCATAAATAACCAGCAATAAAATCTCTGCTCTGACACGGAGCCTCTGGCTTTTCTCTTCCCTGGTAGCAAGCAGCCACCGTGGGTAGTGGGCACAAGGCAGAGCTGCTCTTCCATAGCACGAGAAGTTTTGTGAAGAGGATGTTTTCCAAAGCATTTCTTTGGAAGGTCAGACTCCACAATCGCTTTTGCTCCCCTAAATTATTTCTAGAACCAGATCCCTTCTACCCAAATGGCTTCCTCACCCATTTTCTGCTCTGCATTGTCTGAGGCTTACTGAAATTTCATCTCTAACTTACTTGGATCTTAAAAGCAGGTAGTCAAGAGGCTACATCTAGTCCTTATTCCCAGCACAGTAAAGAGAGGAGGCAGTTCCTTGTATAATACAGACAGAAAAAATCCTGTGCATTTCAAATAAGTGCTTCGGGATTCATATGGAGCACCCCCACTGTATAAACGTATCATATAATTTTAAAATCCAGAAGGATCATCTAATAAATTCTATAGATCTGTCTTCCACTGGTCTGCACAATAAAGGGTATTAAAATATGTAGCGTCTGCAGTATGGAACCACTGGAGAGGGAGTTCAATCACCCAGGACGGAGTACTTAGCCATTAGACGGTGACAAACTGGCCTCATTCCTGTAGGCAAGGTGGGAGTGCAGTCATGTTTAAAATCACAGGGTATTGTTCTGTAGACCACTCTAATTCACGAGCATGTTTTCGGTCCCTGCACGAAATGCTTGAGGTATGACAGAATGGAAAAACGATGAACTTTCTTTCTCACACACATTAAAACAACTTTACCATAAAAAAATATAGATAACTAACAAATGATTGCCCCTAGCCATGTCTCTTTAAAACAAAACAAAACAAAACAGTGTTGCGTTTTTAATTAAAGCCCAATTAATTTGAATAAAGTGAGGAAATCACATCTGGGCCATTGCTGCTATACAGCTTCTAACCACAGCATGCGTGAGGTTACGTCAAGGACTTGCTTGTCAACTTTGCTTTAACTCACATATGGGACTGGGTATGAAAGAAAACCCAAGAGTTTTTACTTTCTGCAGTAAAAGCCAAACTAACATAAAATGAGATTAATGGCAACAGCAGTGACTGCTTTCATTTCCCAATGAACTTTCTCAATAGTACCAGTAATCAAGATCAGGTTGGTTTTTCTTCTTTTTTTTTCTTTTTTTCAGAAAAAAACAACTTTTCATCAGAGAAAAGAAAAAGAGATACTTAAAATACATAGACACATCTGTTCTCCCATATTAACAACATTACGTCTTTCTCCATGTGATGCATAATGAATCATCTCAGTGTGTTTTGCTTTATAGTTTTGTACAAATCCAATTCCTTATGACTATTACTGTAATAATAATATTTTCCAATTCAACAGCACCTTTCATTTTGAGTTTCTCAGTGCAAGAAACTGTAACAAGAAGTGAAGTGTGTTGAACCCATTGAAACAGCTAGAAAAAGGGAGGCACAGCTGTAATTAGCAGAATTAGAATTTGTCTTATAATGGGGAGAAGGTAACGGTGCATATAATTTTTTTTTAAGCAAACATATAATTTTCACTACATTTTGGTTAAATAAGCGAGCATTTTCATCATTTTTGACGCTTGGAAAACCAAGACTTATAGCACCTTACAAATGCTTTTGTCTTTTTTTTCCTTCTTAAGAAGAATTAAGTTGCATCCATCACGCACGCTGAGCAGGTAAGACTTCACATCCAAGCCACTGCTGGCCCTGTATGATAAACACAGGGCAGAGGTCCTGCGGCCCAGCCATCTTTCGGAGAGACGGAGCTGAGGCTTTAACAAAGCAGAGAAATGAACATCCAGCATCCTGCATTCTGGTCCCTGCCCCGCTGCTAACTGGATGCCCTCGGGCAACGTGTTTGCCTTCATGGGCTTCACTCAGTACAGCTATGGATTTTACTGATGCTCCTCATGGAGCAAAATTATATCTGGTTTTCTTTTCCTTCCCCGTAGCTACTTGGGAAAGGTAATCTGAGCTAACTTTTTTCCAATGAATTAGTTAAACCGCAGTAAACCCCAGTTCAGACGCTCTGGATTAGTGGGGATTAGTGCTCCTAAGTAGGTACCAAAGCCGTATCTACATGCTTCCAGTCAGTGGAAAACTGCAGAACTTGGACACTTGCATCGGTTTTATAGGAATTGTTAATCTGACTTGGCAGCAGTAATTAACAGTTCCTCGAAAGATATAGATCCTGATTCATTTGACCATGTCTCTTAAATGCTGCAGGAGGACAAAAGTCTTGTTTGTGTTTGCTACCAACATCCAACGGGAGCAA
This sequence comes from Mycteria americana, assembly GCF_035582795.1. Lineage (NCBI taxonomy): Eukaryota > Metazoa > Chordata > Aves > Ciconiiformes > Ciconiidae > Mycteria > Mycteria americana. The sequence continues at coordinate 11,835,166 of NC_134380.1, read as the reverse complement.
AGGAATGTTTTCTGCAGCAAGGAATGATAATGATGGTTCTTTATTAAAAAAAGAAAGAAGGAAAAAAAAAAAAAGAAAAGAGAAGAAAGAGCAAGAATCCTTGATTCAATTAAGTCTTAGTCATGTAAATAGTTGGGAGTTTCCAGAAAGTAATGTCGTTATAGCAGGATGCCAATGTAGTGCATAATTAAAATGTAAAAAATGTAGGAAGGTCACCAAGCCTTTGATTATAAACAAGATTTTCCTAACCCACCCATGACTTGGCATTTTGATCTTGAAATTTATCAACAGGAAAAGGTGATGATTTCTTTTTTTGGACTGGAATGGAAAATAAGTTAGTTTGTAGAGAAATAAATCTTGTTCACAAACTTTATTTGCTCATTACAAAGGCTTTTAGTATTTGATCACACTTTAAACGAGAAGGATTTTCTGGAAAGGATTTTTGTTTTGTTTGATTGGTTTCTTTATTCAATAACTGCTTTCTATTGTATAATATGAAAAGCAATGCAAAGCAATCAGCTTTACATAACAATTTAATTACAATAATTTAATTCAGCTTTACTGTGCTGTACCAAAATGATAACAAGACTAAGCCTGACATTGGCAGCAAATATCAATGTTTAGCACAGAGGAATCCCAAAATATCATTGAACGCTTTCTCCAGTTTCTCAACCAGCACTCTAAAGCAACTTCATTATCAAGCCCTACACTGCTTTGTTATTATTTATACCCTCCTTTGATTTGGAAATCAGATAGAGCCATTGACATACGGTGATGGAATGGATCATCGGTTGTATGTTACTATATAGATGCGATATCATCAAGCAGGGTCAAACAGTGGGAACCTGATAATGTCCCACCCGAAGCCTCTAAGCCCAGGAGGAGTTTTTCCATGCCCTACAAGCACTGAATAAGGGTGAATTTTCAAATGCAATCTTGTCTTTTCCTTTTATTACACTTACCGTTGCATTAGCCATTAAATGGAATATTGTAAGCAATAAATTTTCTTACACAAAGTAGAAAGGGTGGACAGAAAGGAAAGTCTTTTTAAATTCTAACTTCTGCTTATTATAAAGTTCCTTCTGGTATGGTCAAGTCTTATGGAATTGGCAGAAAGCTGAATCCATCTCTGATAGGACTTTTCCATCTGAACATCATGAACATCCAGCAGCATGAATGCCTTTTGCCAACGTTTGGTACTCAGCCCCGTATGAGCTGCAAGCTGGTGAAAGAGAGCCAATCTATAATAAAACCTGCCTGGAGGTAAGCACCTTGGTCAGTTGTGAAGTTAACTCTCCAAACGGTTTAGTACTGGTGCCCCAGTTGGGTGCTACCCAACATGAAGGAATGAACAGAAGTTGGACACGAGTCCTGCCCTCCTCACTGGAGAGTGGAAAGGTTCAGCACCCCCAAAATGCCACAAATTTAAGCTTCAATTATACTTCAAAGTAGGAATCTCCAAATCTCTGCAATCTCCAGGGTGGGGTCTCAATTCATTGTCCTGTTGAACATTTATTTTTCCTTGTAGCACTGTGTGAAGTCCAGGGTTTACGTTTTAAATCATAAATAAGTAAGATCAGTAAAAGATCACGTGGCAGGTATCCTCCCTGATTAGTCATTCATGAACAGTTGGGTCTACAGATTTTCTTATCCAGGTGTCTTTGATACGAGGCACGTTCCTCCCTATCTTTTTATGGAGCAGTCGTTGTGATTGCAAAGCTTGAACTTTTGCAAAACACAAGCTGTGCGATTTCATCAGAATTTATTTGTTATCAGGCAGCTAAAAAGCAACATTATGCCTAGCAAATGCAAGCAAAAATTAAATAACAAGTCATATATTGTTCAGCTAAACTTCTGAAAGTGTATTTGTGTGTTTTAATATAGCACGAAGCATGTTCTCATTTTTTATTACAGAATATAGCATTCAGCAGCCTGCGATACAACAGTTCAGACTGTTGGCAGCAACAATACAGTTTCCATTTCTTTGAGTGCAAGATTCAGGGTGTGGAAACTTTCTACTTCCTTGGAAACTCTTCTGAAAACGGGTTTTCACTCAATTCAGCCTCTAAGTGTTTAAGAGGTGACTGAAATTCTGAAAGTGGACTGACTGTTTTAGTGCCATTGGCAACCTTGGGAAGTTTCTCACTATGTGAAGGAAAAGAGGGGGGATAAAAGTGGGGGAGAAATCTACATTATTAAAAATCTAACTCAGGATTTTCAGTGAGCACCTTCTCTCTCTCTCCTTCTACTCCTTTGAAAAGCAGGAGGTGAAAATAGCATGATACTTTTCACTTCGAAATATTATTCACCCTCTGCATCAAAATTTCTACCCATGCAGTTGTAGCTTCACTTTCTGCTATTGCTCAGCACTGCTGATTCAATGCGATTGGCTAAAGGCTTTATTTAACCAAAAAAAATACACTTCAGAAAATTCCCACCATCGTCCAAGTAGCAGGCAAGATTTTGCTGAATATATGTCATGACTAGAAGGATATTCCAAAAGAAAGTAGTAATGGGACACGGTTAACTGACCTGAGATAGAAAACCCCATAGGATGGGATTAATTTCACCCAAGGTTACTAATCTTAAATTAGGCATCCGTTTAAAGCCGATTGTCTGCAATTGCTCTGGAGTCACTGGTGGTGGGAGATGACTGCTTTCAGAGGGTGATTCACCCCGTCCGAAGCTGGGTGGATGAATCACCCTCTGGATGCTCTTGCCATTCCCCGCTGACAATGGCAGAATGTGGATGATGATCTCAGGCCGTGTGCCACTCCGAAATGGCTGCTGCCAAGTGGGATGGGTGCTGCGCACAGATTTCTCTCCCCCACGAGGCCGTTGACAGTGTGCATGCTGGAGGACTTGGGGATGCTTGTCTTTGCTGATGCTCCATCTGCCACGATACAGTCAGGTCAAGAGCCGGCATTTTGTTGCCTCAGGCTTATGCAAAATCAGCAGCAGCCTACAGAAGGCTAATTAAGAAAAGGTAGTCACTGCCAGGCATTATTAGTAGGTCGATATTAGCTGGAGAAGAAAGAGACACTTCTGCGGCTGTTGGGTAGTGAGGGAGTCTCCAAAGCTGGACTAAGTGGAAAAATGCATTACTTAAAAATCCATTGTATTATCGGTCCATCTACCAGATATTAGCATCCTGAGAGAAGGAAAGGAATAAAACTACTCATAAATTCAAAGACAGAAATAAACCCAGCATTTCTCAGAGTTTATTCGGAAAAGAAATCCTGCCTTCTTCAAGCTGTATCTTATCTCGCTGTGTCTGATTTTACGATGGTGCCACGAGTTCAGAATTGGTGAGTTAACGGTCCCAAGAAGACTGAAATACAGACAGGGCGCTGCTCTGCTGGGCAGCACGTGAGTATGAAGTAAGAGGTGGTTCCTGCCCAAAGGTGTTAAAAATCCGAATGGATAAACTTTGAGACTGAGCAAGGATCATCCTCCATGGCTGGGCAGCATGGCAACCCAGTGAGTCAACAGAGAGTGAAAATTACTTTTTCAGAGTCGTACAATTGAGCCTGTGGCCATACAGCAAACAGGAGCCAGGACAGGAGAAGCCCATCTCAGACCTGTAATCACAGGGTACGTCCTCCTAGACCCAGCTTTCTTGTACGACCTTTCAGTGAAAGCAGGTGTAAAAACAAGGGAATACACAAACCGTTTTTAAGCCCACTTTCCCCAGACCATATGACCTTGATTTGTAAAGTGATTTGGAATGATTTGGGTTCTGGCATCGGGAAGTAAAATCTAGTAGCAAAGAGCACTGTTTTATTCACGGTAATCTCACAGGTTTATTGATGCCTTAACGCATACCTTAGATATTGGGCAGTTGCAAGACTGCCACATAATAGACAAAACTTGTGAAACCTGTGGTCAGATAGCTTGCTCTGTTTATTTACAACTGGCATAAACGGTTGGAGAAGGCTTGCATAGCCAGTGATTTAATATATTTTTATGTAGTATTTAACAAGACAGTCATAAGCTTTCAGGAACTTTCTGCCTAGCTGAAATAGTCTGATTTGTGTCTCCACTTAACTTTGGTCTCTTAATCTTGTCCTAATCTCACTTTTTTCTTTTATCTTATTTTTTTCACTCCACTTTTAGATCTTGACATTCCTTACCTTTGGGCAACCTTCATTATACAAGAAAAAATTAGTACTGAACAAACTAACCTTGGGATGGTTAAAGAAATAACTCTTTTCCCAATGGAAATATCTGAAATTCCTCAGCAATACCATGAGAAACTAATCTTGAGTTTGATCTTATTTTACAGGATGATTCATGGTTTCTGACTCAAGCAAAGTAAACTTGTTGATTATAGTTTAGGTATCTCATCTTTAACAAAGAGATGCTATTTCTTTTGTTACTTTCTCTCTAACCAAAGAAAATCTTTTTTTCTTTCTATGTTGCCAATATATTATGAATATTAATAGCTGACATCCACTGTGGACAGAGCAACACGTGGAAACTTAACATTTCTCACCAACCAGCCAAAGGAGACAAGGCAGGACCCAAAGCAACGGGGGGAGTTTGCAGTGAAGCTCTTGAGCTACGCAGGGAGCGGATTCAGGGACAGCAAAGCATCGTCTCAGCTGCACTCTCCTGACCTCTGTTTCGAGTCGGCTGTGTTGGTTTTTGTTGTTGTTGCTGTTTTAATGGAACTTTTTGGAACAGACTGTGCATTTCTCAGGGTAAGGCTAATGCACATGCCATAACACAGCATTTTCAGCTGCCATGGAAGGAACGGTGCTGCTTTTATATCCTGGGTGAGGTCTACTTGGTACTCCCTGGGATTTATTCACCCCACTGGCAGGTCTGTATGGGGAACTAAACGCTCTGTGATGTGACTGGTCGGTCATTCCTCAATCCCAGCGTTGTGTTTGCATGACTATACCCAGATGTCCATCATCTGACAGATTTACAAGCGATTTTTTTCTTCTGTGGTAATTATAGTAACTTCCTGTATCGCACTTCCCTTCAGGTGTGGGTGGGTCTCCTGCCTTTTTGCGTGAACGTGGCAAAACCATGCAATCCCACAAGCCTCTGCTGTAATAAAAATAACATGAAGTAAGCGGAACGCGAACGCACACCCCAGTCTTGCATTTATCCTAATTCACACTTGACTTACTTTCAGTAGTCCCACTGACATCAATGGATTTACCAGCTTCAGGGAAATGAGGAGGAACCGGCTTGTCCTTGCACGCTGGCCCCGCAGCGATGGGGACGCACCTCGTGAGCTGACATCTGAACTCAGGCACAGACACCCAAAGCAGCGTGGACGTTGTCTAGGCTGTGGCAGGAGCTGAGCTTTAAAGCAGATGCTGGCCAGGAGGGGAACTGGCTAGGATGCCTCTGCCTCCCTTGCTGGGAGAGAACAAGAATATTAAATTATGAATATTTTATTATTGTTATCTACAATAAAACAGCTACGCTTGGTGTTGTCAGAATGCTGTAGCAGAAGGAAAGACTATTGAATTATTAATTCCTGAAGGCTAATTAATAGGAAGGATGCTAGAAAAGCCTGCAACTGGAAGTTCAAAGCCTGCACGTATGTAGCTGTGAACAGCCGTCACCTGGCCCGGTCTTTCAGTCGGCCAATTACACCGTTTGGCATCGTGCACACATCCAAACAATGCTTAAAATAATGACACAAACACACCAACCTGGCAATAGAGAGCCTTTGTTAGCAGCAGAAGGCAACTGAAAGAATTTGATTTACAATTGATTACCAAAAAAAAATAAAATATAAAACAAAAGCCTCTTGCCAGCTGTTCCTTTTAATCGAGCCAATTCAGCACATGATAGAAAGCAGATTGCCCAGACTGACACAGGCTGAATTTCTGATTTCTAAACTTGTCCTCTTTTTGACACGTGCAACTGAAATCTAATTTAAGATGTTGTTTCTACAAGGTAGAGATGTTGCTGTAATTATCTGTGGCAGTTGTTAACTTTTTAAACTTGCTGATTCACTATCATGCCTTCTTCTGTAAGCAAGGTCCAAAGAAATTATGAGGTTGCAAAACAGCATGTGCTGGGAAAAGGGAAATTGCTTTTGCTGCTGGACCAGCACTGTTTTAGCCAGAGCTTTGGGTTGTGCTGGCTGCAGCTCCACTCGTCCTGTAGATACAGGATCAGAAGGAACTGGGAGTTGGGAGCGGTGGGAGGAGGCAGCGGGAGGTACGCAAAACCGAGGTGGCTGCTTGCAGCCATTTACTCTTTCTTCTTCCCTGTTGATATTTGCAACCTGGAGCTGCTCTGCAGTAGCAGCGTGGCTGGCACAGTGGACCGGATTCTGGATGGACAACATCCCTGCTTGCTTGCAGCTTGCTCCGTGTAGGACATTGAAGAGCAGTGGGGTCCATATCCCACTGGCTAATTCTTAGCTCTGCTGGAAGGAACCAAATTTACCAACAAGGCCAAGTAGAGGATTGACAGCTTCTCCACACACAGTGGTTCCTTCTAGCCTTTTTCCCTCAAGCAGGTTTCATTTCAGTGCAATACAACCTTCCATTCCCTGGAAGCATTATAAGTGTTCAAGGGATACGTAGAGAGATCTTTATAGGGATGAATATTGCCCTTTCTCATTCAGATCTACTATAAGACAGTTACAGAGGCAAAGCTGAGACCATCTATGGCCAACGATAACAAGGAGCATGTATCAAATTCCTTCAAGGGCAGAAAAACATCACTAAGGGCCAGAAAGTTGTTTAGAGTCAAGGAATAAATGTTTCATATCAGAATAAATAAACTGCTAGAGGAGGCGAGGGAAGAGACGCCTGCAACTATAAGCACAAGCTGGAACTTCATTAGCACATACTCAAATCACCATTTCTCACCTTGTTTCTGCCTTTTGGGATGATCTTGCAAAATACTGACCATCTCCAGCTCTGATGGAAGGAAGCATAGGGCTGATGAGCCCATGCGAAGACTAGGACTGGGTTTTTTCCGTTTTGGTAAACATACATTTAGTATTAGCAGAATGAAACAAGTTTCTCAGGTGGCAGAAGAAGGTATTATCATCCCTTACTATTGGTGATCATAGCGAAAAGGCAGCGCCTGTGACTCAGAAACTCTGTGTACCTGGGACTGCGCGATACAGAACCAAAACGCTGTCCCTGACCCAAAGATGCTAAGATTCGGCAGGCTCTTTTCTTGATAACTTCAAAAATACGTAGAGCAATAGTCATGGGGAATCATACTTACATTAAATGCAATTATGCTGTGGGCCCATAGCTAGAGCATGAAAGCTTGCTGGGAACCAGCCTGCCCTGGCTGTTAGTTGAAGCACATGGACTCCGAGCTCTTTCTTATGACTGATTCCCCTTAAAGATGGGCCATATCATGTGTTCAGGCTCTCAGGTCACAGGCGAGTATCAAATCAATTTAAGAAGGGATGTAAGCCATCCATGTCAAAACTGGGTTCTGTGTAAGCAGCGGCAGCATCCGCAGTTAGAGCAGCTTAGCTTACATTTATTTTACATTGAGGAAATTTAAGACAGTAAAAGAACATATTTTGGCTAGCCTTAATCCTTAGCAACCTCCTAACGATTTAGACAGCTGCTCATTTCTGACGGACGAACACATCTCAAAGAGTAAAGGTTAATATCTGTGAAAGAAACTTTCCCCCCCGTGCTATATTTTCTTTGCCAGATTTTTTTTCCAGATGGAGGCTGTTTGCTTGTTTGTTTGTTATAAATTGTACCCAACAAAGAGGTTAAGAAAGTTCTCGATTTTTTTTTTTCTTTTAGGGGGAGGGGAACTAGCAAACTTAAACTGAGGAAATCCAGGCAGCCAGAGATGTCTGGACTATCCTAAAATATGTTGTCCCGATTTCTGCAAAAACAATAAATTTCACAAAGCTACATTGAGTTGACAGAACACATCCAAGGGATAAAAATTTCTTTATCTTGAGTTCAAGGATGCTTCAGCCAAAGGACTTGTTGGAGATTTATTCCAAATTCTGCTTGAATATAATCTACTTGCCCACGTATCATCTTATAACATAGCTGCTCAATAAAAATGTTGATAAGCAGCAGTTTTCAGTTTCACCCCTCTCTTTGGTGGTGTGGCAAGGGTGTTGCTCAAAGCCCTTGGCAATGTAGGCACAACCACGGTCGCTCACCAACCCTGCTCTTTCCTCCTCTCCTACTTCTGCCCTCCAGGCTCCTTTCCCAACCACACGCCAGAGGTCTTGGTGAAAATGGAAAATGTCCGAATGTGTATAAATATTTCCTTATGTCAGTAATATTAGCAACTTGAATAAGCTGTCCTAGGGCATGCTGAGCTGATCTTTTTTCTCAGTGTTACTCCAGTTAAATCACTGGATGGACCTGAGGGGTTTACACCACCTAAATGGAGAGCGTGGTCTGGCCCTCCAGCTCTGAGCCACCACTGCTACTCGAATCCAAGAAGAAGGAGGATGAAATGCTAGCGGAGCCGTCCCTCCTTTGGATTGTACACTGCTGTTACCTCCCAGCTGGAAAACAGTGCAGTATACCTTGGCCTGGAGACATCAGCCTTTAGGAAATTTCAACAAGATGCAAAATTGAGAGGAGCCTGAAAACAGTGAAATAATAAAGGAGCCCTTGAAAGAAAATATTGTAACCTCAAAAAAAAAGACAGCAAATTGATCTAAGGATCCATCTGATCAATGGAAATAAGAAAAAACGTGAGATGATAAGGCACGTGATGGAAGAGGGGATGGGTTGCTTGATAGCTCATCTAAGGAAGATATTCTAGTATATTATGCTCCATTCTGGCAGCATGATGAGGGGAGATTGCTGCCAAAGAGGAGGATAACTAGAGGAGAAAAGCAAACAGAGAAAAGGATAGGAAACTCGTCAGGCTTGACTTGTGAGCAAAGGTCAGCAGAGGTACAAATGTCCTCCTTGTTTGTGTAGTGACAACATTGAATGGAGCAAATCGCAGCTAGCCAAATAATTTTAAGAGTTACTCTGGAAACACGGGGGGATGCTGAGCCCAGCAAGCAGTTTTATCCCAGTCAAAAGCCTGTGCTAAGGTATAGGTCCCGCTGCAGAAGTGTAAGGCGAGGTGCAGGAGGTCTGGGTACAAAACAGGATAAAACAGCGTCATGCAGTGTTGTATTACCGACTAACGTATGTGAGGGCCAGCAGGACTGTGAGGAGGAAAAACGTCCATTATTCAGGATGGGAAAGAGATGAAAGCAGTGGCATTGGGTCATCGGGCACCTGCCAGCATAGCCCTCGCCCTGCCTGCGCCGAGCCTCGATGGCAGCACTGCTCCGTGCCCTGCCTCGAGCAGCCCCTCGCTGCGGCCGCTGCCGCTGCAGCTCGCCTTGGTGATGGATGGGCTGATGGGATCCCCATTCCCACACTTTCCAACATACATCTGCAAATCCTGAGAGGGACAAATGCAGACCAGCTGCCAACTGGCCTTACAGATCTGAGGGCTAACATCCAGTTGGCGTCCAGCGGGTTATTCACACTGGAACAGGAAGCAAACTTCTTGCTGCAATTACCCTCCAATTTCTACTGTTTACCCCAGGAATAAACTAATTGCTGCTGTAAAACACCCCTCCCACCAGGTCCAGGAGTAAAGTATGGAAGAAACGAATGTCAGCCAGTTGGTCAGTGGCCAAATGACTGGCCAGAAGCCAACTGGCATCCCAGTCTTATTTGCGATGGAGGAGGGCTCAAGTGCCTTGCTGCAGATAACCTGCCTGGCATTTTCTCCTGTTTACCCTACAAATACACCAAATGTCACACATTAAATCAGCGGTTCCCTGGTGGCCTGGCAGAAACATGGTAACCAGCACAGGTCTTCATTCTCCCGCTGAATAAAGTCAATTTATTTGAGAGTTAGGAGCAGGGTCTGAAAGGAAAGTGCGAGCAAGCTGGAGAAGGGCTGGACAATTTCCATGGAGATGTACAGTGGACATTTCTCAGTGATTCAGCCCTAAATGCCACCTGCCACTGTGTATCTTGGGTGTCTTGTCTTCTTTTATATTTGCTTGCAAGAAATATTGTCCTGCACCTGTATACGTGCTGGCAGGCCGGCGGGTTTACCAGCCAAAGAGCAAAGCACTGCCTTGCAGTTCTTGATCCCTGCCTTTGATTTGCTGCCACTGGTTATCTCAGGCCCTTAATCCCTTTTGGAGGGGGCAGACTGGTTTGAAAGCAGAGCTGTGGGCAGCACGCTGCATCCCTCCCAGCCACGCGGCTTTCTAGCAGCTTTGCATCCCGTTCAGGGGCAGTCAGCCTGGATGGAGCCGGTCCACCTCTGTTTTCAGCTGTAACCCCAGAGGAGGATCTTACAGGGCTGCCTCTTAATTGCAATGCACTCCATAATCACTCCTCTATTTCTGCCTTTCTAAATTCTGCTCGCAGTGGCAAAGCCAATTTTGGACACCGGGAGTAAATATCGTTTGTTTTTCCCTTTAGTGTTGTTATCCCAGCAAAGAGGAGTGACAAGAGTGAGTCACTGTGGCATTTTGCAAAATATCCCAGGAAAAGTGTTTGTCTGAAAAAGCGAGAAACCGAGACCCAGGGGAGGTGACAGGATCCTTTAGGGCCTCTCAGAAATTATAGGAATGGAATATTCCAGCATTGGTGGACAGCGATAAGCAATAAAAAGCAGCTAACTCCAGAGCTGTTTGAGTGCTTGACTTTCGCCTGGTAGATATTAGCAGTTATATCGGATTGCATGCCTGACTTTCCCTCTTTTTCCATGAGGAATGACGCTTAGCTCAGCAGCTCAGGTCCCCACGCTAATGCCCTGCTCCAGGCTGAGCTTTGCGGAGCTGCTGTCCCCACTCCGGAACGGCAGTCGGGGCTGCCCCGGGAAGGAGCCCCTGCACCCCTGGCCCTGCTCCCACTGACTCAGCTTGTCACCGGTGTCTGGGAAGAGCAAAGGACACAGCACAACGTGCCTTCAGCAGCCTTGCTCAGCTGGGAAGGGGGCACCGGGGCTGCCCTGGGGCTCGTGGGAGAGCTGGAGAGGGCTTTCCATAAAACAGCTTGCAAAAATGCAAGGATCCACTGCTTTTGCATTTCTACAGAGCGTTTCACCCGGTTACCATCAGCCTCTCACTGCTGAAATCAGTGGTAAGGGAAGCAAATACCTGCCCAGGTGGGTTTGCTGGGCGCTGAGGTGGAGCAAGCTAGCAAAGGCCAGCCAGGAGGTGAGGGCAAAACCCACCGCTCCTAAACCCTGCGCACGCACAGGGGCTCGCCGCCTCCCATGGAAACAGCCAGCAGCTCCAGGTAGCCTCAGTGCATCGTGGACAGGGACACAGAAACTTTACATGTGTGAAAAGATCATTAGGAAAAAAGAAAATTACCAAACTAGCTAACCCAACTTCCAAAATTACCCAACCTAGTTAACCCTAAAAATGCCCCTGCCTCCTTTAAAATGCTGCCTTGTGTCACTTGTTCGTAAAGTTTGCAAGCACCGTAGCCTGATATTTTTTCTTCATCAAATATATATGTTCCCCTTAAAAGAAAAAAAAAAACCCACAATAGAACCTATGTACATTGCTGCAAGACTGTAAAATTTAATAGCAAACAGATTACATACTTAGCAATAGACTAAGCACAATTAGGCCTCACATTCCTCTCACTCCTATAAATAACTCTCAGTTTCCTCTCTGTGTCTGCAAATTTCATTAGTATGATGGAAAGAAAAGAAAAATACACACACTCACACGCGCGCGCGCACGCGTGCACACAAGAGCCCCAAGCTCTCTTTTCTTGCAAATTCCAGAGCCCATCTCTCAATCGAGGGTTTTGTTCAGCCTGGGGGAGGGAGCGGGGAGTTAAAATACCCACCCCCACCAAGCCTTGGGCCATGTGTTCCTGGCCACGACGGGAAAATTTTCTGCAGATGGCTTAGGAATTCACCTGCAAGAAACAACAACAAAAAAAATCCCCCCTCTTCACTAGTCTGTGTGTGCAACCTGCAGCTGAGGCTGTGGGGAGCAGGGATGTGCTGCTGCCTTTTGGAGCATCGTCACCTCTGCTTGTCCTCGACGCCAGCAGGAAGGGTGGATGTCATCCCCAGGTCAAAGCCATCCCTCAGACGCCTCCCTCCACTCTAAGCGTGCCCTCTTCAAGATCTCTGCCTAGTCTTGAAGGTCCCTGATGCTCCAATTCAGCTGTGAATTTCATTCTCTATAACGGAGACAACTCTACAACTGCTCCCTGATTATTTGAGGCTCGGAGGTCTGTGCAGTACGGTGCAGACCTTCAGCATCTGCATCTTGTCTTCAGTGAGTGGAGAGCCACCAAATAGCCTGTGCACTAAGTGCGTGTGTATACGGGGTATAATTGCATGGGGTGTAAGAGTACATAGTGCTGGCCTCTTCTATCCAGGTGGTGACCTCTGGGACACCTCTATCTACTGAAGTGACCTCAGCTAAGTTATTAAGAGAAAAAGATGTTTAAAAGGTTCTTATTAACTGCGAGGAGGGGAAAAAAAGGAACAAAAAAAAAGAGTCAAGCTCAGACAGGAGTGTACAAAGCCTTGGAAACTTGATGTAGTCAACACTATGACTTAATTGATAACAATTGGAGATGTTTCCTTGGGTCCCAGCGCTGTTGTGTTGCGCTGAGTGGCTATTTTGTCCGGGGTAATTTCAGACATGTCAAAATGCGGTGGCTGAGGTGCAAGGCAGTCTGGGCAGATGGACTTATGCTACGTGGAAATGGTGGCAGTGGCATTCAGGTGAGACCGTGGGGAACTCAGGCTATTTGTCCCATTAAAGGGTATCTGAAACTCTGAACCAGCATAAATGTTAATTGTTAATAGCTCTTATAATATTTAACAGGAGAGAGATTTTGAGAGTTACACCAGGAAAAAGCTCTTGAAAGACAAAATCGGTGTTTCTGCTGTGCAGAAGCTCACACTGTGCAAGGATGAGCTGTGTGTCACATCCCTGGAGCGGGGACCGTGTCTGCCACTGCCGCCCGAACCACTTCGTCCGCGGCTCCATGGCATAAGTAACAGCAAGAGGCACAGCTAATGCTACCATCCCCTCAATCTGTATTCTGCTAATTTGGCTCTGTTCTTTTGGGCATCCTCCTTCATAAGCCACGTCAGAGGTAGTGGGAGAGAAATGAGGTGGTGAGTGGTTTTTTCCCTTGACAGCAGAGACATCTTTATTTTCCTTTCTATGTGTTCTCAGCTGACTCACATGTTAGTATTCCAAAGTATGTTGCATAAATAATAAAACCCATGCAGTTCAATGAATTATTTGCCCTTTTTTCTAAGAAAAAGCAAGATTTCTTGTCCGTTTTTTCCCTTCCTTTCCCACACCCTTCTCCTTTCATCTTTTGAAGAAAGACCCATATAAGACATGATGGGCAGCCATCCAGGAATAATGAGACAAAGATGATAATGTAAACCTCAGAAGAAAAAGAGCTGGCTATTGCAGGCAGGCTTTTTGCATTTGCAGTGTGATATACAGCCAATAGAAAGAAACACAGCCTGTCAAGCATGTAGAGCCATCCAAGATACATTAAAAGAACATGCATCAGCTGAATATAAGGCACAGGCACGCGCCTAAGTCTACTAGGTGCTAAAACGTAAGCACGCCAACTCTCAGAGGAGCTGAGCATCTATAGGTAGGTCCAAAGGTGATAGACTCTCCCAAGTTTTTGGGTGTTTGTGTTTAGGGCGCCTCGTAAAATCATTGCCAACCTCAGAAGAGTAGCACTTACCAGCTCATACTCTGCCATTTTGTTCTCTTTTTCTTACATCAGAATCTCAGTGACACAATTTACTCCTTGAACCGTTATCTTCCTCTGACTTTACGAATTCCATTAATTTTTTACCAAAGTGAAATAATTGCCTGGCTTTTTTTCTGCATTCAGTTCATTGTTGCTTTAGTCTCCGGTGGCTGGAGGATGCTGACATTGAAAGATCCAGATGAATCTAAGGAGTTAAGGCTGGAAGAACCTATTGTTCTGCCTCAGCAATTAATGAGTTCTTACCCAATCTATTACTTTGCCTCATCTCTCCATTCCTATCAGCAGAAGAGTAGCACTGTGTGTCTGCAAATAATCAGGTCCTGGTCCTAAAGCCCATAATGAGTTCATCCCAATGCAAAAGAAATGTTATCTCTAATGTGTTAAAAAGCCAAATTGCTGCCTACCTTTGAAGGAGTGTAAAGTCCCAATCAATAGTATTGAGGAAATGAATCACTTGCGAAGCCACACTTTGAACGCCACGTCGTTATTATTAGAATGGGGAAGCAGAGCTGAAGATAAAGTTCGGTTCAACACAATGGAAAAATACTGTACAGCGGGAGAGAGGCCTGCCTGCTAAATAGATAATGCCAAGTTTGATGAGAAAATACTTTATATTTCCTCTCCCTTGAAACCCGAGTGTACATTTTCCAGGTTGACTGGAAAGAAACAGGTTGTAAGATGTCACTCAACACTTGAGGAGAGGAGACCTCCCTTTTCCAGATGCAGCTGTACGGAGGCAACATGCAGTGCTCACCAATATTGTTTTACATAGCATGAAACGTTTCCATCTCTCGACTACCTGCACACTGAGGTTAACCAGGCAGGCTGGCATGGTTCTGACCCGTGTTTTAATCACTTAGCTTTCAACGATTTCTACCTCCAAGGGGCCCTTTAGAAAAATTAATCTTAATCTCATCGCACGCTTCCTTCTCTTGACAGGTAAAGAAAACAAAGTCTCCCTGACTTTGTCTGCCATCCTCAGGAGCGAGTGAACCCCTCAGTTTTTGGGGGCCTACGAATTAATTTGAACCAGACAGAGATGCAGGCTGTGGTTTGCTGAGATGTGATTTCTGCAAAGCAAATCATCTTTGCTATCCAAAGCAAGGATACAGTGGGGAAAGCGTAGTGTGCTTCCTTCGTAGCACTCAGTAAGCACGGGCCACTGGCAGACAGGGGATTCAGCTTCGTAATGTCCCTTCTACACTCATTTCCCTGCCCTGTGGATAATAGCTTCTCAAATGTGGGGGAAGGGGAAAGGTGGTGGGGGTTTTTTAATACACAGTACTCAAACTGAACCTCATACCAGAGCTTTGAAAGGGTAATTTTGCACTTGATGTATAAACCATAACATCCAAAATAATGTAGACAAATCTTTCCATTAAATAAATGACTTCTCCTGAATAGGTTGTAAAAGTTGGTTTCCTTCACTCTGGATTCAGTTAGCCTCACCTCCTCAGCTGTCCGTGGCAGCAGCTGCCGAGGGAAGAGTGCTAAGCAGAGCTTTGCAAACTGTTTTCCCACTTTCCGGTCTTCCTATAAATGCAAAGCTGACACTAGGTTCATGGATACGCTGGCTGAAATCAAGGACCCTCTCAAAAACCCTGACCTAGAGCATGGATTTGCCGTAGAGCCCAGGATTTTGACCATATTCCCGTGGTCAGAGTCAAACGTAGGAAGTAAGAACTGCCCAATGAGCAACGCAAAATAGCGTATTCCCCTGGGCTGAGGCTCACCCAGAACAGAAGGAGCCAGCTGAGGGTCCGCTTGCTATTTAAATGCCATTTTGTCACTGTTTTTAGCAGGGCCTGGGTAGGAGTTTGGAAGTGCAACCCGCTGCTCTGGAAAACCCCGGGAAAAGGGCAGCGATGGGACCTGCCCACACGGACAGACCGACTTGGATCGTGTTGCTCCAGTCACAAACTTCACATCAGAAGAAAGCCTGTTGATTTGAACAGCCAGCTCCTCAACAGATATAATGTCAGCTCCACTGTTTTTGACGGGCTGAACATCTGCTTTTGCTGATGTATGAGCAAGAAAACACTTCTTTCATAGATCTCAAAACACTGTTGTCTGTTAGAGAGGAAGGTCCCTCTGCAGTGCAGAACACATGTATAGTCTCTCCTGCGCCTAAATACATTCTTATCTATTCACCTGGTTTCCACTTTGGCTGGATAAAGCTGATTTTTTTTTTAATGTTCCCTTTTCACTCGTGCGCTCAGTAACATTCACGTCTTTTTCACCCAAGGATAATTGAATCTCCAAAGCGCACCACCGCTATCAACATTAAACCTTCCCTGACATATATACACTTTACTGAATTTTATTAAAACACATTGGTGCTTCACTGAAATAATGAAAAAACATCTCGCTGCAAAACTAAATCTTTTCCAAGCAACCAAAAGTCTGGTTTGCGGAGCCCAGAGCAAATGATGACGAAGTCTCATTTTACTGGATATAAGTGGAAGGATATTTTCACTAACTCTGGGAAGATGCACAGGACGTGGAAATTTAATCTTCCCCATAGTGATTGTGGGCCCACATGGAGAAATAGGAGGAAGAAGAAGAAATAGGTCATACCCAAAATAAGACCAGAAAGACATTTTAGGCCACCACATCCATGTCGGTACTGTGCTCCATAGCTCCAAGTGGATGTTCCCTAGGAACTATGGAGCTAGGTATAAATAATGCAGAAGAGTGGTTTTTTCTGATACCTGAAACACATTGTCAGAGAGTCCAAGAGAAGAAACTGCTTTAGCCATGGCTGCCAACCTCTAATTAGAAGCAAGCGATCCGGCCGAAGCAATGGATGATTGGCATTTAACTTACTCTGCAATTAATAAAGCTTTAAAGGCACTGAGCTCCGTTATGGGTTTCTTTACTGGTTCTTTATGCATGGGGCTGGAAAGGGGCCATGCCAAGTGTCGATGGCCTGTGAGCTTAATCAGCAGTGATGTAACGTGGTTACACTTTTAGACTGGTGCGTATTGTGTAAGGCAGAATAGCCTCAGAAACAGCTGATTGAAACCACAAAAGAGCGCCTTGGCGAAGCTTTTAGAATTTGGGTTTGAGACTCAGTTCTTAGCCATTCCTGCACAGCACCTAACAGTGTAAAGTCACGAAAAAAGCTTTTATAGAGGAAGGAAAAATGTCCATTGTTGTTTGAGCTTGTCCTAGACAATCTCAGTAAAACCTGCTCCTTCTGATGTTACACAATGGCGCATATGCCAAAATTTGTTATTTTTGTTTCTGCGAGGCAGTCTTAAAGACGCAGTAGGTGCTGTGAAAACCAGATGACTTTTTTCCTTTAGAAAGCCATAAACATCAACATGTAATAAAATGCTGTACTTGAGAATGTGCCCATTTTACAGAAATGAAGAACCAAGGAGAAGAAAAGAATAAAGTGATCTGAATTAGTGACGGGGTTCTGGTGACCGCAACAGCTTCATACTTAAATGTGGAAAAAGGGCTGGTCAGAGGCCCCCAACTCTTGCTGACCATTGCTGGGAGCGCTTTTCCCCTTGCCTATTTTTGGGAAGCTTGAAGTTAGGTGACAGGCCAAGGGTGTCTCTGCAGGTGATGGAGGGAGTTAGGAAATACAGGACCATTTCTCCTAGAACAAGGCGAATTGCTCTTTTAAAGGATGAGATGCACGTCACCTAACTGTAGGCATCGGTATTCCCCACGCCCTGGCGCATCCCAAGGGCAGTGGGTTGAGCGTGTGACATGCAGCGTAGTTGTCACCTCTGCTGAGGATGCTGTGACATGTTTGAGCATACAGATACTTCAGGACTGCAAAACACTTGCGAAGTATTAATCTGCCTTTGCCTCAAGCATTGCAATCAAAACAAAAGAAAATATTACTTTTGTTTTACTAATCTTCTGTAGTCTTGGTAAAATATATAATACATTCCATTAAGCTGAAGTTAGTTAATTACTAGTTAGGAAATCCAATATATTCTCAGGGTTATTTTCCAGTTGTCATTTTGCAAGAGAATTTTGCTTTGACGTCATTGAGAGACAAAAAACACGCTGTGGACAAAAGAAGCTACAAATAGAGGAAAATACATCAATATTGTTTTTCTTATAGTCTGCCACTCATTGGGTGGAATTTTTTGCAATATTGTGAGCCTGCCTCTGGCAAAGCTCCATTTTCAACCCTAATGTGTGCAATAATAGAAGACAGCTGATGGAGCCATTCCTGGAAAAGATTTGCAGATCTTGCAAGTCCTTTAAGGGCTATCTTCAGGGAGGCTAAATACTGACCTACATCTCAAGGAAGAGTCCCCATTGGGAAAAAAATATATATACACACATGTATATTTTCATGTTGAAATTCAAGAACATTGTTTAATTGTTTTTTCTTAAATTCTTTTGCATTCCCACCCAGGTGTAAATGTGTTCCACAGCCTTCACCAGTTAACAAGAAAATTAGTGTTACCAAGATGCCATACTTCAAACAGAGAGATAATTATGCTCATTAATATTAATCTGATCACCCACTGAATCTATTGTCCCGCTTCAGCAGTAGCCAAATTAGAATTTTTTAAAAAGTTCATTATCAATTACAGACTGACTCTAGCAAGATTTCTAATCTGATTGATTGATATCTACTTTATTTACATACAAAAACGTAAAAGCATCTATCAGAGCAAAATACATGGACATTTGTTCTGTACACGGTGCATGTTTGTGTGTAGGAGTGCTGACTGCAAAAGTTGCTACAAAAAAACCATTCTGTTGGATTCTGCAGGGCTGAAGTGGAAGTTAAATAGAAATGCTTAACGAAATGTTGGGTTTTTTTTCCTCTGGAATTTTGTTTTGGAAGAGAACCTGAGGGGAAAAATTCTGACAATGTCAAAATATTCTGTTTTGACTATTTCAGCACAAAATGTTTAGAGTTTCCTTTTTGAAATGGCTTTTGTTTTGAATTTTTTGGTTTTGTTATATTTTCTCTAATATTTTTATATATTAAATATATTATATTATAGAAATAAAAGTTAGAAAGCTATAATGAAAATAATTGGTTTTATCTACAGAAAACATTTTCTGGATTCTTCCTGTGGAAAATTTGACTTGGGATCTTTGCATAGTCTCTGATTTGTAAAAAAGGACTAAACACTGCCTTGGCCTTGAAGGATGCAGTAGAGAGAAACCGGCCACAATCTCTTTCTTAGTCCTGTAGGAGGACCCAGACATACGTTTTCTAGCATACGTCGAGCTTGGGTTAAAAAGACCAGGTGCTGTTTTTATGAAGGGTAAATTGAGGGAGACTGGTGCATGCGAAGCTCGTCCGAACTGCCCTTTGCTTCCCTGCCATTTACCAGGAGATTCCTCCAGACTTGTTGGCAGCAATGTCAAACGATGAAGGAATAAAGAGAGTTTATGGACTGGTCTGCATCCCATTATGGATGTGATATTTTACCATGCTGTTATTTTGATGTTTGTGATACAGGCCCAGGAGAAGCTATTTCCCTCCAAAGGCTGCATCCATGCTACGTGCACCCAACCAAAGAGGCCATTACAAGAACAGTTTTTCAAGGAGACTAAGCTTAGTCTCTTTTCTCTTGGCAGAATTCTTGTCGCTCATTATTTTAAGGGTTAATTGCCTATTTCGTACGTGCTGATTGCAGAGAGGTTGCCCAGAGAGGTTGTGGGGTCCCCGTCCTTGGAGATACTCAAAACCCAACCGGACACAGTCCTGAGCATCCCGCTCTGGGTGACCCTGCCTTGAGCCACAGGACTGGGCGGTCCCCGGAGGTGTCAGCCAGCCTCAGCCTCCTGGGAGTCCGTGGGACTGAGACAGCAGAGAAAGAGAAGAAATGGATGGTGAGCCGCGTGCTGTGAACGCGAACAAGCTGCGCGTTTCCTGTGCACAAACAAGAGCGTACGGTTTTTTATGCACCGACTGCAACAAAGGGTTGAAGGGAAAAGGTGCAACGGCATTTCTCTTTTACAGGTTCAAATGCAGACGTGTCTTCCAAGTAGCAAATGCACAGCATCAGTTAAACTCCTTCCTTGCATATTCCTCGTAATGCAGGGCTGCCCGTTTCCCCCTCTGCTAGCTGACGAACGAAATGCCGGCACTCTCTACGCTGAAAGAAGATGTGTTGTATTAATAAAATTAGTTCCCTAATGAAATTTAAGCCTGGAAAAAAACACCACGGTTTGTTCACGGAGGTGAATTTTTGTTTGCCATAATCTGCTTCGCTTACTTCACTCTGTGATGGCGGCTGCTGGGAGGCATCTGGGAGGAAGGAAGGACACTTCTCATCTGAAAAGTTGTAGTACAAAGGCATACTGGAGAAGGTAGCTTATTTTTAAACTCTTGCTGGATAATTAAATAGATAACACGGCGTGACCTTGCTCCTGTTCCCATCTCACAGTCGAAAAGGTCTCAGCAGTCCCAGGCTGGATGCCCCACCGTGACCAGCGATGCCCCCAGAGACCTGGAGCCTGGCCGAAGGTCCTGTCCCAGGAGGACATTGCAGATCCTGACCATGCCGGCACGAGGCTGGCACGGGGCAGCAGCCATGCCGGGGAGCAGCACCCTTGGCTGGAATATGGAAATTTGGAAGCTTATTGCTATAATCTGTGGTTATGATTTCCAGCCCTGCCAGCAATGCCGGGAATCAAACCACAGTCTCCTGAGTGCAAAGAGCCTTTATTGTAATCCGATAAAACCTTAACAGCCAGTCGTCTTTTTTTTATGGTAAATTAAGGGCCTCATTTAGTCTGCAGTGGCCTCCTTGCCCTTTTGTTTAAGTCTCAATAAGAGTGAGGCAGGGGAGCACGGGGAAGGAAAATGGATCCCAGATTCCTCCATTCAGCCTTGCGGCTTTGAGGAATACAAACAAAATCCTATTTTCTCAAGATATCTGATTTCCGACTGGCACTTTGGCACCTCACTCGAGCACCTAGAAGCAGTAAACGAGGCCAGTCGTGAGGCTGCATGGTACGAACTCCAGTGCACCTACTCCGCAGCGGTGTCCAAGTTTCCCTGTTTTGTTTCTTGGAAATGCAATCAGCTCTGAATCTTAGATTTCTCCCATACTGGCAACAGCAAGCTTTTGCCTCAAACATCTTGACTGGAAACCTTCCAGTGAAACTGTACTTTCAGCTGTCTTGGTTATTTCCATATTAAATGCTCCCACTTGCAAAGCACTGTCCTCTCAGATGGAGACGTATGTATGCTGTGCGCGGTTGTGATAACTCATGGCACTAATTACAGGTATCCGTTTCTTTATGGGATACAGATGGGCTACCCAGGGACGCTGCTGCTCCCCGGGTCCCTCTACAGAAAGGATCTGTTTCCATAACTCTGGGGTAATTTATGAACTTCCTTCGTCTTTTTGGCAGACAGTCGTACTTGAACTGATCCGCTGCAACCCACACTTACAACGTAATGCGCTCATCTCACTGCAGCGAGTGATGCAGATTCATCAATCAACCCTACATCCATTTAATGACTCAACCTGTTCAAAGCCATCTCCTGACCTCCGGGGAATCCCTTTTATTCAGAATTAGCTCGTAGTTTGTCTTTGCCTTTGTGGCACTCTCTGTGCTCTCCTGTTAACTCCTCTGTTTCAGCCTTGCTGTAGCGGAGGCTTTGCTGTCAATCACTGTGCTACTGTGATGGGACTGAATGCTGAGAGCGAAATAGTTGGAAATAGTTATTTTTGGCTAATTATTCAGCTGTCACAGTGCAGCGCGTGAGTGGCAATGGACACACCGAGAGCAGGTACTGCCCACTCGGCAATGGCTGCATCAGGATTCGGGAGGGCTTGCCACTCTCCGCGTGACTGTGAATGACTCCATGAATAGGTGTCGACCCCTTCATATGCTTAAATAATAAAGGAAAAACCTGTTTCGGCAACACTTTTTCTTCCTTCTCAATTATTTTTATATATTTTCCCTCAAAAAAAAAAAAAGAAATAAAAAAGTAGTAGTTAAAAATACTTTATGACGCAAACATTAGATTACCAGTTCCTTCAGGGTGGTAAACAAGAGGGAGGGAATTACAATTTGAATTTTGCGCCCAGCAAGACACAATTTTGGCCTGGTTTTAGGAGTGCTGAGCACCTTCATTTTCCAAGCAATTCAAACATTGTCAAGCATTTCTGAAAATCAGGCCTGAGAGAGGTCAGCCTGGATTTCCAAAAATGGAGAGACTTAAATCAGAAACCACTTCGAGCTTAAATTGTTGGTCTTAAATGCCTCAGTCACCCTCCCCGCTTTTCTTCTTGTTACCCAGAGCACAAACCTGAGTGGAGCTCGTTATCTGCCCTAATAGCAGGGCTATAGCAGAAAAGAGGCGAGTAAAGTCACAGCATCCTCCAGGACCAGCTGCCGCAGTGGGGACGAGCCGTGGCCGTGCCCTCGGCCAGGAGAGAGCTGCGGAAGGGTGCAAACATCAGAACCAAGAAATAAAATAATGGCCAGCAAAGAGAACTATTGGACTAAAGTCGGATTGCCTAACAAAGATCTCAGCAAAGCTTCTTTTCATCAGGTTTTTCACTGTAACAAGTAGCTCTCACTCACTTCGGGACTGGTTTTCAGTGCAGCTTCAAAAGGCAGAAACAGCAAACAAAAGAAGTTGGAATGAAGAAGAATTCAGGCATCATAAAATGCTGAAAGTACCGATGGTTTTCAATAAAGCCACATTGATTTATGATTTCATTTTCCAAAAACTGCAGATCTTGATTATTCCTTTAAAAAAAAAAAAAAAAACACCCAACCTTGAAGGTATTTTTGTCAAATATTTTCGTTCCTTTTCCAAAGGAAATAGTTGATTTTATAACTGCAGATGCCTCTTCGTGAGCTGTTCAAGAAAAATCCCATGATTTTTCCATTCATTAGCCAATCCAGGCTCCCTTTTGCATCCACAGTAAGGTGTTGCCATTATAAAACCGGGACACAGTGTTTACATTTTTGTGCTGTGCTGAAAATTAGCAACTTTCTTCGATGTCCCTCTGGTTACTAATTAAAGAGCAGCTGACGATGGAAACTTTAGGAACATTCTGTTTTGAGAGTATTCTGCCAATACGTCCCATATTTTCTGCTTTTTATTAAAACCAAGGGTAATTCTGCAAAAATAAGCTCATTATTGCTTAAGATGAGACATGGTGCTTCCGCATACTCCCCAGCTGAAATTGGTGCTGCATGACATCATAACGTTACCCATGGCAACTAGCTCTGATGTCACAGTCATAGAGATGTGATGTCAGGTGGGAAATGAACAGCTGGAGTAAATGAAATCTGAAATTCCGTGCAGCAGACAAATGAACCCCTGAACATGCACACATGTACATGAGGAGAAAAAGCAAATAAAAGCTAAGCAAAAATATTTTCTTCTAAAACGTCCCATGAGCGGGTGTTCAGAGGGCAGGCTTTCGCTGCTCAGATTTACTGGTGGACTTCCATAACTGCAAAAGCCTCTCTGTGTTCCTGCACTTGTTTCCATGCTGTTCCCACAGTGCATGCCCAAGCGGCTCGATGCATGGTTATTTCTGCACTCAGGACATCTTTGTGCATAAGAAAGTAAGGCAAATTATCCAGGAGAGGAAAATATGTCTCTGAAAACACTGTGCACCTGCCACGGTTGCTAAAATTATAGCAAGAAATGGGTATTTGTTTGTAGTCCCTCATACATGGCAATTCGTCTGGAACAATGAGAGTGTTTCCACCACACAGGTGCTTCTCATTTTCCATCCAGATCGAGCCTGTAGACTCCAGCAGAGGCCCGAGTACTGCAAGGTACTAAGAATCCAAATATCTCATGGGTTTCCGTAGAGCCAAGACCAGCCTGCTCCTCACCAGAGGTTCATGGTCACCAGCAGCAGAAGACCCTCTTGGCTCATGTAGACCTTTGCAGAACTCCACTGGAGCCAGCGGGAACTGGGGTTGGAGACCTTCAGCGGGTCTCTAGAGCAGCCTTTTTGATACTGCAGGTTTATGCCTCTAACTCCAGATCTGCTGTGCAAATCTGATGAAAGTTGTTCACCCCCAAATTTCATGTCCCTGGAGAGGATCTCTGTTTGGCTAGAAACTAGTGAAATTTGTCATAAAGTTGGATCCCTTCCATATAAACACTTACACGTGAATAAGAGGAGGGCTGTTAAATCCATCTGTGTGTAGCATGGGGAATTTTTGCTTTACGCTCTGCCTATGTTCAGGCTTCATGGCTTCATTGCCTGCCAAAACAAAAAAACGAACCAAACCACCCCCAAAGAAGTCGTGTGATCACCCCAGAGTCCTTGGACTGGAAGATAATTCTGAATTAAATGAAGAACCTTACATTTACCAAAGGCTGGCAGATACTGCATCAGAGCCTTTTGCCTTTTCTCGCCTGATGGATTATTCACTTCTAGGAAGCTGATACCATTTCCAGGTCACATATGATACAAAATTGCTCCAATATAGTGTTATTGTCACCTTTTAGCTTTGCAATTCTCTTGCAAATTACCTCTTTTAACTTGGTTTATCTGTCTGTCTGCCAGACATCGAAGGTAGGGAGAAAGCAAGACATAGGCAGAGAGTTTGTTTTTCCCACTGCTTGACAAATTTCAGGCTTAAGAAGGGATCACTGTGGGCATGAACTCGACTTTCTGTACGGTTCAGAGAGCAGAGTCTCCCTTCTCCTCAAACTCAACAGATGGTTTTGGAGGTAGGAGCATCTTCCAGGGGGCATCTCAGCTTGATAGAACAATTTTGAAGGAATTTCAAAAGACTTCACCACTTCTCTTTCTCTTTGGCTCCCTCCTACAGCTTTTTTTGGATTCACTGGTGTTGCTGTTACTGATTCTGCCCACCGCTGCCTTGCAAAAGACCATTTCCCTGCGTATTTGCCGAGTGTAAACATAATCTTGCAAAATAGATTCTGTGCTTCCAGAGGGTCTGAGGAATAGCAGAGAAAAGGGGAGTTGCTCAAAGCACATCTGATGAGAGATCTTGTATTAGCAACAAAGAGTTTCTCAAATAAGAAATCTGGCTGCAAGATTTCCGTGTATCGGGCTACTGGAGCAGCTACTGAGTGAGGAAATAAATAATAGATGGAGAGAATAAGCCCTGCAAGCAGATTGGTGTTTTATGCAAAACTTAACTACTGCATTTAGCATCCTGGTGTGACGTTTCCTGTCTTACGGGTTAATGAAACATTAGTACCCCCCTTGTATCAGCTTTTCGGGGAGGTGTATCCCAAATTCACACGCCTGGGTTGCTGCTAAACAGGGACGAACCAGACAAGCCTCAGAAGAAGCCGCTCAGTACAGACCAGACAGGGTCCTGCCTCGTAGCCAGCCTGAATTTTCTGAATGATACATCAAGGCTGTGCGACACCAGGGATACCCTTTGCTCAGCAAACATCTCCCTTTTCCCATCTGCGAGGGCGAAGTTTGTTTTTTTGCCTTTGCAACCACTTTCAGAGTCTGCTTAAAATTTAAAAATAAAACAAGAAGACCAAGAAAACAGGTGTCCGCTCATTAATTCCTCATCACATGGATTTTACAGCAAGTGAAGGGACAATGAACACATGGGAAAATATACGACTCTGATAGTGCATTGTTTCTTATATTTTTATATCGATAAACACTGACTCACCTTCAAAAGCATAATCCAAAGACAATAAAGGGAAGTACATAGGGATCTCATGGTCTTTGCTGACTTTGTTTTGTTTATGACCCCAAAACACTGTAAAAGAAATATCCATAAGCGTGTCCTATGTCTGCAAAGTATGGGCTATGGCACTGAGTAAGAGCTGAAAAATCATGTAGAGCCTCTGTTTCCTGACACATAGAGCTGCAAACGTTGTAGAGTAATAGCTAATCACTTCAAGTTTGCGCACGCAGTCGATTTTTTCTATCTATAACTTCTTTCAGAGAATGAAAAAGTACCATATTTTTCTCATTTGTCTTTTTCTTTCCCACCAAATGCTGCATTTCATAACATTTGAAATGTTGGTAAAGTGTATTTCCGATTCTTAAAGGAGACCATGCATGAAATCAACTCCAAAAGGGGCCAGCAATGCTCATAACTAATAAACATCAAAGGGGAACGTTCTTCTTCTTGCACTGCTGCTGTAAAAGCACCAAAATTCCCACTTCAAAGTGGATCTGCCGTGCTGCAGCGACGGGCATTAGGAACATGTCCCGAACATGATGCACCAGTATCTTGATGAAACGCAACAGAGAAGCGACCCTAAAAATACCGTGCGACCACTTGTGCTAAGACAAAGGGGATGAGATCTCAAGCTTCTCGCCATGATCTCTTTTGCAGGGAATCAGGAAGGACGTCCTGGCCTGCAAGACCAGGAGATGGTTTGAAGATCGTCTCTACGAGGTGTAGGCTATTGGCAGAAAGAAGGAGCCAGTCCGTGGGCAGCGATGCCCCGGCCCAGCATGGCAAATCCCTCCTTGCAAAAGTATTACTCGATGTGAAAACTATTCTACACTCCAAAAAGTCAGTGGCAATTTCTTGTTATTCTAACACCAGAATATTACCTTACATGTCCTAAAGCTTACTAAAAATCATTAGAAGTTTTCTCATTAAAGAGAAAAGAATGGAAAAGGCAGAGCTTTTCCTATAGGCGCTATTGGCTTGTGATGTGTGAAACCCACGCTGCCGGGATTTAAACTTCATCCTTTAATAGCCTGCATTTGAGCTCATATTCACATATTCCCACGAGGCTTAGGATGATGAGATGTAAGTACCTCGACTCCCCAACCAAGATTAATTACACAGCTCTGAGGGGGGTTTTTTTCGGTGGCAACAAGTCCCGGACAAGAAGTAGATGATGGTGAGTACTCAAAGCAGAGGCTCTCACAACACATTTTAGTGCAAACCACAGCCCGAGCAGGGGCAGGGACTGGCTCTAGCAGATACCCACCAGCAAACCAGGCAGCATCCCCGGGACCATCTGCCCACAGACGGAGGCAAACTCCTCTGCCTTCTTAGAGAAAATTAACTCCTTCGTAGAGAAAATTAACTCTATCATCTCAGCTGAAACCAGGACACCCCCCAACACGCACGCTTAGTGTCGGTCCCCCGTGCGCTACATGGCAATCGTAGCTGCAGTCAGCTCTCCCACCAAGACCCCAGGGCATTTCTTTTCATCCTCCTCTTCCCTGCAACGCCGTGCTCGCTCAGCCCGTGCCTCTCCCCGTACCTTGCCCAGGCAGACGTAAGGAAGCCGGTACCGCGTTGATGACAGCTCGCCTGCAGCTGGGCTGGGAGCAGCGGGGCTTCAGGCCTCTCCTCTCAAAAAATAACTCGGTTGCTAAAACAGAGCCCTCGTCCTGTCTGCGATAGCTGTTTATCTGTTGTTACTTCTACCTGCTGTTCCAAGAAAAGTGACTGCTTTCTTTTCCTTGATTTTCCTTTTATCACGCACAAACATCCCACCCGGATTTCTCTATGTCTCTCTTTTTTTTTCCCCTTAGTTACCACATAACAAAAATGTTTCTCTTATATTAATTTTGTTACTCAGACAAAGTAAACCATCGCTCCTCAGTATGTCATATAAAAGCCAGAAATGGAGTGACTCAGTCATGCAGGATTTTATTTAAACCATTTGTCCTGTGGTCAGAGTAGATTAAAGGCAGATCAGGTTGCCCTCGGAGCAACGCTGGGACAGTGAGAGTGAGAGATGTTGGCACTTGCTCCTTAAACCACATGCGGCTCGCGTGACTGCGGCTTCCTCCGGCCTCTCTTTGCCTTCTGTAAATGCGTCTCTGTGCGGGAGCACCTGCGTGCACGTGGGCTCGGGGGGACCAACGTGTCCCTGGCCACCGGCACATTCAGGGCACTGTGGCGTGGTGACCCCCAGGGATGGCTCGTAGGCACCAGGGACGGGCAGGTCAGGAGGAGGAGGTGGTGGGGAAGCACATTTAGCATTTCCTCGTCCCTCCACACACCGAGGGGTACCTGCCAGGTTTTTAGCCCTGCCTTGTGCTGCTCATCTGCAGAAGGGTTAATCGGTCCAGCAGCACGGGGCAGGTACATCGAAGGTTTTGGGATGAAAATCCAAAGCCTCACAGAAGATCTGAAATAGAGTACATGTGATAAACTGGTTGTTCTCTGCAGAGGTGTCCCTGCTGGACCGTAACAACTGCAAAAGGATCCAGGCGTGTTTTAATTGATTTTAATAGTTGCTGTTACAGTGTCACTGCCATGCACCTGGTGCAGACTTGGGGTGAGGTGAAAGATGGTAAAAACCAAACCCACTGGAGGTGCCCCAGACCATGGTTTCCCAGTATGAAGTGGCCAGGATGACACCAGGTCCTCTCCTCTCCCCGGCAGCGTCTGCTCGCCCTCCCACCACCCCGAGCAAGGATCCCTCCCGTGCCAGCCCAGCGGGCCACACGATTGCACCGCGAACCAGACTGGGAATTGATCTGGCTTTAAAATAACCCAGCAGCAAAATAACATTTGGTTTAATTTTAAGGAGCATCAATTCCCTGGTCTGGCTCTCGGCACGTGCCAGCGCTAGAGGAGCAGGAGCCGCAGGATGGGGAGGGAACCAGCAAGCGAAACACCTTGAGCTGCTGTCGCTGCAGGCAGCCACAGCCTCCCTGAGCTCCAGCAACTTTAACCATTTATTTAGAAATATAATTTAGGGCTTTATTAGCTCTAAACAAAGCATTTACAAACCTGAGCCTTTCTTCTTTCTCTGTCATATGGCGACTCTGACAGCAGATGGCCAGGGTCTCTTCTGGCTCTCTCACCAAAACGCAAAGCACAAAACCACAAAAGTGCTGTAAAAAGAGAGAATAAACACAAACCTGCAGTGTGAACTGTTGCAGACTGTCCTTTTCATGGCTACAAAGGACATTTCTAGGGGTTTATATATATACACATGTATATGTAGCACGTAGGAGGCTAGCTAGCTATGTCCAGGCAGTGCCCATGCCATGCACCATAGATTTATGAAAAGCTTTTTCTCCCAAATTTATCAATCCAGCAACTTGCATAAACAATAAGTTCCCCCATATTAAACAAATATGTTAAAGGCTTTGATTAACTGCCTCGCCTTTCTGAATTCACCCTTTAGATGCAGGTAATGGGGTTGCAGTCTGGGATGTATTCTGCTAATGTCAAATCAAGTCATTACCCTGATCCTCTGAGACACAAAGCCTGGCAGCCTTGCATGGATTTTTATTACAGATTACAACTCTTGTGATCAGTTAATCCAAGAAATTACTCAGTTCTTCCAGTTTACAAAGTCAAAATATGATTGCTCTTCAAAGAATGCAAACTTGTATGAATTAATCTCTTCATCTAGGGATCTAATGGTTTTTTACTAATTTTATACAAAAATATTGCCATGTGTGAGCTCCATAAATCTGTCTCACCCTGTTACTAGTTACTTTCTCCAGATGCTTTGAACTTTTGCAAAAAGTTGCTTAACCAAAAAAACACAGCTGCCACATGTTGTAATTTCCTCTTTGGGGGCATCTGTTACCGTCTTTACAAAGGTTTTGCCAACTTTCCTGAGGATTTTTTCTCTATTTGTTGTATTTCTCAGTACCTTTTTAATGTCATCACAGAAAACAAAGCTTCTCGTTACTGTGTTTTCAGCACCCCCAATACCCTGGAGGATGCAGTTGCATAAACCCAGGTTGTATTCAACACTTAGTAAAGAAATCAGATTTCCCAGCCCTTTGAACTCTATTAGACAAGTTTTCCAATGCTTCTTGGGTGACTGACTTTTTGTCTGACCAACATTGGTGTCAAATTCAGGGGAGGAGAGGAGAGGAGAGAGGAAAAACTTTCATATGACAATAAATTTGGGAAAAAAAAAAAAAAAGAATAAAAGGTCACGATGTGAAATTTACCTTTATGTTCTACTGCCCAAATGCTTCCCCTTGTGCTCGTGGATTCTTCTCCTGACTTCAAAGGGGCTATTTTCGGAGGTAAGTAGGACTTGGCCCGTATTGCTGATGATAAACACTGACATTCCTTGGGTGACCTCTAAGCCCAACACATCAAAAGTTTTGCTTAAGTTGCACCTACAAAATATGTCTGCAGAGGCACAAACAGCTTCTCCATTGTAAAACGAGCAGGCACATGCCAAAATGTATAAAGCAACAAGCAGGAGGACACGCAGTTCTGTGCTCTCTCAAGAATGGGGTCTTTGAGATGGAAATAAGTGAAATTTAGACTGGGAACGTGCAACACAAAGCAATGTGGGAGCACTCTCGGGGTCCCCCCACGGCGAAGAGCGGCCATCTGGAAAATGCCTGGCCGTGCCCCGCTGTGGCGGTGGTCTGACATTTGACACAGGGAATGGAAACAGCGGTAATGTGGTCCTGATGCTATTAGGGCCTGCAACGCATGTCAGGGGTGCTGGAGGAACCGGGGTGGAGGAATGCTGCCTCCGCGTGAAATGAAAAATTACCCAGAAGTTTGTGTCGCAATGCAAAATTATTTGCATGAGTGTTCCTGGGTTACAGCTGTATCCCCTCCTCGCTGACCCGATGCACGCTGGTGCACGCAAACTGCTCCTCCTCTCCAACATTCAGCAGTGCTGGGGGCTGAGCGATGCTCCGTAGATCACCACTCTTTGCTCTTTCCAGCCCAGAAGCTTCCCCACTTTTGGAAAAATAGGCAAAGTTTGGCAGGAAGGGCACTAGCTGTGTCTCCAGTAACCACCGCCTGCTCCTCAGGCTTACTTTTAGGTACCCTCCTGCTTGTCCCCAGCCACCGCGTGCGGAGGTGAGTCACGGTGGGTTTCCAAACACTGCAGCGGTACGGAGATATGACACAAACAACCGCACGCCCACGCAGCAAATTGGCTCAATTACCCCATCTCTTCTGTAGTTTGCATTAACTAAATGGTCTAAGTAACCGTATCTATTTCCAGCCCTTGGGGACATAGGTACCATTTTGCAGCAACATGCTGTTTCCCAAGAAAATACAGAGCAGTTCAAGGAGCTCAAGCAGGGATCTTGACTCGTTGTTTTCTAACTGTACTTGAGGATCTGTTTTACTGTGTGGCCTTCTAAAAGTTTATTTCTCTCTTGACTAATGAGAGGAGTGAGTGAATGATTTTATTTGGCAGGTATTGCTCATTTCTCCCATTGTTTTTTTTACTGGCTTTTTTTTTTTTGGTTGTTGTTTCTTTTTTAAACCACAGATAAAATTAGCTGAGTTTGAGTTTTGTTTTGCCTTCTGCAGCTTATTTTAAGCGCAAACCTTGTCATCATTCCTCTCCCCTGAAGGCGAGGAGCTGAGAGGAGTGTGAGTAAACCAGAGCTTATCATCTCCTTCCTGCAGAGATGTGCCTCAGGTTGTCAGAGCACTGGTAACTGAGATAAAACATCAGCCTGAGAGTAAATGTTTGACTTTTCCTCTTAGCTTACTCTCAAAGAAACCTACCTTTTTCATCATGGCTAAAGCAAATTCGATCTAACAGCTGGCACGATTCAACAGGAATTGCCTGTAACATGAATGTCAGGGTGCAGAGCCTGAGCCGTGCGAGAGGAGCGACCCCGGTCCCCCCCTTCTCCCGCACGCTCCCACGTGAGCCGCCACGTGCCCCGTCCTACAGCCAACTTCCCAGCAGCCGGAGAAGCAGCAGAGAGGTGGACCTACATTTGGCGGAGTCTGAGTTGTCTTCCACCTTCTTGTTTTTATTGCACTAATATGTCTGGGGTTTGTCCTATCTCCCCATCAAGGCTTACGGGCACGATTTCTGTTGTGTCTGACGTTGCTATTTAGGGCTTAGGCAGTAATTACCAATAAGCACAAAGAGAATAAGTAGACATCTCCATATCCCATATGACTGGCCATTCATTACGATCCTAGGCTTAGTACCCGTGGTAGCTCTGCTCTTGGAGTAATGCAATATACTGTCAGAATCACAGCAGGACAGTTTTTCAAACGCATCATTTTATGGAACGCCAGCATGAAATTTGAAAAGGAAATAGGGAAAGAAAGGTCAAGCTAAGCTCCAGGAGCTCAGCACCTCCAAGAGTTGGGCCCTTCGGAAGCAATACCCTAGCAGTGGTCCCTGCTATCCTTCTCTTGTAATGATCCATTAGACTACGATTTGCAGAGGCACACTCTGTAATATAATTAATCTTTGACTATAAAGTAACTGCTGTGCTGCAGTGAGGTTGAGAGAAATATGCCTTCTGGAAAGTGCTTTGTCTTATAATACGCTGCTCTCCTAATATGTATTCTAATAACAGTGTAAAGGGGAAAACCATTTGGAAGGGTATGTTATTTCTCGGTGCTTCGTGTTGGAATTCATGTCACTGTAGAAGTTATTATTGTAATAAAAAGTAAAAATGAGTTCTCAAAATACACTATAGCATATTATTCAGGACAGCGTGTAAGCAAAGCCTTAATGTTAAGCACATGCATGGATCACTCTGAAGTCAAACCAAAGACTTCTGCTGCGAACAGGGATGAATTTAAGTTAGCTGTTTTCCTGACTCAGGACTCCACGCCGACCCTCCAGATAATGTAAAAAGACAGACACAAACTCTTGGGGAAAAAAAATCCTAATCATATTAAATCAGTGGTAAATTCCCCTTCACCATCTTGCAGCCCAGACTTCATTGCTAGTTTAGGACAGAGTAAATTACTGTATTTGTTTTTAGAAACATTTCTGCACTAGCTGTGAAGCCAAGCATGCATGTGGCACTGCATCCGTACGTTCCTTGCCATTGCACAACACCCATTTCAAAAGGGATTAAACTCCATCTTTTGCTTGATTTGCCTCTTCTACAGGTATGTGAAGGTTGTTCCCGTCCTTCTTGCTCTGGCGGTTAGACCCCTTCCCCACTGCATCCAGGATCAGTTTTGCCTTCTCCTGTAGTTTACAGCTCCTCTCACTACTTGTAGGTTCTTCCTGATGTTCTTATATGTATTTTGAGCCTTCATTGTACAGAGCTGAGCAAAACCAATCTCTCCTGTTTTCCTGTTATAGGAGTTCCATGTTCCAGTCATCTAATAGACCTTCTCTGAATCTGTTCTAGTTTAAATTAATTTTTCTTGAAAAGAGTCACCAGAACCGCACAGTTTTCTGAGATGCCTTTATCTAGACTTTGCGCAATGACAGGAATATTCTCCTATCTCTCTTGGAAATAATTGGGTGGACACATCGAGAATTAAGTTTGCTCTATTCATCAGTGCATCATGTGTCGCAGTGTCGTTATTATGCCATAAAAGTGTAATGCCCCATCTCCTCCTCCCTGGTTTCCAGTTGATGAAACTGCTTCTCAACCTTAACCGTGTGATTTTTCACTGCTTGTACCTTATCATCCTGCTCCTGCACCTCTGCGGCTTACAAAGGCAGAATCGCAGCCTGCGATCTTCCTGCGGAAAAGAAACCTGGGTTTTGTTATTTCTTTATTTCTTATATTCTTTATTATTATTTAACCTTATATTCTTTGTTTCTTTTATTCTAAAAATAGTCTCCGTTTTAAGACTATAATAAAAAATCTTAGAATGATGTTCTCAACATTCGCGGTAGGAAATACCGAGCTCTCAATGAGGTGTCCTGCTGTTTTCGTATACGTCTCAATCGACGATCAGATTCGCGCTGGAAGACTCTGAACGCAGAAAGCAGCGTCCAACACTGCGTTAGGCTTGCTGAGGGGGGCTCACGCTGTCACTGCTCGAATTTTAATAACGGAGAAGGGAAGCTGTAATCTGGAGCAACGCGCACGCCGCACCTCGTGCTGCCTGCTGCTGCCCTGACGGCAAGAGACACTTCTGCCACCGGCAGAGAAAGCAGCTCATCAACGGAGAAATGTAAATGGGACAGTGTTTTTAATAGCGGGAGCGGAACGCATTACGATGCCGTTCGTTTTATGTGGCATTTCAGATGTATAGGCATGAAATCAGGGTCTCTTGAGGTCTTTTGTTGATCAGACCAGGAGAAAGGTTTGTTTGGGTGTTGTAACTCAGCTATCACCTCTGGGTTTACACATATTCCTGCAGTAGGTTTCCTGGAGATTTCTCTGTTTTATTAAAGATTTATTGCGTTATTTTCATGCAGAGAAAAAACAGGATGCCTTCTACTCCGGAAATACTAATAAGACCATAAGAGCCGCCCCACCCGGGCAGATGAGCTTCGACACCAGCATCCTGTCCCTGAGAGGTGGCTGCCGAGGGCGGGGTGTGACATACGGTGACCCCGGAGGGATGGCTCCCAAAACGTTCTGCCAGCCCCAGGGACCATGGCTCGGGCACATCCCGAGCGCGAGCATCCGCCCCGCGATTCCTCGCACAGGTGCTGCTCCGTGCCTCCGACACCTCCCGGTCCCACAGGGCCGTGTGTCCATCCACAGCTCTCCCCTGACAAACAGGGGTGAGAGGATGGCCTCAGTGTGGCCATTAACAAAACCGCAGGTGACCTCAAAGGGAACATGAAAATCACTGACTTTTTAAGGAGCAAACGCAGGAAAAGCAGTAAAGCAGAATATGTGGCAAATACAGACTGTCTGAAATGCCAGGAGACTGAAATTCTGCAACTTGGGATCAGGTTGTTCAGAAGATTTGCAAAGTATAGTAGTAACTCAAGCAAAAACATTTTAACAAACCCTCTTCGTGGTGTTGCTCATAAAAAAACCCCCACGTACTGGAGTCAGCACAATGTATTTGATCTTTCATCCGGTTCAACTTCCATCACCCTGAATTCAGGGGAAAAAAGTGTAATACTTTGGAAAGATTTCCCAGCACTGAAGTTTTGCGGAGAGCACGCCCTGCCATGCAGGGATCTCTAGCAGGGACAACTGGTGCCACCTAGGCCAGGAAAGCTGATAAATCTAGCAGGCAGCAGGCAAATTTCTTTAATAAATAATGCAGACAAAATAATGCCCACAGATACACCCATGCAAACTCATTTAAGGCTTTGACACTATATATGAATTAAAACGTTTCATTACTAAAGACTCTTAACTGAGATCATGAAATAGGGATGCAGCGTAGAGGGGAAGTGTGCCAGCAGCAAGTCTCCTGCTTTTTGCTTTTTCTTTTTAAACATAGGTGGTTTTGTAATACTTCCCCAAGAGGTGAAACAAGCCACTACTGACCCATACCTACACGTCTGGTGAAACCTGCCAAGACCACAGTTCTGCGAAATCCATAACCTGTCCCTGCTTTATCAGGAAATATAGCGTGTAATAACCCACGCTATTGCCAGTTAACGTGATTCAAAGATGTATTTCTCATCCTTTCCATCTCTTCAAGATAGTTGCTCATTACAAGAACTTAATCAGGCAAAAGTCAAGAGTGAAGCGGCCTTCCTTCCTATCGTGCAATTTGTCGAGATACTTAAAGGAATTTTAGGAAAGCAAACCCGCACTGAGCATCAGAATGACGAGGCAGAGAGCTGCCAAGTTATTATTACAGCATTTTGTTATTATTTAATAGGAAGCATCCCAGACATCTTAACAAACAGGAGTCCCTTGCGGCTATTTTGCACAGTATTTCTTGGATCCTATGACTCAGCACTTTATTGACGCAGCAATGATATAAAAAATAAGACTTGAAGAGGCAACGAACAGCAGTTGCAGCAGATCAGAAGTGTCAGGACAGCCTTGGTGGGTCCTGTGGGAACCGCAGGACCCCCCAGACCTCTGGGCTTCTCTCTTCCAACACGAAAGTGTCCATCCCACTGCCCAAAGAAAAGATGCTGCACCGATGCTGGGTAAACAAGGTAACGTATCCGTCTAAAGGAAGACTCCAGTCGTGCTAGTGCGTTTCCCAACCTCCTCATGGTGGCCATATGAGGGATGAAAACTGGTTTCACACCAGCATTTGCTGACAGCAAAATATAATGAAAAACATTTATATGAAACAATGTAGACCACATACTAATTGGCATTTTATGTAACCACCCCGAAGATCATAAGATTTCAATTTAGCATAGCTAATCACGGCATCGATTGCATTCCCCTGGAGCCATGCGTTACTCCGAGGGCGTACGGCTGCACTGCTGTCCTGTGGCTCCAAATCACGTCCGTGGATGTATATTCTCATCTTGTCAAGCCCTTCAAAGCAAAATAAATACTGAGCACAGGAAGCCCAATGGAGGTGGCTGTGAAACAGGTCTTTTGGCTGAGTCCCAAGAAAAGGAAAGAGAAGGAATTAAGATTCAGTCCAGTCCACTGAACTCGGCCACCACTGGTGTGTCAGTAGCTGTTAGGAAGCCTGAAAGACTCTTTAATCCTCTTCGAGGGTACCTGGGCCCTTTGGACTTTACATCTTAGGCAAGGGCATATAAAGAAAGGCGAATGCAAGGGAACAGGAGGACGTGGCTGTGGAGGACAGGAGGACACAGGCAGGTGGACACCCGGCAGTTTCTCCACCTGCTCTGTCGGTGGTTCTGCGTGGGATGGCATCCCGGCCATCAGTCCAAGCTCACCCAGGACATTTCTCCCGCAGCCATGAGCAGATGCTGCAAAGGGAGATCTGAGCTGATCCTGTTTGAGTGTTGGGTCTGTGTTTTCAAAAATACAGACATTTTAAAAT
Organism: Mycteria americana; assembly: GCF_035582795.1. Classification (NCBI taxonomy): domain Eukaryota; kingdom Metazoa; phylum Chordata; class Aves; order Ciconiiformes; family Ciconiidae; genus Mycteria; species Mycteria americana. The sequence continues at coordinate 11,798,948 of NC_134380.1, read as the reverse complement.
GTCCAACCCATTCTCTTGCTGGTTGGCAAGGAGAGCAAGCTCTCAGGTCTGGGCCACGTCCAGAGATGTGGCAGCTGAAGCAGCACGCCCGGCGTGCGAGACCTGTTGAGCCGGTAGCCCAGCAGAAACCCTCGCTCGGTGGTGTGCACCACTCGCTAACATCTGAGACCTGGCACTACCTCAAGATCTGGAAATGGAAACATTTGTACACGCTGTGACTTCTAATGAGGATTGCCAGGCTGAGCATCTTGCTTCAGACCTGGAGCTCATCCCAATTTTGTCCATGAGGTTAGCAAAAATTCATGATGGACCTTTTCTAGGAGTCTCCTCTTTCTACCAAATATTTGCTAAGGAAACACACACTGATGCTGGACTGAATGAAATAATTTCATGTACTGGTCATGACCTGCCACTGTTCTTGTGCATGTACATAAACAAAACTAGTTGCATCACGCTTCAGTTTTTAAACTTCTGAGTCATTTCTGTCTAAACATCATTTTTGGCATTGCAACTCGGGCATTTTCTACCTTAAAAGTTGGGGTTTTTTTTCTTTTCAGGAACCCCAGCTACTGTAAAAACCTTACTTTTAATAAGAATCACGGGTTGGAAAAAGCAGCAGAGACACTTTTGCTCCCTTTTGCAGGCTGAGGAAGGCGATGTAGCAGTTTGGTCCCTCTCATGGTTTCCCCAAGTTACCCCCACAATTACCCCCAGCCCCCTTTGCTCCATGTCCTGAGAGCCAGAAGCAAAAAACCACAATGCAGAAAGGTTCAGTGGATTTCTCTTCTGTGGCGTTGCAGAGCTCTGGCGTGGGGCTGCTCCGCTCCTCCCGCTCCCACCGCTCCCACCTGCTGCAGACCTTCTCCAAGGGAGCAGCAGCATCTCGCAAAGAGCCCGAAACCTCCAGAGCTGCATTTTGCTTCCCTCCTCTCCTCCCCCCGGCTCCAGTCCAGGGCATAAAAATACAACCAGTCATGCAAGAGAAACATTAAAAAAACCCCCAAGAGCCAGCCGCTGCAGCAGCAGGGAGGGGAGGGTGCTCAAGCAGGTCCATGGCCGCTCTGCAGGGCGGGTACGTGGGCGGCCGCGAGCACCAGCAAGAAAGTAGGTCCAAGGTAATCGGAGTTAAAAACAAACCCACCACGTCCCGTACCCGGGGTTGTTGTTTTCTCATGTGAGGTTACTCAGGAAGTTTGCAGCAGGATACGCCGATGACCTCTGCTCGGGCAATCGCGTTAACACTTCGCTTACCTTTTCTCCCACAATAAACGGCATGTTTCCTCCCTGTGGAATCTGGCTTTGGCTGCAGGTTTCCTGTGCTGGGGAGCAGCTTAACCCTTTGGGAGGTCCCGTGCCCCAGCCCCCCTGGTCACCCCATGGGGTGGGGGGGGCCCTGGGTGCATCCGTGGGCAGGTGGAAGGGTGCAGGCGGGGCCCCTTTGCTCCCCAGCGGGGACACCAGAGCCAGGGCAAGGTGGGATGGGGTCTCCTGGGAGGTGGCGGGGCTGCCATGGCAAGGTTGGGGGAAAGGAAGGAAAATGGAGGAAAAGGGACAAAGGAAAAATGGAAGAAACCAGCATTGGTTGATATTTCCAGGCGGAAGGCAAGTAGCGTTTCAGCTGGGGGCTGGAGGGAGATGGGCAGGTCCAAGCCTGCGGGGATGGGTTCACATTAACCTGTTGTCTGAAGTCACCTGAAGGAAAGCAGCCGTGATGGGAATGCGGACAAGTCGTGATGGGAATGCGGACAAGATGGGTTCAGCCCTTAAGCAGGAGCTCAAGGATGGTTCACAGGGCTGCAGGGTGATGGGGAGAGGTTCCTGCACGGGGACCTCGGCAAAAGCCGGAGTGTTGGGTGGGCTGTGGGGTGGTGCTGGAGGGAGCTCGCAGGGCCTCTCATAACCTGGCAGAAGAAACGCTGCAAATAACACGAGGATAACACCTACTGATAGCTACAGGGTTCGGGAGCGGAGGACATCCTCCTCCTCCTCCATGTGCCAGGACAGCCCGGCTGCTTGCAGGGCTGGTGGGACTCTGCCCAGCCAAGTGCAACAGTTCCCAAGGTTAAGAAAACACTTTGTTCTCATCCAAACAAACTGGAAAATAAATCTGGGAACAAGTTGTATCGTGACAGTCGGACACTAATAATATCCTGGAGTGGCTGAGAGGCACCCCAAAGCCCGGGGGGGCTTGGGATGGGGGAGACATAGTGCAGGAATAGCCTGCGCGGCTCAGCTCTCCCTGCCTGTCCAGTTGGATCCCTTTGGGATACCGCAGCAATTTGGACTCATCGGCTGCCAGCAATGCTGTACTCAGTTATCCATGCTTTATAGGAGGGAAGGAAGGAATAAGTAATGAAAAACAAATTAACAAGTTGTTTGTTTGGCTTTTTTTTTTAAATTGAAAATGAAATAAAGTCATTTTCAGTCAAAAAAATAGCCAAAATTCAGGGTCTGTGCAGGGTGCTCTGCTTAATGCCATGACCACGGAGGCCAGAATATACAATGGTCCATTCCAGAAACATGTGGAGGTTCTACCACGTGGATGAAAAATAAAAGTTCATTAGCCAGAAAAACCATCTTCATCGTGGGGAGTTCTGTGGAGGGACCTCTCCGGAAGGAGCATGAGTGACTCCTCGGGAAAGCCTTTGCTTCGTCCCAAGAGGTGCTCTGTCCCCATTGCTCACTGTTATCTTGCAGCCCCTCATAAGCTTTGGACTAAATATTCAGGGCCTGGGGGGTGGACATCACATCCTACCCACGTATTTCAGCCCTTTCGAAACTAGAAGAACCCTGGAAGAGAGCTGGGAAATATTCTTACCCTCCACCTCTGCAATACTTGCCCTTGCTGGGTCCATCCAGGGCTGTATCATTGCAAGAAGGAGCGGGGCAGCACCATCCCCCAGGCTCTGATGGCTCCTACTATCTTGGTTTAATTGCACTTTGTCGCTGGGGGGGGGCCATGGGGGCTGCGACAATGGCTCGAAAACAGGCTCTGGAAAGAGCGACTCACTTGCTGAGCCATTGAGGATGTTGTTTATATGTTAGATCCTGTTTTCTTCCTCCAGCAAAGTGCTTCTCCTCCCAGGTGCATCTCCCGCGGCTCCCCACCACGCCGGGGCGAGAGGCGGCTTCCTGCCGGTGTGACCCTGCCGGGAGAGGCAGGGCTCAGCTGGGGGTACCCCCGCACCCCCGGCCGCACGGGGCAATGCCGCTTTGGACGGGGAAGAAGTGCTGCAGTCAAGGGCCTGGGTTGGCCAACGTTGCAAGGCGATAAATAAACTCCCCCTCATCTCCGTGGTGGAGTAAGCGAGACCTGGGTTGAGCACGATGCACGCTGCTGTCTCGCCCGCGTTATCTGGGGCTGTGCGGGGCTCCGGGCGTCCTTCGGCCTCATCGGGCACTACGGGGCAGCACCACTAAGTGCCCGGGGAGCTCAGGGTGGAAGGGGTCACCATCACCACAAGACCCTCCGAGGGTCACCGCTGCCCGGCCAGCCCACGGAAAGCCCTCGGGAGCTAGCATGAGCAGCTTTAGGTACGCACAGAGGCTCCTGATGCTGCGGCGTGATTTTCCATAGCAATTATTCCTGATAATGCTTCAAAATGACAGAAAATGGGACACCGGTGCCATTTCCAGCACATACTTGCCGGAGCTGCTCTGCAGGAGGACACTGACTTGGGGGGACAGGCCAAAAACATTGATATTTCTAATTTTACTTCAAGGGAGAGAAGCTGTGAGCCCGAGGAGGCTGCACAGGCCACACAGCGGTGCCACGCATGAGGACATGGCGGTGCCACCAGCCCAAGGGGCTCTTGCTGCAGCTTGTGATGCCCAGGGGGGCCCTGGGGGGGACCCACCTCCCACCCTGCCTTCCCACCAGCATCTCCCACCTCACCGGCGGCCGAGGACGCTGCCCGGGCTGACACGTCCCCGTGTTAGGGGAGGGGAGATGGGAACCGGGACATGGGCCGGGAGCGCAGCAGCTGCCAACATGGGAATGTTTGAACAAGGAGCGAAACCTCATTTAAACAAATAAATAAACAAGCTGACATCCTCTGGGCCCAGGTTTATGATAATAAAAACAGAGCGCACAGCTTGTGGGAGGAAAATACATCGTGTATTTTCACATCTCCCGTTTCCTCCTAGACCGTCGCAAGAATTTCCTCCGAGTCCATCACTTCCTTCTGACATTTTCGAGCTCAGAAATCCATATCTGAGCCCGGTGCCCTCTCCTTGACGAGTGACGCAGGAAGAAGCGGCTTTGAAGGATACCTCTCAGCCACATTTTTGCGCCCGGTTGCTTTGAAGTGCTGGAGGCAGGGCAGAGACAAAGCAGAGCCAGGGATGGGAGCCGACCATGTCCCAACCTGGTGTTTTCCCCTTTTTCCAGCCTCATAACAACCCCAGAGAACTGTGCAGAGCAGCACTGTCCAGATTCATTTATGAGAGTCATTCATTCATTCAGGTTCATGAGAGTCTTCTCCAGCCAGGCTCTTCCTATTGATTTCCAGGGGATTTTCAAGGATATCCCGAATTCTGAGAAAATAAGATGCAGCTGGGACCTGTACTTGCACTTCTAGCTGAACCCATTCCACTTTTTTTAATTAAAAACTTCTCTCACAGTTTGCAGCTGAGGAGTGGATAGAAAAGTCCACACCACCCTGGTGCTGCAGGGTGCAGCAGTCATTAACTCAGTGCCAAGCCGTGGTTTTTACCTGGGTAAACTCAGGCACCAAGCAAGCAACTCGCTTAATCACCCTCCCAGCTCCATTGCAGAGTCCAAAATAGACTCCAGAAGCCTTTATTATTATTTTCACGTGACGGGGCTTAAAACTACCTGTGCTTTCAAAAAGTGGGGGTGAAGCGTTTTCCTGGTGTCTCCGTGCCTCTCGTGCTAGAGCAGCGCGTAGTTATTTGCACTCAGTTGTGAATGAGCTCGAAAAACTTGCACTAAAACCAAGATTACAGTAAACAGGTTACGGAGATGTGAGCTGGGATATCCTGGAAAGCCCCAGCTGCCCTGAAAAGAAAAAAAAAAAAAAGAAAAAAAACCTGTTACAAGTGCATGCCAGAGTCCTTTAAATTGAGGTGAAGTTGCCCTAACTCTGGCTCCAGCCAAGGCAATTTTTTTTCCCAGGGAGTGGATAATTTGGGCACCTTTGCCCTAACGCAGTGACCTCCAGCTTTCACCTTGGGGCCGTGTCCCCAGGGCAGTGCCATTCATTCCGCACGGCCCCCGAGCCTGAGAGAGACCCAGCAGTAGTATCACAGGGGAAAAAAATAAAGTCACCTTGGGAAGGGAATGCTTCCCATTTTTTGGCTCTCAGAGGTGTCAAAGGAAGCAATCTGACGTCGAAGGGCCGGAAAAAAACAGCTTCTTGGCTGATGTTGCTCATGTACAGCGAGGTCACTTAGAAAGCTATCAGTGGCTTAAAAATAAATGCAGCATGGAGGTTGCCATTCAGCGATATCCTGTATCCGAAAGCTGTGAGGGGTGTAAGCAGGAAGAAACTGGAATGACCTTCCCTTCCCCCACCCCCATTCCCACTTTTTTTTTCTTTTGCATGCTCCTGGCAGTAAATCACTGAAATTTCTGCATTCAAGTGATTGCTCTTCATTAAAAATAGCCCAGGGAACAGCCTCCGGTGGGTGATGCCCGGCGTGTGTGCTCCCGCTCACCTCCACGGCCGGCCTGGCACAAGCGGGCGCACGGCTGACCCACGTCGGGGAGCCGTGCTCGCAGGCAGGGCCGGCGGAATTGCCGCGTGCAGCTCCTGCGCTCCTGCCTGGACATCTGCGGCTGGACGCTGAGCTGAACATGCACGCTGGCCCTGGGCAGCATGGTAGTGCTAAGAGGAGGAGGATGATGATGGTGACCAGCTCAAGGTAGTTAGTAGTCCGTGCCCCCACCCCGTCTGCACAGCAAGTTCACAAAACACATGGGAAAAAATAAAATCCTCTGTGTATTTAATCTAGTTTTCCGTAGCTGTTTCTCCAGCAGATGAAAAAGGCAGCGCAAATACATCGGTATCTTCCGAACGTCACTTGTCCAGGCAAGCGTCACTGCAGTTGCTGTGGGGATGTTGAGGACGAGCACATGGAAGGCGAAGCTGTTGGCAGCGATGCAGGCAACGCTCGCTTGCTCGAACAACAGCTCAGTGCTAGGAAATGCTCCGACATTTGCAGATCTGGCTCTGCTCACTCTTGCTCTTTGGACTTCACCTTTTTCTTACCTTCCTACCTCCCTCTGGGTCCTTAAAGCTCCATCAGAGATGTGAAGGAAGCTCTGAACGACGGACCTGGGTCAGGCAGGAGCACGAGCAGACCCCTTTGGGAAAGAAGGCCCCAGCCCATGTAGAGGCTTAAGATTTCAGGCACTTTAAACATGGAGTAAAACAGCCCTTGGCCCAAATGCCTCTTGCCCAAGAAGACACCAGAGTATCATTTCTGCCCCATCACCCTGTAATGTTGGAAGAAACACCATCACCAAATCAGGCAGCTGTAAGGCTCTGTGGGAACAGGGTGTCCGGGCTTATAGCTTCTCTCCCTTGGAGTAAAATTAGAAATATCAATTTTTTGGCCTGCACCCCCAGCTTCAGTGGGGCTGCCTCAATTCACCCCAGGGATGTCCATGGAGGGAACAATTTTGGGAGCCTGGTTCTGCTTCTCTCCATGCCTGGCCACACTGAAAAGTTGGCACCACCGTTATCAGCATCAGCAAACTGCTGGAGGCATCTCCCCACCGCAGCGGTGCAGCCCTGGGTTTACTAAACCTGGTCTGTTCACTGGCAAGTTCAAGCTCCTGCTCTGCCTTCTGCACCCTGCGGAAAGGACCTTTCCCTTTGGAAAGGACTCCTTTCCAAGTGCTGCCAGTACGTTATCCAACTAGCAGTAATGATAAGAACCACCAAGGTAAAAATCTGTAGACAGCTAATCAGCTTATAAACCCACTTGCATTTTCTCCTGAGAAACTTCACAACACAGGAAAGAATCGACACCCAAACACAGAAAGAAAGAGGAAGAAGATTTATGTCTCCTATGCGTAAAGGATCAAAACCGGCCGTGATGTAAAATGCGATCAAGCCCACAATCCCCTTTTGATGTCTGCAGGAAGGAAAGAAGATGCTGAGAACTTTCTCAGCTCTGTGGACACCAGCCCTTATTTCCACGTCCAGGGTCAAGAGGTGGTGGAAAGAAAAATAAAGCCCAACCGGGAAATAAGAAGTTGAAAGAGCTCTTTCCTTCCCTGAGGACGCTGGGCAGGGACGGAGCCATGCCCGGGGATGGTGGGGCGAGCAGGCAGGTGCTGCCCAAGCCCGGGAAGAGCGTGAGCGCGCCGGAGCTGCAGTTCCGACCCTGTGCCGTGCTGGATGGGTGTGCGATGCCTGCACGGCAGTGGTGCCTGCAAGCGGCTGCGAAAGTTTGCAAAAGAGTTTTGAAAAGCAAATGGCATCGGTTGCTGCCGCAGGTTGACCTGAATGTCCCCGCCGCGTCCGCTCGAACAATAGTGCGTGATCCCGCTGCACTGTTCACAGTGGATGAAAACCCTAAATTTAGATATACCAGCTGTGAGCGGTATGCAAGGTATTTAAGGGCCTATAATTTTAGACTAAGCATAATTGTGAGACATATTTAATCGTGTTATATCTGGGGCTGAGCAATGCCAAATATTTTCCACGGTTATTCATGCAGATCTTTACATGAATTAGCAATAGCCACAATCATCCCTCTCCAGAGTCCGTCACACGAGGGAGAGAAGGCGAAGCTGAATTTTTCATTTTACACCAGTTGGTGTTTGTGAGAGAAGCACTCAGGCATCCATCAGAGCAAGGAAAAGAAAAATCCCCGGCTTGCCTGGGATGGGTCGCAGGCAGACAGCCTGCCTGCAACTGGAGCGGATTCTGTCCATCACCAAAGTAAACACAAATAAATCAATCAATAAAGGGGATTTATCAAACAAGCCAAGAAATTTAGGGAAATTTTTATCTGCTCACAGATTTTCCGCAAACAAACAAAAAAAAAGGGCTGCTGGGGCCAGGTCAGTGACTGGGGTGAAGCGGCAGAGCTGCCTTGAAGTCAAAGCGCTAATGTGTAGCAGCTGAGAAAATCTGGCTTTGAGGTCCTGGTGAGTCACTGGGTGAGTTCTGCTCATGGAGCCGATCGCTGCCCTCCCCATAGCCGTGAGCAACCAGCACATGCCTGTCTGTCCTGTCTGTCAGGGCAGCCGGCCGTGCCCAGAGCCTGGGAGCATCTTGAAATAATCCTCCGAAAACCACCTCTGCCCAGCAGCTGAGGAAACGGGTTTTGCTTTCAGCCAGGCCAGTCACTTCTGCTCGCAACCTGCTGGCAGCCATGACCTTCCTTCCGTAGGGATGGCTAACACAGCTATTCATTTTTATGCCATTTGCTGGGCAGCTCCAAGATCTCGTAGGAACACTCCGTTTGGGACACCTCTGCGTGGCAGGATCAGGCCCGGTGGAAAAGGGCAGCTCCAGGGAGCCCTGGCATTGCATCAGGGTGAGAAGAGCCAGGGTCCCAGTCACTCGGTGCAATAGGCTCAGCAATGCGGCAAATATTTTACTGCCTGGTGCATGCCTGGGGATTTTTTTGAGCAGCTCTGCACATTTGCCTAGACCGAGTGATCGAAGCGAGCCTCTCCTGCTGCAGTCCCCCTTCTCCATGGTTCAGGCTTTCATCCCTCTGCCAGGGATGCTGTGCTGCAAAACCTGGAGCACCTTTATTTTTATAGCCTGCTGGAGGATCATTCCCAGTCAAGCCGGTTGGTCTCAGTTACCGACCTTGCCAGACAGTGTTTTAACTTATGTCATTTTTAATAAGTCACAGCCAAAATGCTGACTAGATCAGTTTTGTTTTGCTGGCCGAATCTCCATGCCATCGCCGCTATAAGAGCTCGTGTGCCCGGTTAGAGCTGATTGCCTGTGTTGTCTTAAAGAATTCCTTCGTGCCAGTTTGAATTATTCTGGGCAATGGAAAGCCCACTCGGTGTGCTCCGGGGTGCTCCTCCCGACAGCCCGGCACACGCCGGGGAGACGGAGAGCCTTTAAACTGCACCTACAATGTGCGTTCATAAACTCTCCAGCCTTCAGGAACAAAAAAAAGAAAGAAAGAAAACAAAACAGCTTTAAAAAGAAAGACGCGGTGCTCCTGGGGCTCGGCACTGAACAACACGGGGGAGAGAAATCGTTGCTGTGGAGAGCCAGCACTGCATGGAGAGCACTGCCCTGGGCAGGGAGGGACCACAAACGAGGGATGGGGTGTCTGAAAGAGCATCTCCCAAACCCAGTGCAGGTGCCCCAAATGCAAGATCTTGCTGCTCTGGGTGATTTTTGGTGGGGTTTTTTTTGGTTTGGTTTGGTTTTTTTGGGTTTGTTTTTTGTTTTTTGTTTTTGTTTTTTTTTTTTCAAAAAAATGGAAATCTGGAGAAACTAAACCCACTGGATTTTGGTAGGAATGCCAATGGGCTGTTCTGATGTGATGGACTTATGCCAAATCAAAAGCCACGATTAGTTTTATTTGAATTGCTCTGGCATCTCCTGCAGTGCTGCAGAAAGGGCTCCTGGAAGGGTCCGTCTGCCCGTCACGCTGTGCAGCATCCCGGGAGCTCCCACAGGAGCATCGTCACGCACGGACCGGTCCCTTCCCTGCCCCGTGCCGTCTGCAGCCGGACCCGCTGCGGCACCGGCCCATCCCAGCTGGCCCTGTTGTACAGCAGACACATCATCCCTCGTGATGGCAACGAGCCTTTTCTTCCCCCCAGCGTTTCCAGAGTTTAATGCTGTAAAGGCCAGATGCAAAGTCCGCTGCGAGGTTTTAGCTCCCAGCACTTCCCAAATAACCTCGCGCAGGACTGACAGGCATTAATAGACATTGCAGTCTTGGGGAGACAGCAAAGTCATCAGAGCTGCTCCAAGGAGAAACAACTGCACTTTTTAAGCTGCCCTTATTTCCTCCTCTTGTCCCCCTCCCTTCTTCTTTTCATCTTCTTGTATTTCAGGAGGGAGAGGAGGAGGAGGAAGGAAAGGATAATTTTGACTGATGACAAGGAAACAATTTGGTGTAACTCTAGCCAGTTTTTTGTCAAACGCTCAGCACCCAGCATCATTTTCCCCAGCCTGGGGAGGCTCGTCTTACCATGCAACCTGGAGGGTGTTTAACGGGCTGCGTCCATTCCCCCGGCAGGTCGGAGTCTTCTAGACCTCTCCCAGCCCAAGCCTCTGCCCAGGAGCTGAAATCCAGACACTTCCATGGAAGGGGGGGCTTTGCGTTTTGTTTTTTCATGTGCTTTTTTCCAACACCGCTTGTCCCCTCTGCCTTGGGCAGGCTGGGGAGCGGCTCCCGAGCTGGCCCCACGCTGCAGGAAGCAGCAGCACCTCTTGGCAAGGAAAAAATCCCAACACATGGAGAGACTTAAAAATTGCCATTTTGGCTTTTGTACTGAAATATCTTCAGTAGGGGGGCAAAAGAGGGAATGTAGGTCTGCAATATTTATGCTGATAAGAGAAAACCGAAATGGATAGGAAAAGGCTGAAGAACTACAATTGCGTTGGAGGGACTTAATGCAGCAGGCTGCAGCTCTGAGAATGGGTTTTAATAAAAGACAACCCAAAAGCATCAGTGACCGGGAGCTGGTCTGGCTCACATGGGCCACAGGGGTCTGAAATTTCCCTCTAGGGTTTGAGAGGGTTTGAGCCTCCGTTCTGGCGTCACTCCCTCCCCTGTGGCCCCTCCAGCTCAGGTCATGGGGCTGCCTCTTAATTTAGAGATGTCTTTCTACACCAGCATCTTCTCAATGATGATGATCAAGGAAAGGGGAGATCACCCAGTCATGCTGTAGCCGTACACAGCCCTCAATTCTTATTCCTTGTGTTGAACGTGAATAGTCTTGGCTGATAACGTACTGTACAAGACATATAGAGAAAAAGGTGAAGTAGCTGAGAGGAAGGACAGCTGGAAGAGAGGAGTCATCGTCAGCGCATGAATCAGAGGTACAGACAAAGACATTTGTCTGCATTATGAATAACACTCTTTCCTTAGCTGACTAAAAATGATTAACTTTTAAAAACCCAACTGCTTTTTATTACTAATGTTCTACCTGAGTGCCTTGCACTTGTGAATAAAATAAATTTGGGTTGCTTTCAGATTTGTCTTCAGGTGGTTTCACTTCAGGCGTTTTAGAGATAAAAAGTGGTTTGCAAACAAAATAGAGATTTTTAAAATATGTTTATAATCAAGTGGTTTCATGGACATATTATTCACAACTCATAGAAGCTTTTTCATTTCAGTTGTCGGGTCTTTATATTTGATGATTGCTTTGAATAAAACAGTTTGGAATTTGTTTGTTTGGTTTTTCTTCTGATTTGGGATGAATAGAAGTACACTGCATCTGGTAAAGTTGTGTGAGCATGTGGTTTAAACCTGCCTTGAAGCAGCTGCGTGTTATGCATATTTATCAGGGACAGAGGGATTATAATACAATTATTCACTACTAGTCAATAAAAAAAGGAATTATCGTAACAGCTTCCATGTCACACATGGGATCACATTGCAATTAGGGAGGAAGAGCCCACAGTTAATCACTCCAAACGCTTTTTTTGTGTTTTACAGGGCACCCAGGGGAGCATTTCCAGGGAGAAGTTACAACCTGAAGATGCTGTGGCTCCGCACCCGCTGCCTCTGGGCAAAGGCGAAGGAGCCAGGACCAAACCAGCGACACCCTCCCGCAGCAAGGATGGCGGCAGCTCCAGAGCACCGGGCACGAACACGACCCTGCAAAGCTCTCCAGGCAATGTCTCTTTGCCACCGAAATCACTAGGAAGTGACAGGACTAAGAGGATTTAGGACCTGAACGACTTCTGCAGGTCTGGGCAGACGTGGTCCTGTATCGCAGCCAACGTAGGAGAAAATTTAACCCAATTCCCTTGCATTAATCCCGCTATGGAAAAAGAGTTTGTGCGGCGAAAGCAGGGAGGGGAAGGGCTGAGTGCTGTCCCTGGGTCATTTATCCGCGTTAGAGGGAGAGGTGAGGGGCGCAGGGCAGCGGGGACGGCTGCCCTCCGCCACGGCAGGCCGCTGAATTACCTGCGCGATGCCACGAAGCTGCTCCCTGTCACCGCAGGGTGTTTGCTTTCAGGGGATGACCACGGTGCCCATCAGAAAAGGCAGCAATTTCTCAACCATCCCATAGTCTGATTCAGTACCGTGAGACGGAAGAAGCCGTACGTGCTACTGTCAACATATAGAGACAGTGAGGGATTTGCGACTCATTTTTCTCCGTTAGCTGCTCAAGTGGTTGCGAGAGAAGTCACTCTGTCATCACCCAGGTTCGTTTCCCGGGGCTTCAAGGAAAACGTGCGCTCGTTTTCCAAAGCCTGCGCTATCGTGAAGTGCATCTAGCCATGGATGTGATAACTGTCGGAACTGCTGCTGGCGCTGGGTTAGTTTGCTGTTGCTATAATAGATCAGCCATCTTCCAAGCACAATAAATGCTGCGACCACCAGCCCCAGAAGTCTCTCTTCTAATTAAAGGCTTTAGGTATGGATATTCCAAGAGCTGCTGAGATCTGGTGGAAGCGGGACAATGTAAACACCTTGGAAAATGCCTCAGTTGCCAAATGAGTTCCCCACATAAAAAACTGCTGCGTCTGATCTACCAGAGCAGAACAGCAGTGAAGCCAGTGCATTGGCCCTCGCTCTGCTAAGCCATTTGGGGAGACGGAAAAATACGGCGTATTCCTTCATTCCTGCTCATTACTGATCAGCAGTGGTCCAGAAACGTGGTAACTGAGAGCTATTATTTTTTTCCCAGCTTTTGTATATAAGAGTGTCTATTACTGTTATTGATTCCTGTCCTATTGCACCAAATTTCATGCTCTAGGATGGGTTATAGGACCTAAAAAGCAAAAGCTTTTCTTGCTCTGTGGGCAACGGGGACTGGAAACATTTGATCCACCGTTTCAGTGTTCTCCGTGGATTTCCCTCTCCGAGGGAGGCTGTGACCTTGGGCATTGCCCATCAGGGGTAGTAAAAACCATTCTGCATACTTTGACATTATCTTCCATCAAAGAATCCCTGAGGCCTTTTTACATTCATTAATTAAACCTCACATGCTGCCTGGGAGGTAGATACAGGTTATCCACCTCCATTTACATCGGAAAAGGTTAATTGACTCATTGGACCTCACAGAGCCAGGCTAGCAGGTACCCTCCCATTCCTGCCCAGCTCCCAAATAACCTGGGACCCAGTAACCTTGCACCAGTGCTGATTTCTCTTGAATCCCATCACAGACCACACAGGGGAATCAAGTGAGCAATACTAAAAAAACCCCTCCTGCCTATATCCATCGCCTGCTTCCCCTCTTGCTTTTCTTAGTATCCAGAAGAGAGAAAAAAAAAAAAATTTAAAGGCAACATGAAACCACTCCACACTCCCAATGAGAAAATAAAAATGGATGTTGCAGGCTCATGTGTTCTATACGTTTCCAAATATTTCCATCTGCTCCTGAAATTTCCATTAGGAGTTGCCAAAAAGTCTTACAGAATTGTTAACACGATGGTAAATTTAGATTCTTTTTATGGAGAGACGTTTCCCCACCCTCTTAAAAGTCTGGTATCAATTTGTTCCGTCACTGATAAGCCAAAGGTATTGCTGAATTTGCCCTTTTGCCCTGCTCGTGGGCTTGGTGCAGGCAGACCCGCTCGCTGGGACGGGGATGGGAGCAGAGAGGCAGCACCCATGCGGGGAGTGGGTCCAGCTTCACCCCTCGGTCTGTCCCCCGCCATCCTCCCGGTATCAGCACGAACAACAGAAATACCTTGCAAGAAAATTACGGACCCTCTGTAGCTGGTTTCCCCAGTCATCACCCCGTCGACCTGTTCTGCAGTTTGAAAACTCCCAAAAGAAGGTCGGAGGCTGTTGGGGTGTCCTGCCCGTGCACGACCCAGGCTCCCAGCCCCTCATTAAACCTGCGCTAACGAGCAGGGTTCTGTGCTCAGCAGGGCTCAGGGCAGCTCTGCCTTTAGCTGGAGGAGGGCAGAAGGTTAAGTTGGACGTGTCCCCGTCGCCTGCCATCAACGTACCCACAAATATGGGAGCTGGCTCGGTGGCTTCGCAGGGGGCGACGATGGAGGAGGGAGCCAGGCGGAGGTGGGGACCAGAGGGAGAGCGTCACTCAGGGGCGATGGAAGCCAAAACAAAAGAGCAAGATGAGGTGGGGAAGGCAGGGAGAGGCCGTAGCATCTCCTTGGCCAGGCACCAGCTGCCACGAGGATGCTGCTCGCTGCGTCGGCCACGTGCAGTGGCTGCAGTCATGAATATTTATACGTGCAATGACGTCCCACAGGCACAGCTCTGGCACAGCAACTTGATTCAGACGAATTTGTGTCATCGGGCTGTTTCGTCAAGGCTGGTGTGATCAAAATACCGTTGCTTTCTCAGTAAAACAGGGTATTCTTTCCCGTCGGAAAGTACCTTTTGGGGTCGGCTCTCGCGTGTGCTCCATTCGGCGAATTAATAGTGGCATCATGCAGGGCCGATCAACCTGTTGTTAGGGTAACTGAGCAAGAGCACAGTGAGCACTCTGCAATATTATTTTAAAGCAAGTACTCTCTGTGACCATTTAATAGTAGTCCTGTTCCCACAGCATAGCAAATAAGGGCCGTTTTCCAGAGGAGGCACTTAATAGAGATTAAAGATTCAGAGCCATTACAAAACGGCAGAAAGCACCACTCCCTTCTCCGGCAGCGGGACTGATGCTGAAGAACGGGGGGAGCCCGAGCCTTACACAACCTCTTGGTTTGCATCTTGAGATAGAGCCCATATGGCTCAGACAAGCGAGCTCCCTGCTACGACCTGAGTTTCTGTGCGATATCGGAGCCCTTCCCGCAGCTTTCCCTGCCCTCCTGGCAAAGCTGCTCCATTTTCGGAAGCATTTCTCCATGCAGAGAGGGATGACGTTTCTCCCCTCCCGTGTTCCCAGGCTGTTCTGCCAGGCTGCCTCCCCCAGTGACCCTCCATCTCCCGGGATTAAATACGCTGCACCAGGGCGGATTAGCAAAACCCCAGTGCAAAAAAACCCCTTACAAACGCCTTTAGTTATGAGTAAAACCCTGCTATAGCACCTAGAGAAGTGGGATTGCTAGAGGGACACTGTAAGGGCCCTATAATGCACTTCGGGATGCTATAAATCATAACTTAATAAATCTGAGTTTTACTCTGGTTAGTCTTCCTTAAGGAAGGAGGGGGAGCTGCAGGAGAGCAGCTCCCAGGAGAGCAACATGACAACGAGCCCAGGGAAGGAGAATTAAAGATGCCTCACGTTATCCTTTCTACTTCTAAGATATTCCCTGATGCGTCCCAGAGCTTGGCCCATCTCAGGAGACGCTGCTCCACTTCCAGATGACTTCGCCAGGCTCCCGACACAACCCGCGCAGCACCGCACAAAGGCCAGCGGCCGGGCACGGGCTGAGAGGGCAAAGCAGAAAAATCACAGCGGCTGACTTCAGAAATGAGCCATTCCCACTGAAAGGAAACCTATTTCATCTCTTCCTAACCTGTTCCCTGCGGTTACACTTATCATATTTCCCTCCTGATGTATTTCTTCTTCGAGAGCAACATCCTCCGCGCTGATCCCGGCACGGCATTTCGGGGAGCGCTCTCGTGCTCCGAGACACGAACATAAACGTATTGCCACCTGCAGCCTGCTTGTAAAAGAGCCGCGCTCGGGATCGAGCTGCTGAAACCAGACTCGCAGGCTGGTATTGAACCTGCTTGGACGCTTCCAGATCCCTAGATTATTCAGGAATGAAGGGCATCAGCCCTTGTCTCGTCATCGTATAAGTTAATTAGTCCACTTCATCTCAAATTTTAGAGCTTGACCTTTGTTCAGAGATGGGAGCTCGGAGGAAACAGCACAGTTTCCATCTGACTACATGCTTGGGCAGTACGAATTATTAACTACCTGGGGTGGTGTTAGTATCTTCCCTGCTTTTAATGTTCTTGTCCATTTTCAGAGCAAAACTTCCTCGCCACGAGTGCTAAATCCACCCAGGGCCCCACGGCAGCGCTCCTCAGCTCTGCAGAGACGGGCGGAGAGCGCGCGTTTATGCTGCCATGCATTTTAAGTAGTTTTATCTTAAACTGTTAATATTTCATAACATTGCATTTTTTAAGTATTAGTGACGGTGCTCTTAGCCAGAATTTTTTTTTTTAATATTTGCATATTTGTAGGCAAAAAAAATCTGATTTGCCTGAAGAAAATGTCAAAATTTTAACAGATGGGAATTTTTACCAAAAGAAGACTGTTTTGCTCAGAAATTATGCCATTTCCAAAACCTCAAATAAAGTTTCATATCTTTCAGCAAATCCTGGACCGTCATTATAAATTCAAAAGAAAAATACAGAAATTTCCTATGTCAAGCTTATAAATGCTAGTTTACAACATTTTCTGGTGTCTTAATGTGAGCCATGCGACCAAAGTTACATATTATAGGAAACAGCCAAAAGGCACATATTATTTTACAGGTATATTTTTAAATGTAGAGGATTGCTTTTTAAAATTTTAACACAAGATGTTATTATCCTTTTTTAATTAAAAAATTACTGGGCTATTTTTTCCATTTTTAATATGCTCTGCATTGCATGAGAGAACCGAGTCCTGTCTCCAGAGTCCCCAGCGCACTGCAGATGGTTGCAGCAGGGGTATTTATATTCCCCTTGCAGCTCCCAAAAGCTCAGACTCACCCGTTTTCTTCCCTGTAAGCCCTCACGGCACTGCTTCAGAAAGGGTTTCGTGGGTACAGCACCGCTGACGTTGTTGGATAGTAACAGCATCATTAAAACACATTTGTTTTACTTAAACCCAGCAAACTAAGACGGTGACCGGAATGGCACGTGATGGTATCGGGGGGGAAGACTCGGGGCCATTGGTAAGCCTCGCCAGTTATATATTATCAGTTTTAGCGTCGCGGGAGACCTGAGCTCTCTGGTCCTCTGGTCCTTGTAATTATCCCCACCTCCAGCCCCATCTCCTCTTGTTTGTCCCTGTTGACAGTGTTGCTATTGAATACCCAGTAATGGGCTGTAGCCTCCAGCGGTCCTCCCTCTCAATTTCTAGCTCAGGGAAAACACAACAGATGAGCCCGTACACTAAAAGGATGGGAGGCCATGCTCGCTTAAGACAGTGGTTCCCTGTAAAGTCATCAGTGGAGCTTATTCGGGTCTCGGGCACATGGGGCACACACCAGTGATGATCCAGTGGCAGTTTCTGTCTGTCTATATGGTGCTCAACATGGGCTCAAGATTCAGTTTGCAACCAAATCTGTCAGCTGGGTGGGCATCTTGAGGCTGACCTAGGGAGAAAATACACCAGGTCAGGTTCAGGAGCGGTACGGAGAAGTCCTTCACCGCAGGCTAGCTCATGCCGGGAAGGAGCCACAGCTGAAATCTGTCCTGGCACCTCAAATCTCCGTATGCCACCACGAGATCAACACGTATCCCTCAGACAGTCCCTAGAAGCCTTCAGGGGCACCAATTCCATTGCAAAATATTTGCATGTTTTCAATTATAATTTAGCCCAGGCAGGCTCCTGAGGCTCTTTGCCATACTAAGACTGTGGAATGGATGCGTTATATCGTTCTCTTAAGCATTGCCTGGTGGGCCAGAAAAACACTGGGTTTACAAGAGTTAAGGACTGGGGGCTGGGAATTAATTGACATCTTCCATGTTCATATGATCTCAGGTGGATACTTTATTTTTTTGTCTAAGGAGGTTTATTTTCCTCCAGATTGATTGGATGAATTGTGTTCCCAGAGATCAGAGAGTTCAGATGGCAGAGGATCCTCTTACCAGAAGATGAAAGCCAATATAATCAACTGCACAACTTCAAAACAGGCAGCTTGTTCTTGTTGGCTGCGCCTAAGTTTTCCCTGCAGAGAAGCTGTCGACAATGATTTGATATCAATCCAGTAACAATCCCTGGTTTCTAATAATAATTTGCACTTCAGTAGAAATGTTCATGTGAGGCTCTGAGAACATTTAGCAGATGGTCATTAGCGAAGCTCCCCAGTTCTCCTGCAAGGAAGAGATAACAATTATTAGCCTTGTTTTACAGATGGTGACACTGAGGTGAGGCACTGAAAGGTGAAATAACTCTCCTAATTTTCCATAATGAGCCAGTGGCAACAGATCTATGAATGAAACCCAGGCATCCTGCTGCGATTACTCCACAAACCCTATATCCTTATCTCTTACAGGAAAATGTGGTCAAAGAGGTGAGCCTGGAAAGCAAAAAGCAAATGACTCAAAGGCAGGATTTGTGACACATTTCTGGAAATAAGGAATTAGGTCTGGGTCAATAAATAACTGGAAAACCAGGGGGACGCAATCTGAGAGGCATGTGAAATGAGGATGGATGGAAAAGAAAGAAGATAATGGAAGGGAGGGGAAGGAAAACAGAGGAGCTCTGACTTTTTATTTCCACTCTTGGTTTCAATCAGTGTTGTAAAATTAAAGGTTAGGGCCCTGAGAGAAAGAAGAAAGCAAGCTCCGTCTCCTCCCACGGGGGTACGTCTAATGGGTGAGGCTTCAAACGTGAATTGCCGATAACAAAACCCTCCTCCTCGCGCGTCCGACGGTACGTCACCCTGCAGCGAAGTGCCGGCCGCGGTGCAGCCAGGGGACATCAGTTGTGCTTCGGGTGCCGCAGAGGCACGCCTCTCCCTGGGCAGGGCAGGGAAACGGGGCTGGAGCTCTTGGGAACGCCGGCTTTGCCCAATGGCACCCGCACGCCACCCACCACCAAAACACCCAGGCGCTGGCCAGGCTAGAGCGCGCTCACCCCTGTTTTCCTCCAGCCCGCGGCAGCCGGGCAGGGGCTCAGCTGCCAAGCTGGAGGTGCGCAGACGGGCGCTTTGGGGACTAATTTTAGCTTTCAGTTACACTGTGTTTTCCTTTCTCACCCAGAACGTCTGGACTGCTAATACTGATGGACTGGCTGATACTACAAACCGCCCTGCTAACATCACACATACGCGACAAGGGGAACACAGCCCAACTAGCTGGCCCGGCGGTGGAGTTTACAAACCAGCCAAATGGAAGCCAAAAGACTTGAGTTTAATCCCTCCAGTTAAGTCATCTAGATCCCTTCTCGCCACCAGCCATCTGATCTCAATCAACAAATCTTGGCCTTCATCTCCTAACCTAGCCGAGAGTTGCAATGCTGAAGCCTGAAGTAATCTGCATGCAAAATGCTTTAGTAATGATTCCTTCAAGAGGGATATTTTTTATTATCATTATTGTTATTTCCCAAAAGCACTCTAATGTGAAAGCGGTAGGCAAACAAGAAAGGTGTCTGAGTAATGTTTGCCATTAATTTGTTAACATTCTGTAACGTTCTTCCATTTATTTTCAATACCTATGTTAATAGAAGTGTATTGAAAGAGACCTATTGACAGGAATATGTTAAAACCAATCATTAAGTATTAAAATGGGATGCTTTTTTAAGACTGAAAATACTTCCAATTTGGCTATTCCTCTCATAACATTAGTAGTATTTGGCAAGCAAATGAAACAGAACTCAACATCTGTATCTTTAACATCGGTAAACTACATCCCCTCTAGATGCGATGTATTCTTAAGAAACTTTGCCATATATTGCTTTCAGCGTCGTACCATGCACTTTCAGCACCGGAGAGCCCGAGAGCCAGAACTGTAACCAAAAGTGTGTTGGAGTGGTAATACATGGCTTTGTAGCAGGAAACATCAGAGTAATTTGAGAGAGCAGAAGTGATGTCTGCGTTGGCACGATCAAAGATACAGTTTGAAAAACGATAACCATGAGCACGTAGCCGGATACTGCTCTTGCGGATGCTCCTGAGGGGCACCGGGGTCTTGCTGGAAGGAGCGAGCGCTCACCGGCAGCTGACTGGCATGAAAATTGGGATGGGGATTTCAGAGTGCCTCATTTGGCATATTTGCATTGTGGAAGCAAATATTACTGCACACCTAGAAGGGACCCAAGAGAGACATTGAGGGGCTGGAGCGTGTCCAGAGAAGGGCAACGGAGCTGGGGAAGGGTCTGGAGCACAAGGCTGATGGGGAGCGGCTGAGGGACCTGGGGTTGTTCAGCCTGGAGAGAAGGAGGCTGAGGGGAGACCTCATCGCTCTCTACAACGGCCCGAAAGGAGGGGGTAGAGAGGTGGGGTCGGTCTCTTCTCCCAGGTAACAAAGTGATAGGACGAGAGGAAATGGCCTCAAGTTGCGCCAGGGGAGGTTTAGACTGGATATGAGGAAATTCTTCTTCACTGAAAGGGTTATCAAGCACTGGAACAGGCTGCCCAGGGAAGTGGTGGAGTCCCCATCCCTGGAGGTATTTAAAGGACGTTTGGATGAGGTGCTGAGGGACATGGTGTAGTGGTGGGCTTGGTAGTGTTAGGTTTGTGGTTGGACTCGATGATCTTAAAGGTCTTTTCCAACCTATACGATTCTGTGATTCTGTGACCCCAAATGAGAGGAGAAAAGAGAAGACCGAGGAGGGGAGCACTGTGCTGCTGTGCTTGGGCTAACTACGATCCCATTTTTCATGACACAGAGAAGATGGCAGAGCTGCTCATGCCGAGGAATAGTGTGTGTCACCTCACATACTCTTATTTCCATGCCCCATTTTATAAAGCCTAATTGCTAAATTTCACAGCCACAAGGAAATCAAACAGCAGTGGAGCCAACCTGCAGAGCAAGAACTATATTTGAGCAGGTACTGTGTGCTTAAAATTCCTGCAGTTTCTTCAAATCCTTGGTCCGTAGTCCTGGACTTCTGTCACCATGGAGAAGTATGAGGAAAATGCCATTTGTCAGGCCAAAGCGTGCTCCAGTAAAAGTCACAAATCAACGCTGGATTCCAGGCTCTCTTTAGCAAGAAGAGTTGTGAAACACATCTCTCTCCAATTTTATAATCTCTAACAACTGCAAATTGTTTATGTCTCAGTATTTGCTTTTTCTTTACCATCTCTTTCCAATTTCAGCAAGCACTGCATGTATAGAAAACGAGGGCACGTTCAGTGGACAAGGTACTTTCCACAAGGGCAGGGACATTTCTCTGTGAGTGCTACCTGCTATGCCAGAGGATTGCTCTTGTGCCATGTGAAGAGAAAATAATCCACAAAATTGGGTGTATATTCGCACAGGCACAACCACCGGGCAAAGCCGTTTCAGCAGCCACCTCTTTCTAGCTTTGAGGATTTCAGAAAGCCTCTAGTAGCAAATTTATCACCATTATTAGTACAGAAACCCCAAGGCCAAATCCCTTGTCTTGCATGGGTGTGAGACCAAAAGGCAGGAGTCCCTGCCTCACAAATGCTTCAGTTTCTGCAAAATGGCTATTCTTTTTTAACTCAGGTCCCCAAGACTGCTGCCGTTAGAAGGTATTCAGGACTTCATTCCCGCTTAATCTGCATTTCTCTTAGAGCAAGTTTTACCTTTGGTGGTGGTCAGAGTGGATTAAGATGGGTGCCTGCAACTTCTGAGAACCCATTGCCAACCCAACGTTGGCCCTGCAAGTCACGTCCAGTGTGAGCGACTCTGTTTTGGGAAAGTAACCCAAAGAATGGCTATATAAAAGATATGCTCTGGACACGTTTAAATATTGTCTTGTACAGGGCTGGAGTTCCTGTTCGGCTGTGAGGACCTCAACTTCCACTCTTCTTCTTTTCCTCATTTCAATGTGACGTTAGTTGTGATAATGCAGGAGATTATTTCGCAATTTCATTTTCTGCACATATATGAAATACTATATAGTAGGCAAGGGAGACAGAGGGAACAAGATCTGCCATTTTGCCAACTAAAATAATTGTATTACAAAGCTCAGCACAGCTTACATTATTGTGCCATGTTCCATCAAACTGTATCCCAAAGGTGCATATGTATCTCCAGACTATTTCAGGGGCTGGCAGCTGCTTCAGTAACTTACTCCTTTTTTTTTTTTTTTTTTTTATCTTGGGGCTTTTAAAATTGATGGGAGGCTGAAGGCAAGAACTGATGCATTGTAGATGACAACAAAGGAGACTCCATAAAATTGCTTTTGGCATCTCGTGCGCGTTCCGTCTAAATCTTATAAATTACTGCTGCATTTCAGCGATAAAAATAGTTTTGTATTTGGAATTGATTACAGTGAGATAAAGCTCGAATAAAAAAAAAAGTACTGATGCATAAATATTCTGAACATACACGGGTAATTTGATTTGATAAAATAAAAGTATGGCTCTTAATTTTTTCCTTTTAAACAGAACACGCATACACACACACACACATACCACAGTGCAGATAAAACTTCGGCAGCTGTTTTGCTTAGGATTCCCAGAAATGGCTATGTGCCTCTTGCAACTCTTCTCTTCAGACATTTTTATGGCAATCTCCGTATCACTGGCATTCCCATCACCGACGCCGGGTAACATTCTCCCTGCGATCTGAAAGCATTCAGCCCAGGCCACTGCGCTGCTTCTATGCGATAAACATCGATTCCTTTCCTGTGCCCTTAAAGGTTATTATATTAACTAGGCTATTTTTCTTTAGTTCGTTCCTTAGCACATCAGCTCTGCAACTAGTGCTTTTGCCTTAACTGGAACTGCAGGATCAGCAGAGGGAGCTGATATATTGTTTTCGGCAATTCTAATATAAATGGAAGCATAATTTTATTTACATGAGAAAGAGGGAAATAGCGATTCATGTTTCAGTATGACCCAGACCAGCATGCTTTACTCAAGCAAAATGCTATTTGACTTAGCCTAATAAATTAAGGGTGAAAATTGGCTTTGCATCATGACAAATGCACAGCCTAGTAGTTAACCTTTAAAGAAATGCAAGGCTTAATTGCAGATAATAGTGATGGGGCTGGCAGTGGAATCAAGAGTTGGATCCAGGACCTGGTGAAAGAGAGAGCAAAGCATCGTGTCCATTTTCCAGCCTGCGAGCACAGGGGCCGAGAGCTGCACAAAACCCACCGCTCGCTTCGGCCACATCGGTGCAAGCTGCCGAGCGAGCCGCCGGGCTTCCAACCCCAACAGCACGTGTTGGTGTCAGCCCAGCTCCAAGACCCGCACCCCCAGGCAATGCTGGGCATGGAGGCTGTGTCCACTTGCAGCCCCTTGAATCCCCCCATCCCGGCTGGAAAGCTGCTTTTTTTTGGGGGGGGGGGGGGGGCAGGAAGCCGGCTCCTCTCATCACACCAGCGCCCTGCCAGAGCCGCGGCGGGAGCCGGGGCTCGCACCTTTGATGTGGGCTGGACGGGATGTGGATGTGTCTGCTCTCGCCAGCCGCGCTAGCCGAAGCGCAGAAAGAAAAACCAATGGCAGAAAGAGTGTCAATTATTTCTGTAGAGCAGCTTGAGCATTCCTGAGTTTTCAGTAATGTACGATAAGCTGTTACGAGTAAGATGATCCTTAAAAACCTTCCAGATGAATAGCAAAAGCAGTACAAAGCGTGTCCCCGTCCCCAACAACTGGTAGTACTTCCACTGAGTAAATACAGGTAGACTGACAGCACGTTACTTTTAAATTTCATTTATTTATTTTTGTGTACATTTTTCTTAATTTGACTGACATACCATTGCTATAAAGATGCCCTGCTCTTTGAATATTTAATCCAAGACCACTAGTTCAAGTGTGGTTAGGAAAAGTCACGGCAAACATATGACTGGAAAGAGGTGGTTGGTTTTGACTTCCAGGCAGTTGTCTGAAGCATTTCATAGATGCACACAATATTCAGCAGAACACACGCACACACAGTGCTGAGTTTAACACACACACGCACGCGCGCGCACACACACGCACATCTGGAAAACGGTTACAGTGGTTGAAGTTTCAAAAAGGTGTACTGTCCCCTTCTCTCAGCAGCAGTGATAAACCTTTGGATATCCTGAGAAATAAAATCGAAGCGTAGTAAAGAAGATTAACTTATTCTATCAGCAAGGTTTGGGGTTTTTTTTCCAAGTTAAATATATTCTCCCAATCTAATTTTTTTTTAAATGAAGAGGGTGGAGGGAAAGGATCTGGGGCAGTCAGGGTTAAAGAATACCAGTTCAATTGTTCCACCAATATTCTTAATCCAGTACAACACGGATCCTAAAAGCATCTCATTAAAACAACAACAACATTAAATAAAAGCCTATCTAACGTTACACACGTGGTCCTACTGTCAGTCTCCTACTATTTATCGTCTTCATAGTACGAGGAACAGCTTTGAGATGAATGAAGACAACACAGGTTAAGAGAAGTGTTTCAGACGGAGCGGATGTGAAGCCGTACGGGCGGGCAGCCGGGCGACCACCGAAGGACTCCAGAGCGCTGGGAGGACTCTGTGAACTTTGCGATATCTGACTGATGAAATTTCGCCTGGTTGCAGACAGGAATAGGAGCGATGGTTCGTCATGGCACGGGGAGGCTCTGCCTCCTGGCCGCTGGCTCTGCACTGCTACAAACCCTGGGCAAAGCCCGAGGGGACCTTAACCAGCACTGATAAGAACCTGGGTGCCATCTCACAAAGATGACAACACCTCATTTCTTTTAAATATGCCACTAGTATGTGTTCACAAGAACCGGCCAAGGCAGGGAGAGTCTTTCTCAAAGCTTGCTGTCTCTGGACCAATCCACCCTCCCCCACAGCTATGATTCGGGGTCTTGCCTTAGGGTGTGGGCAGTTTTGATTCTCATGAGGACAGAGTTTCCTCAACAAGGCTAAAAATCAAAAATTGCTCATATTGCATTGTCCTGCCTTTTCATCTCATACTACCTTTTCCATTCCTCCCATCGACATGAACACCAGTGCTTTTCCCGATGAGCCGCAGAGCCTGTGCTCCTGCGAGCTCCCCTGTGCCACGCGCTCCCTCGCTGCGAGAGGGGTTGTGCGAGGTTATGGGCTGCTAAGTAGCAATGAGCACTGCAGAGGAAACAGGCCAGCAAAGACTTAGACAACAAAAACAAACATGAAGCAATTAAAAGGAGGATGGGAGATGTGGTCTGATGTACTTTTGCCAAGAAATAAATATTTTACATTGCCTTTTTTAAAAATACTTGCATTGTGTTTTTTAAATCTCCAAAATGGTAGACTTACTCACTCCACCCACCCGTGCACAACACGTGCACGCACACACACACGCTCACGCACATGCACACACTCCAATGCACATACGTTTCCAGCTTTGTAGAGCTACTGGATTTACTTTGAGACAAGTTTCTTGTGCATTCTGACAATTTACTTTGAGACAAGTTATTTGCAAGAAGGCAAAGTTCATGCATGGCTTTGACAGCTCCACTTTCTCATAAATGGTTTTTGAAAAGCAGAAAGCAAATGAGGGCCAAAGCTCCATTTAAAGTTCACCTCAGATGCCTGAAAAGCATTTATACCCACATCCTTCTGAGGTCCCTGCTTTATGAACTTCTAATGAATTCCACATTCTGCTACCCAACATTTCTTATACATAGGGGGAAGAAAAAACAAACCAGAAAACCAATGCAAGCTGTTTGAAAACAGATGCACCACAGCATTCTTTATCAGAAAGGCTGGGGAGGCTTTTGAAGCAGTAGAGCAGCGAGGCACCTTTGCAAAGAGGAGAAAGGGAATAAAAAGAACAAAAAGCTGATGGGTTTGAGCCCCCAGTCCTGCTTGCCTCGCACGGGTCACGCTTACGGGATTTCACCTCAACATCTCTTAGAGAGCGAGAAGATGACGTTCATTAGTTGCTCCACCATTTCTGTAGGACTCGTGTCCTCCATAGCCAGAGCAGACATTTGGCCAGCGGGTGCCTGGGTGGCCCTCAGCCCTGCTTCGAAGCAATCCTGGCAACCCCGAGTCTCATAGGCTCGAGAGCTAAAGGAAAACTCCATGTAAATTTGATACAGAAAAGCCTGGCATGAGACTTGGACAAACCAAGTTCATCACAAACCAGATTTTATTTTTCAGGTGGAAAATTATCATTTTCTCAGAAGTCCACTGCGCTTTTGGTTAATGATGTTGTGGCACAGAGCATTTTTACCAGTTAAACTGAACCTGATGCTAGTCAATCCCCTCTTGAAGGAACAATTACAACCCAACTGGTGCTTTTCCTATTAAAAGCGAAAGAGTGAGTAGGTTTATTCAGAAGACTCCAAAATGTTTAAAGAAAAATTGAAAAATGCAATTTTTTAAAAAAGATTCCTTATCCACATCCCTAATTCTAGAGCAAACCAGGTCACTAAAAGAAAATCTAAATTGCTATAAATATAATTTAAAATAATATTTAGCCATCTACTGCCATTCGCCATCCCAGCTGTTAGGAGATACTACAGTGATTCCATATGGCTCGAGGGCAGGCTGAGAGACACCTTCAGCACATCTTGGATAGTACCAGAAATGGATAAATAATAAATAATAAGAACAGGAGAAAGAATAAACAGCCTCCCACATGTAAGGAAAAGCAGAGACTTTCACAGTTATAAAACAAATGATGTTACTGTAAAAAAATCCTAAAAATAAAGTAAAATAAGGACTTGCAGCAGGTTGGAAAGCCTTCTCTTTTCTAACGTGTTCAAAACAAAGGTGCTTTGCCTGTGCCCTCTTCAATACCAGCAGACCACTGGGAAGTGGTTGCTTTTCCATTGTGCTCATATCTTTTTTATTTTTTCTAGCTGAAAGGATGTGGAAATATCCTTGTTACAAATTTACTACCATCTCCACAAAAAGCAGATTTCACACCTTAAGACAGAAATGCTAGAAATTTCATATATTTTGATGCTAAACATGGTTCTTTGCCAATAAAACTGCAATTCCTTAAATTGAAGACTTCGGACATTTTTAGACAGTTATTTTTTCCTACAAGCAATGACAAGTTTTACTCCAACGCATTTCCAGTTTGCAAGAAACTACATTTAGTAGCTTCCCCCCAATGTATTGCTATTAAAAACTAAACGCAAAATTCCACCTATTTTGTATGTTGTGACTATTTCTAGCAGCCCCACTGGCACAGCGACAGCTGTCACCAAGCACAAGCCGCTCGAGTCACAATTAGGGAGGAAACAAAATGGTGGTAGAGCTCTGGAAATTCACTTCATACATAGATTATATAGGAAATGTTTGGAGCCAAATCCTGGTTTTGGCAATACTGTATTTTGAACCAGGCTTTTTCCTGCCGGTAGAGCCCCAGTCTGCCAGAAGCCCACCAAATGGCACGGCCCATGCTATTAGATATTTATGCAAGACTCACGAGTAAATCTGGGCTAAATGTGGACGGAGAGCTCTGCAGCTGCACCTGTAGATGTGAAAATTTGTTCCTGACTTAACAGCTATGACAGAGACTGTAATTTATCTTTAAACACACCTTTTTGGCTCTTACATCTCTTCACTCTGGCTGTGTAAATCAAGGACACCTGGCCCTTCCTGACTTTTCACAGTATCCGTCCTGAAAAAAACCACACAACTGAGCTGAGAAATACCGAAGGCTTTCGGATATTGTTCCAGGACACTCCGAGATGGCTGAATGTTCTTTACTAGAGGGAAAAAACCGAGACGTGGCAGACCCTGATACCTCCATCACACAACCCCTGGGGAAACTGTATCTACCTATGTTTTTGGAGGCCACGGGCATGCTTGCTGCCAGACCACTCTTTCCAGCCATCAGACGTTGGCCGCCTCTTACTGTAGCACTTATCTCCATCCGCCTTCTGGCACAATTTGGTGCGTACCCTTGCGTGACGGGTCACAGCGTTCTGGAAAGACCATGGTCTGATCTCTTATTTTCTCAAAAATTATCTGGGGCAAAACCAGACTGAATTAGGATAAACCCTGAGCTGGCCTTAATTATTCCTGTAAAAGAAACCAAACAGAAACTTTCCTGATCAGTTCAGTAATACTTGGGGTGTGTTTACTCTTTATTTAAAAATTACACTATTCTGAGTTTCCTGGATTTAGCTAGGCCCAAAAGCGAAAGTAACATATCAAAATACCCTGAAATAAACTTCTAGGAAGGGTTTTCAGGTCTGGCTAAAACCACATAGCTTTGGAAATTGCCGAAAGACATCTGATCTTTTGAGATTTCCATCTCTATTTCCAGCGCGTTTAAGACACTTCCAAGCTTTTCCCAGCTTATCCTCCCGGTACCTCGCAGCCGCTGGACTTTTGCCCCATCGTTTAGAGAAAACCAAGAGCCTTTCGAGGAAGGAAAACGCAGCCCATCCTGCAACCCGGCTGCCAGCAAGGGCAAACCACCTTGGAGCGAGGCTGCTGCAACTCTCTTTCTACTTCCAGAAAGGGATTTTTAATGCAATGGCAGCGAAACACGAAAGGAGAAGCTCTCGCCTCGGCTGGGTACCTGCAGGGTAGCTGGCCCCGGCTGCGGCTTCCTGTTAAGCAGGCACTGGATAACAGACAGGCAGCTCCTTCCTCTCCCAAAGCGCTCTGCGGAGAGCTGGCTGGAGGCCCCTTTCCCTTGCCTTCACTCTGACCAACCGCCTAGAAAAAAGGCTGCTGGTAAAATCCCAGACAGTAAAATACAAAACGTAAAGGTGACTGAGGCGTAAGGTGTCGATGGAGGCGAAGAGCTTTCTAGCAACCCGGGAGTGCGCTAAAGGAGGCCATGTAATAAATGACGTGCAGCCAAAATTGTTCCCGGTGGAACGGCCCTGCCGGCTGCATAGGCCCCTGAAGAATTCATTTATCCCTGTGGCCTGTAAATTAGGTATTTCCACCGGTAGGCTAATTAGAGACCACCTTAAAATGTTTGCCCTCTCCTTTCTCAGCCACAGAGGCCTTTCCCATGCTTTCCCCAGTGTTTAAGTCAGACCTCTGAATCTCACCGACGCGCTCAGCAGGGGAAGCAGCAATGCACAAGGCCACGCAGCAGGCAACAAGCATCAGCTCCCTTGCAATTTTTCCCTGTGGGTTTCTTTTGGGTCTTAGATTTTGTTTCTCTTGCTGGAGGTGGGGATGCAGCCGTAATCTGGGACTTGTGAGCAAACCCATTACCTACAAATCTGAGCCTGAAGGAGTACATGGGAAGAGAAAGGGGAGTCAGGCTGCTCTCACCAGGCTATGTACTCGATCGAGTCTGTGGCTGCCTCTTTTGCCCTGTCTTTCTGCTCCAGCCTTCCCCATCAACTCCAGACCTTCCTTGGCAGAGTGGATTGACACCAGCTGCCTACCTGAGGACTCATTTTGTCCCTATGCCATTAAAACCACCCTTGCAGTTTACTACACTCTCTTTAGAGTCCTCTTCATTTATACGGCACATGAACCTCTGTGTCCAGACCGCTGGCACCACCACCTCCTAGCTGTGACTATACACATCTGCAAACACATAAAAGCTGAGATTCAACTGAGCTTTTTCTGGCCCTCTTTATTAACAAAATCAACTGCTTTTATGGTGTGGGGTTATGTGAAGGAGCAGCGTCCTTTCAACCTGCAACACAGCTGCCTACTGCACAGAAAGCATTTCTTCCAGCCACGGTCCGGGAAAGCAAATCTCACTGCACTGCAGAGCTCCGGCCTGCCAGAGCACACGTCAAATTTCATATTATCCATCTGCTCCAGTAAAGGCTGAGCTGAAATATTAATTAGGAGATCTGATCCCTTCTCACCAGAAACAATCTGGATTTTATAGCTCAGCCAGAGGCCAGCGAAGCAGACAAAGCTCTGTGATACATCCTTTGCTGCTGGTTAACGGCTTTCAAGGAAACAACCAACTTGGGGGGAGGACACAGACTGTAAAACATGTGGACATCTGGTCTGTTTTGTCCACCCTTCATCTCCCCCATGCTCAACCCCCACCTCCTAAGTGCATGTTCAGAACAGAGAGAGATGACTCCTCTAACATAAACAGCTATAATATGGCAATAAAGATTAATGAGTAAAACTTGCCATTTTATGTATAATCCGTGGGGATTTACAATCATTAATCTTTATTAGTGTGTAATAACTGTTTAGACATTAAGGACAGATTCTCAGCTGGACAAAACTGGCCTTATTCCAGCCAAGCCAATGGAGCAATGCCAGTTTACACCCTCCATGACCCTAGCTCTAAATGAGACCCATCCCCATCTGTAGGAATCATATCACTAACAGTATTTCCCCAACAGCAGGGGCAGACCAGGGAAGGCAACTATTTGTCTTTCTCTGTATCTGAAAAAGAGAGCTGCATGTGTCCAGGAAGCTCAACAATAGACATGTCAATAAACATGAGGAAATTCAATGAAAAAGCAACAGCAACAAAAGGAACCCCAAGGAGCAGGGAAGTGGATGATTTCTGAGGCAAGACTATAAGATCTGGTTTGGCAGGAGCGTAACTAAGAGGGATGTAGCAATCTTTGGCATGTGAAAGAGTGAAAGCACCAAGACGGGCTCCCAGAGCTCCTCTAAGAGGAACAAGATGGAAGAGAGAAAAAAAAGAGCATCTTGGCTGGCTTTTCTGAGAGAGGAGTTTGGGTTTTGTTTTTAATAAAAAAGAGGTCTATTAAACAAGGGAGCTGGTGGGAACCTTGTCTGAACTACATCAGACCAGCCACTAAAGCAATGCTGCGTTGACCGAGCAGGATTTCCTCTTCCAAAATGTCTAGGAAAGAAGGGAAATGTGCAGGTACATACTTAGCTTGCAGCGAGCATGGAGAAATCCCAGCTAAGGCTGTGCATGCCGGTGTCTCTGCCCTCAGCACCAGGCACTGCTCTGCTGCGTGGGCGAAGAGCCTGGCAGCCCCTTCCCACCACGACAAGGTGCAGCTAGCACCCACCCAACAGGCACACAGCCACCTCCCTCTGCACCTGCTGAAGGACTGGGAGCTCAACTGCGGATCTTGTTTTAGAGCTTTTTCTGAGTAGTGACCCACCAACTGCCTCCTCCATCACACAGGGGAGGCCAGCTGCCTGCAGAAATGGTGTTCCCACCTCTTTAACAAGTCAGAAATGCCTCCTTCCTCACCAGCAAACCCGACAAAAGTCAAGAAAAATGCAGAAGTACAGTACATAGATATCTGTGTAAAGTTTTGTACACCTGGAAAAACTCCAGAAAAGATGGGCATTTCACCCACTGCAGCAGCACAAACCTGGCATTTAAAAACAGTAACCAGCAAATGCTCTCCAACTCCTCTTTCAAGTTTAAGGGACCAGTGGACTCTTGGGGACCCAGAAAATAGCTTTCCTGCCAGTGACACTTCAAGAGCTCTAGCAATGGCAAGGCCTCAAGCGTCCAGGAGGTTGCAGGAACATCCGGAGCCATATGGTGGAGGAAAAAAGAGGATGAACATCGTGCCCTGGTAGTCCCCACGGCTGGCCACAGGGACGGGCCTTGCATCTTTCATGCAGCCCGATAACCACTGTCTGGGGCAGAGCGGAGAGGCCCTCCCTGCCGTGCAAATGGCTAACCATGCTGGTATTAATTCACACAGCCGGTCCAGGTCACAGCTCAGTGTTGAGCTCCGAGCAGCTTTTCTGTCCTCTCCACTCCCTGGTGTGGTTTTGGTTTGTTTCAGGTCTATGGCACAAGACCTGCTACTTTTGCAGTTTAAAAACCCCAGTTCAGGACAATCTAACATGCTGCCCACAGTCCTGTGCAGTCTGAAAACAAAAGAGTTTTTGGAGAACAGCTTTAAGCCTTAACACCTTGGCTGTTCAGGGGGCATGGTTGTTGGGAAAGGCTTAATGTCCCAGAAACCATGCGTGTCCTAGGCAACCCTGTGCTCGTGTTATAGCCAAGCAAAGTTCTGAGCACTC
Organism: Mycteria americana; assembly: GCF_035582795.1. Taxonomy (NCBI): domain Eukaryota; kingdom Metazoa; phylum Chordata; class Aves; order Ciconiiformes; family Ciconiidae; genus Mycteria; species Mycteria americana. The sequence goes on along the minus strand of NC_134380.1, from coordinate 11,767,211 downwards.
ACCAAAGGCTTTTCATCTTCACAGAGGTTACAATCGAATGAAAGAGAAAAGAGTCTGATTTTCATCTTGTAGCCCAGCAAGTTTGCAGAGCTTTTAAGCACACAGGAGTCCCTGGCTCTCCTCCCTGTGCCAAGAGCTCAGGCTTCTAAGAAAAGCCTGGGTCAGGCCAAGCTTTGTGTCCACATGTGCCACAAGGGATGCCGAGACAGACAGACAGCCTCTGCACTTCTCTCCTGCCATAACTACCTTCTGCAGTGGTGATCACTCGGATCACTCTTTTCATTCACACCAGTCATACGGATTCACACTTACTCTGGGCTGACGCAAATGACTTTTAAAGGAACAAAGTCATGGAGAATCAGGAGGGAAGTGAAGTGATTTGTTGCATGCCCTATTGTAATGTCATTAAAACAAAGGGATTAGACGGCCCAAGCACTGCAAGAGCAAAAAGCATAAAAGAAAGCACTCAGCCTGTAGTGTCGAGGCATGTAGGAATCATTTTAGAGGGTTACTAGCTGCAGACAACACTGACATTAATTTTCTATTGGAAAACGCTGGTGACATTAATATCTGCTATTAATACTGAACTTTGACAGTATCTCATAAATTCAACCTGTCAATTACAATGGCACTGAAATAAAGGTGCTCTGAGGTCAAGGAGATGTGGTGTCCAAATGAGACTTATATTCCAGGAGAAAAGCGGCAAAAACAATCTTTAACAAAAGCATCAGATCCATATGTAGGAAAACCAAAGGGTGGTTTTAAATGTCATGTTTTTCAAAGCGAGAATTGATGCTGGAACCAACTCTATAAACTGGCTGGCTGGACTTTTAGCTGCAGCTGAGGACAATCAATCAAAACAGCTCTGCGACTCTGAGAAAGTGAGAGAGAGAAAACACACACACACCATGGAATATGAGAGGGCAGATTATGAGCCATGCGAGGCCTCTTAAAATTACACTGCGAAGTAAAACATCCTTGTGTTTCATCCGCAACAAAATGTAACCTGAAAGGTTCCCCTTGACACAAAGCGGAATATAGAGCTTATCGTTACCAAGGGCCGGGCAGGCTCATGAAAGTCCGCTGAGGAAGGGAAACCTCCTCCCCGAAGTCTGCACGACCCTTGAGCTCTTTGCAGCAAGGAAACCCCCGCACCCCGCCTCCTGCGAGCCCTCCTCAAGCCACCCTGCTCTGCAGCTGAGCGGCACAAGGATCGATGAATCCCCATGAGCAATGCCCCCCGATCTCCTTCGATGCTGGCCCCAGGGCAGAGCTGCACTATTTCAGGGTTCACAGCCACCTCTGTGGGCACTGCTAGCCACGGCTGTGGTGGTGACGGTGGCAGCCCAGGCACTGGCAGTGTCTACGCGCACCTCTTCAAAGTGGTCGGCATGTCCCTAGCACAAGAGGTACCACCGTTTGGGAACCCCTGCTCTAAATACTGCCCTCCCCATCAGCCCTTCCAAGGGATCGCTTCCCAGACAGATGCCCAGGCTAGTCCAGAAGCCCAACCTGCACCAACAGAGACTGGAGCCACTAAACTGGGAGAGAAAGGGCTGGATCCCAGGTTGAATTACATCCTGCACAACTTAAATATTGCAGAGCAAGGCATGCTTCTAGTTGGGATTTGACTCTGAGAGTCTGCACTGAAGCGATGGATGGGGAAGGGGAGCATGTGGAGGGGCATGAGGCACGCGTGCACACTCGGGCACAGCCGCGCGCACAGGCATTCTCCTTCGCAGGGCCATGGGAAGGAGCCACGGGCAAAGGCAAAGGACCTCATAGCCGAGCAAGGCAGCTATGCAGGTTTGGCTCAATCAAGCCAGCGTCAATCTGGAGCCAGTGGCCTTGCTCCAGACTCACAGCAACACCTTGCAGTGCACGGTCCCCGCTTTCTCTAGACAGTAACCGTGTTACCTAAAAGCAGCGTGATCTGCTGTCTTCCCCTCCCACTCCGACAGTCCCCGCGCTCCTGCCCTTGGCTAGCAGCTTTTCTCTGAGGACCTGGCCAACAGCAACGAGCTCCTGGTACGGGTGGGCTGTGGTTTCCCTGCGTGGTTTCCCAGGCTGCAGCTCTTGTGGGGGACACCTGCAGCCCGTGCCGGAGCCCAGTGCTCCTGGCTGCCTTCAGCATCCTGACCAGGACTGGATATGGCCCAAACCGCATGCCGGCACAGGCTCCAGGGGAGCTCGCTAGCACTCCCAAAGTCTGTGGGCAAGCACAGAGGGATTGCTGCCGATGCAGTGCCGAGAGCCCTGGAAACTCACATGGAGATAAACCATTTTTCACAGATGTTGTGCTATGCGGACTGTTATCCTTTCCCATGTGGAGAAGGAGAGAGGAACTCCCTTTTAGGCGCAAAGCAGCTCATCCCCAGCCCAAGGGAGCCCCAGATGCTGCAACGCTGCTGGGCTCGCGGGCAGGCGGGGACTGACCACTGCAGCCTCCTCCTGATCTTTGTGCAACTTATCTGACAATCTATTTCCCTCTGGGGCTTGTGTCCCAGACACTATCCCAGCAATGTCTTCCCACTCCAGACCTCATCACCCACCCAATATAGCAGAGTAAGTCGGTGGGACGTAGGGCAGGGGCTTTCCCTGGGCAGGAGGCCGGCAGTGCACCGCAGGCGGCAGGCTGGCCGGGACGTGCCGGCAGGACTCAAGAGCGTGGTGTCCGGAGAAGAGGCGACTTCGCGGGACGCTGGGGCCTCCCTCCCTTACAGTGATGCTGCCTCACACCCTGCCTGCGAAAGCAGCTCGAGTAGCTGGGCTGAGATCCTTGTTTATAAATTCTTTTTACGATGCACATTAAATATTTTCCACAACACAGACAATTCTCTTCTTTCTCTTCTCCTTTGACACCTTTTCCCCAGCAAAGCCCTACAACTATTGCTTGCTGTGGCCTCATTTAGCATCACCATCGTCACCACACATTCATCCTCATACGAAACAGAAATCTATTCCATCAAGCACTTAACATAAATATTAAAATAATGGAAGGGACAAAATATAAATCTACATACAACTTCATGACTACCATAGCACCTATTACCATGACAAAGCAAATTCTGGTTCAGGGGGAAGGGAAGGGGGATGAGGAGAAAGTTAGGAAGAGGGACTCTGACTGTCATTAAATATGTAAATCACTCTTTTAAATTTTTTTTTTGTTTTGTTTTTGTTTTAAGGTTACCAACCTTATTAAAATTCATTTCACTAACCAGCTTGTTCTATGTCACTATGGATACCAAAGAACCCTTTTAAAAACTTCGGCAAGGCAGGGGTTTCTCAGAATAAAAACAAAACAAAACAAAACACGGCGACTTTCTGTTGGTGCTTTCATGACAAGTCCTGCCACGCGCCCCTCCCCTGCACCCACCAGTCCACAGAAGGGCAATTCATTTACAAGTCCAGTTCTCAGTCTCCCAGGATGAGTTTGACAAAAGAGGCGACGTCTGTCTCTTTGGATTCGTGCAGGGTGAAGAAAGGATGTTGCTGGGAAAGGAAAGAGAGAAAAAACAGAAAAGTTTATCATTCACAATGCTGAGGACCGAACCTAAAACCTTTTCAGACAATCTTCTAGACAGTGAAACAGATTTTGTTGCTAGCATCATAATATTGGGCTTTCCATGTTTGGAGCTGAGGCAAGTTGTGGAGCCCGAGGGGCCACTTCAGGAAGGCTGCAGATTTGTGCTGCCCTCTCAGATTCCCTCTAAACCCTGCCCTGGCTGGGAGGGCTGAGGTGGCCTTGCTCTTGAAGCAAGGGAAAGTATTAAAAAACACTGCCTCCGTCTCTAGCACGTCGTGCCCTTCGGCACACGCTGGCTTGCAGCTCTGCGGTGCCCCAGGAGGAGACGTGCTCCTCCCGAGACGGTGGTTACCCACCCCACCACACGCCAGCTCCAACGGGAGCAAGGAAAACCTTGCAGGAAGGCTGACTGCAGTGGGTTTTCCCTCAGCTTCCTGCTTTATCTGTGTATTTACCCTCTGGTGACTTTTGGGTCTCATTTCTTCCCTGCAATTGCTCATACTCGCAGCAGGAGATGGCTACTTTACCCCTAACCACCGCAAAGAGGAAAGCCACCCTGGCTGGAAAGCCATCCACAGCTGTATGTTTAACTACTTAATCGTGACCAACATGGGAAGACATCCTGCCAGAAAATCTTGCCTACATTTCAGCACAAATGGAAAAATATGTGTAAGGAGAAAAAAAACACAACCAAATGCCCCCTGACAGCAACAGCAAAGCCCCTCTCTGCTAGCACCAGTGACTCTGCTGCCGGGGGCTGCAACACATCAGCTGAGATCAGCCAACTTCCACCTGAAATCACCAAACACTGGTGACACCCACTGTCCTGGCAGTTAATTGTATTGATTTGTATGGAGGGTGTCAGAGAGAACCAAAAGGCAGCTTGGGCCCTGCAGGGCTCACAGGTGACCTCCACTCTGTGCAAAATGCTGTTGTGCTTTCCATATGCAGGCTAGGGGAGCTTGGTTTGATTCCTGACCCTCTCATTTCAAACCAGATTTTTAAAGACAATTTGGGGTTTCCAGGGTTTTTCAAAGCTGCCCCTCACCTCGGTCCCTGAGCGTTGGCTATTTCAATGATCATTTATGGCAGTGGCCAAGTGGAGGGAGAAGGAGAGCAAAGAAAAGAGACTTTCCAAGGTGGGCTTGAGTGGAAAGTTATCCAGTGAATAAAAAAAGGCAGCTCTGAGCAGCCGGGAAGCGACCCAAAGACACACCAGCAAGGAAGAGGAAGCACAATTATGTGGGAAACAGAGCTGAAATGGGTTGAGGCAAGGATCCAGACATAATTTAAGGTCTCCCTGGGTCAGACAGTCACGGGAATCGAAGTGTCCTGAATAACTCTTGGAGAGATGGCCCAAATGGCCCGCTGTGTTATTATCCCAGCGTGATGCCACTGCTTTCACATCCCAGCTAAGTCGCACCCAAAGCAGAGCTACTGCAGCCTGGAAGCACCCGCAGCATGACATGGGTGGCAGCGGTGGCCTCCAGCCCCATCTCTCAATGAACCCAACCCCTTTGCAAGGAGTGAGTCTGGTTACAGCACAAAACACCCTGTGCCAGGTGGGATGTGCTCCATGCAATGTGCAGACCACCGGAGAGGAGTCCTGCAGTAGTTTCATGCTCCACTTCACCTGGGGAAGTGGGGTTTAAAATGAAATTAAGCATCCGTATCAGTTTTTCTGATGCTCAAGATAGCAGCACAGAGTCATATTTTCCATGAGAAACCTCAATTCCACAGGAAAGCAAGGGAGAAGACTTGGTCTAAATGACAAGTCCAATCCAGTACCGCAACTTAATGCCATAAGAGAGAGAGGAGGGAGAAAAAAACCCCAACAAAACAGCAACCCTCAACCACAGGACCTCACGACATTCATGTCAGCCATAAAATACCACAGCATTGAGATACTCTGGAGAGGTGATCCAAGAACCTAATTCAATAGAAATGCGCTCGCTTGCCAATGGGTGTTAATGCTGCAACAGACGGAGCTGCTCCGGTGAACCTTTTTGATAAAAGGCCATTTGGCAAACTTCAGAAATTCGCTTAAAATATATATGTATTTATTCAATAATAAAAAAAAAAAGGGGGGGAGGGGGAAGCCATAAACCTCGGGCCTCCCTTTGTCTGAAACCAGTATTTGGGCAAACTGTGTGTAAATCAGATCTATATATAGTCTAATTGCATTACAGAGCCCAGCAAGAAATGCCACAGGAATTATTCATTGCTTACAACTCACGTTCAAAAGGTACACGGATTTCCAGCATGTCTGGCAGCTAGAGAGCACCTTAAACCCTGGCACCTTCACACCACAGAGGTCCCAACACCTCCGAGCAGACAGCCTGAGGCAGCGATGAGGCAGACCCCCTGGCTGGCATCGCGCACGTCCTACAAGTCATGGGGCAGGAGACGCCAATGCTTGAGGAAATTCTGCAGCACTTTCCACCCTTAACCGAGAAGATCTTGCCAGTGGCACCGGACAGGGGTGGGCATGTAGGGACAGGCAAGCATTTGGGTCAGGATCTTCAGAAATAACAAGTTAGGCACCTTCCTGCCTTTAGCAAGCTCTGAAGCAGGTAAGAGTAAAAATGGGACTACATGCTTATGGGAGTGAAACACTGACTTCCTAAGCTCTCCTGCCTTTTGCTGGCTGTTAGGAGCACTATGATTGATACCAAAAAGTCAGGAGAGAGAGAGTCCATGAAGCTGTGGAGCCCTAGCAGAAATATCTCACCACAGACCTTGTTCTTGCCAGCTCCAGCCTAGAGCTCTGGCTGAGTATACACCAGTGTCTGCACTGCTGGGAGTTCACCAGCAGTTAAGTGCATCTGACCTCAAAGCCCTGCACTGCCTTGCATTTCCCCTGTTGTAAGCCTTTATCAGCATTTTCTTCTTTAGTTATTCCTCTGTCCTACACGTGCTCACAGTAACCAGTCTCTAAGCAGCAGATGAAATTCAATAACCTGAATTATTAGTCACAGACTCATCTCTGTCCCTAACATCCAAGAATTACTCTGTCCAAAAAGTCTCCTCTCCAAGGCCCCATGACAGTAAAGCCTAGCAGGCCACTCAGCTCCTGCAGCCCATGTGGAGCATCCGTGGTGCATCCATTTCACTTATGTGTTTGAAGCCATCACACAAATCCAAGAAGAGGATTTTATCCTCACTAACTGACTCTTCACAGCCTTATTCTTGTCCCTTAGCAAATTTGTTAACTGCTTTTACATATTTTTCTCCCTTGATCTGACTGGAATAGCACCTGAATGACATTTCAAAGAGCATCTCTGATTTGCAGTCACCCTCCCAAGACCCTGAAGTGCCGTGACTCTCACATCTGTTATGAAAATAGAGATGTTAAGTATCCCAAATCACCAGTCACTATTGGAAACCCTGTCCTCAGCGTCTCATTGTAATCCATCTCAGCTCTGAACCAATACACGGCTTAATGCAGGCATACTCACCATAAGCTCTGGGTATGTTGGCCGTTCTTTGGAATTCTTCTTCAAGCTTTAATGAAAAAAAAAGAAGAAAAATTTTAAAAGTTACATTCTGTATGCAATTTAAGCAAGGCCATAAAACTATACCATGACAAAAGCAAGGTTTCAAGTCCCTGTAGAGTAAGTTCAACTACGCATCCGTATGTTAAGCGAACAGCTTCGGCCTTGAGAACACCTACAGCCAACACAGCCTGCACGTGGGCCCCATATGGTACGCAGTGCTGGGTACACACAAGTGCAGTGAGCTCAATCAAGGTCAAACAAGAGATCCGGAGACACCATATATACCAGTCAAGACACTGCCTGTTGCTGGGGGCCAGGTACAATGGGGTTTTTGGCTATCCAGTAGGCCAGTGTACTAAGGGAACGGATACAGCCTCCAACCTCTGATTGGGAGCGGTGACCGAGTGGCTCTGAAGCACGTGTACAACTATTTGTTTATCACCGTGCTGTTATCAGCGGGGACGGTTACATGGGACATCCTTTTTTTCTCCTCTCCTACAACAGATGGCTCTGGAGGGTTGTAGCTGGAGGTTATTTTGGTTTCCCTCCAGCAGAAAATAGCTTTTAAAAGACAGGACGTAATCTCTACTCACTTCCTGACAGTGTATTTAGGGGAAAGACACTTGGAGCAACTTGAAAAGATCTTCACACACGTACACGTCGGTGGCGGGGAAAAGGTGTCACACTGAGCAAAACAAAAGTGAGAACCTCAGCGATGATAAGTCGCTCCTCTGCTGGGATTTGCTGGAGCCCAGAGGAAGCAGAGGACACACACTGAATAGATATTTCCTGCTTGCTGTGTGTAGCAGGCTCATGTTCAGTGTCATGTTGTGAATGAACAGAGGAACCTAGTAACGATACGTGCCAATATTGCCGAACTGAAGGTATGGGATGTGTCACATCCTCTTGAGCTCAAAAGCAGCCCAAGCTGAGATGCTAAGGTGAATTTGAAGGTTAGGTGTGTCCAGAAGCAGGATTTGGGTATAATCCTCCTAATTTAGACTCCCTACAAACAAAAACCTTGTTCCCAGGTTACCAATACACCAGGAAATCTGGTGACAAGTTACTGAAATCAATGTAAATCTTCAGGAATTAAGAGACATATTTGGATCTGATCCTGACTCAAGACATCCCAGGAACTTCCCTGCAGTAGCTACAGGTAATCAGATTTTCGCTGCCCCAGGCAGCAGCTGGTGTGATTCACTCTGCGACCTCTTGAATTTGAGATAGTCCTAAGCCAGGCCAATCTCAATACACTGAGTTGATGTGACCTGGTTTGGTGTAAGAAGAAATTCTCAGACTCCAACAACACAAAATTAGTGCAATCTGCAGCCAAAGCAGACTTTTCCAAGTCCATGCCACTCCACTGGCATTGAGGGATCTTCAGTGATCCTGGAGGATAGGATTTGCAAAGAGAGGAACCGCCATGTGTTCCTCAAAGCATGAGCTTTCAAGACATGAGTGCTGCTCAGCGGGGTCATTCTTCTCACTGCAACCATCGTGAACGGCCGTGGATATCTTACTCCTAAATCAATCCACAGCTATAGCTGCAAGACACCGTGCTTGAAAAAGCAAAATGTTCAGTGGGGAACAACAGCCTGCCTGGCACAAACAGGCAACTTTGCAATAACAAGTAGCAAGCCAGCAGCATGGGAGAAAGGCAGCTGGTCCAAAATCTCAGCGTGGGCCTTGCAAAACCGGTGGGCATTTTGTGAGAGGGTTTTTCCAAGCCAGCTCCCACCTCTGATAGACACAGAGCAGTGTGGGCATGGGCAGGTATTCCCCAGCGCAGGTCAGTAGAGAGGCGTGCAGCTGAATCACGGGGACCTCGAAAACATGTTTGAACAAGACTCTGAAGAATCTGAGTGTCGGTACTTAAAGTCCCCGGGCAGGAGTGCCTGATAATCCCCTTCCTGGGTCACAGCAGGGCCGGCCGGGCTCCAGGCCCTGACGCTGGCAGCTTGGGAACAGTCTCACATTTCTGTATTTGTCGATCTGCTGTCCTTTCTTGGCTACCACGCAAACCCACCATCCACCTGCCAACTTGGCAAGCCGCGGATGGCACTGCAGCGCCTGGAAAATAAAAACGCCTCCCAGGCGGTTTCCAGGGAAGCTGGAGGGAGAAGCAGTCAGGAGCCGTGGGGCCGCCGCCAGCTCTCTTTGAACCATACGATGAGGGCAGCTGCGAGTCTCCTCGGGTGCTGGGAGAGCCTGTGCTTTTATGCAGCTCTCGCAACCTCCAGACAGCACGCATCTGCTCCAACCCTTTTCCTACACCACAGCCAAACTCTCCCGCTGCTTCCAGCTCCGAGTCCCACAGAAAGCAGCGCAGCAGCTGGAGGGCCCCGGTCGCGGGACGGCCGCCAACGGGGGCCACCACGGGGCAAACCCTGCACCGCCCCTGCCCTCGGAGCCGTGTCACCCCGGGAGCGGGAGGCAGGAGGACGCAGCCATTCTGCACCCTGCTCCCCTTCCCCGCCCCGGGGATGTGAGGGGCCTGGCGGACCTGCTGCCTACACCTGCCCGTGCTGCCAGCCCGGCCACGGACGCCCTGTGCTGTTGATGTGGGGGCAATGGCATCGAGAAAGTCTCCTAAATCCCTTCCTCCTGCGTGTCTCCCCAAAGCGACCAAGCCTGTTCCTCGCCACCTCAGATGGGGAAGAAAGACCCCCCCAACCACCATCACCAGTGCTCTGGCAAAGGCTGCGGGTTGCATGCACAGCACTGGGCCCCAGCCCGGCCCTCACGGCTCAGTGAGGGCATGAAGGCCCATCCCTTCCCCCGGGGGGATGTTTTGTGCAAAAATTTGGGTTGTACCCCAGAGAGACGCCTGTGGGACTGGGACACAGGAGGCCGCGGGCGCCTGCCCTCCTCGGCCTCCCCATAGCATGGCGGAGGTGTGCAGGGCGGGGGAGAGCGGGACCAGGGCGAGCGGGGCCGAGGGGGTATTTTACCATTGCGAGGTAAAATCGACGAACTCCGCTGAGAACTTCTCTGCCGGGAGCTGCGGCGACGGCTCCTCCACCACCTGCTTGAGCTGCTGGAAGGGCGTCCCCCAGGAATCGTAGGGAAAGCGCAGGATGGCCAGCTCGATCTGGGGAGACAGAGCCCGCACCTCAGGCATCGGGACTGGATGCCCCGCGGCTCGCCCTCCCGCCCCACGGATTTCGAATTCCTGTGTGCCCACCCAGGAGTGTGATTTTTTAGGCCCTGCACAAATACATGGCATTTCTTCACCCCACCTGGCCACCACGTCTTGCTTAACCTCCCCCAGCAAAAGGGAAAGGCCTGAGGAGACCCAGCAGTCTCCATATTCAATCCTCTGTTACCCTTGTGTTAGATGTCTCTTGGGAAAGGTTAGAAGTTAAAAAACAACCCCATGTTGCAAAGGGTAACTGCACTATAAAAATGACTCTGCAAGCAGATGGATTCCCCCTAAACGCTGCGTGGGAGACGCTACCCATCCCTCCTCTTTTGAGGGGGACTTTGCTTATTGCTAAGTGCTGGGAGTATTTTTTTGTGCTTGAAATCCAACCTGCTCCAAGGCGACAGACGTGCGGCGCCGGACGCCCTCGCCTTAGCCCATGCTGCCATCTCCCGGCAGCCCACGGCCACCGCAGCGGGGTCGTCCCCACCAGGAAGGCACCCCACCAACGCGTCCCCAGACAGCAAGGAGTTGACAAAGCAGCTCCATCCTCCTTCCCCTCAACCCTGCGGCATGCCTGGTACCCCAGAGCTGTATTCCCATTCCCACCCCGCCACCTTCCCAGGGAACCGCTGCCACCAGTGTCAGGAGGGGCTATGGGGAGGAAGAGGAATCCACGAGCAACACTCAACCCTCCTGGCATCGCTGCGAGCCCCCAGGTCACCCTACCATTGTGATCCCCAGGCTCCAGATATCAGATTTGACGCTGTATCCCTTCTGGTTCAGCTCCGGGTTAATTCTTTCAGGCTGTGAACAGAGGCAAAGGCGGTTGAGGAACAGGGATGGCCCCAGTGCGATGCCTGCACCCAGGGCTCACCGACCTCAGACGGGTCTTTCATGCTGGCAGGCCAGGACCACTTAGCCCATGCCACCAGCTTGCTCCCTTGGTTGTCATGGGGCCAGATCTGGTCCCACATCCTTGCCAGTAAGGGCAGACAGTGAAAGGGGTGACCAGAAGCAGATGATACCAGCACCAGGGACTGGGGTGGTGGAGCTGACCCGGCACAACTGGCACGTAGGGGATGACAAGCCTCAATTCTCCAGGACCATTTTCACCCTGTGCAAGTGCTCCACAGAGAGTGAATCCTGAACAGCAGCTCCCGGGAGGAGTCTGAGGGACCCAATCCCTGGGGACTGTTTTTTCTCCCAGGTGGAAAGTACTATTGTCCCCACAGGGCAAACGGCAAAAATGCAACACAGAGTAACTACAGAGCCTTCCTCAAGGTCACAGGGAGGTGATAAGGCAGCAGGAAGCTGTGCCCAGGAGATCTGATCCGACCCATGAGATCTGTCTCCCCTTTCTGCCCCTTTACAAGTAACTTCAGGGATACATCTTCCAAAACAAGTCCCCAGGACACATGCCGGAGGCTGATCCTTCCCCCTTTAGGATGACCCGATGCCCAGGCTCATGTTCCTCTGGCTGTCCCGCAGCAGCTTTCACACACAGCTTCTCCGCAGCTCAACTTACAGCCATGTAGGGTTTGCATCCTGCATCCATCGTTTTAGCAACCGAGTCAACGAGGTAACCGCTAATTCCAAAATCGCACATTTTCACCTGCCCCTGCGTATTGATCAACACGTTAGAGGGCTTTACATCTGCAAGAAGGAACACATACCACAGTCACTGTCACAGCATGGGTGGCTGTGCCAAGCCAAAAAAAGCCAAAGAGCTTCCTATCAGCAGAGGGCACCAAAGGTGCCCGTGCAAACCCCTGCGCTTTGTGCATGCCAGAAACCCGGCTGGCTGCAGATACTGCAAGTTCAGGTGACTGCCTCATGGGCCTGTCATATGTCCTGCAAGCGTCCCTTCACTCGCAGACTCCCCTCTCTGATTTGGGGGGGTGGGAGGTAACCCTGCACTGATTTGGGGGGGTGGGAGGTAACCCTGCACTGATTTGGAGGGGTGGGAGGTAACCCTGCATGTAGCCATCGTATCCCACCGCGCAGGGGATGGCCACGGACATTAGAGCGCTCACAGGGGAACGGCTCAGCAGGGCTGGAGGCATCTCCAGAGGATGTCTGCAAACGGCCGGAGCTCTGGCAAGTCCCCAGCTGGATCTGGTCTCATGCCAGCAAAGGGAAAATCCCATGGGGAAAGGATGAGGGGTGGGCAGGAAAAGGTGAAGAGAAGCAGGGGTTGGAGGGAAAGGAGGGAGCAGTAAACTAAGACAAGGATCAAGATTTCAGAAATGGCCTCTAATATTAAGGATACCAAGCTTGAAGGTAATGTGAACAGCAGCAGGCGTGTGGGTGCTCCACACCTTATGGAAATCAGGCCAGTGTCTCATCTATTTATTACTGCCAGGTTTATCTGCTTCCCATCACGGCCTTATAATCCTTGGTGCATTCACACTTGCATCACGCTCATGAAGGCAGTTATAATCACCATCAGAAAGGGAAATTAAGGCACAGAAAGAAGCTAGTAAGTGAAATCCATGAGAGGTGCTTTCCTGCACAGCAGGCGATCGCTCCCTGTGAGGCTAATCCCAGATGGAATCTCAACACAGCGCAGGTAGCGCAGGCTACCCTGTTTTCTCTTGTCCCAGCACTGATCCTCAAAAGGGAGCACTCCTTTCCCTGTTGCCACCCAGAAATAAGAGGTCTCTTCTGCAAGAAGGCCCTCTGTCTACATGTGATAAACTATTAAACAGAAGAGCTGAAACACCATCCGAAGGAAGCCAGAAGTTGCTTTTGAGTCCTGCTTATTAGAATTGGGTGGTTTACAGTTCATTAACATCTGCTCTCTAATCAGCATTTTGCAATCAAAAGCTTCAGGTATCTGAGATCCTCACCCATCTGTTACTATGCTGAAATAAGACAATTTTCAGTGGAAATCAAACAAGTAAACAGAAATCTGGAAGCCTAGCAGCATTTTCCACCTACTGTAAATGATACAGAAGGCAGAAACTCAACCCCCAGCCACATGCAGAATGTACAAAATGTGACTGCCTGCTGGAGCTGAACTCTGTGCGCTCCCGATGCTCCTTTCCCCGGCAGCCACACACTCCAGAGAGGGCTTTTTCCTCCTCATGACAAATTGAAAATGACCCTTTAAAAATCAAGGTGTCAAGCAGCAACACTGCAAATGTGTTTCTTTCTAAGTGTGTTCACGGCATCTTTGAGATGCTCTAGAGGGGAAAATGTCAGAAGAGTTTAAGGAGGGCATTTATGACTTCACTTGAGGCTACTTTAGCTATCAAACTATTCTGCCCCACCAGTGCTCAGGGAAGCTCTGAAGGGGCTGAGGACGGTTAGATCACTGCACGAGGCATCCCGCTGGCATGGAGATGCCTCTCACTGCACACCAACACGGAGCCGTCGAGCTAGGGGAGAAGCCTTCGCAAAGCCTGATCCAAAGCCCACCAAGGTCAGAAGGAAAAGTCTGTTTTAAGTTTGCAGAGGTGTTGAAGCAGACCATGGATTTAGACCATGCACTAGGGAAATGCAACCCAGGGGGAAACAGCCCCTTCTCTGCCAGCACAATCAGGCTGGAGCTCGCTTCTCCTCCACCTCGGGGAAACGCTGGGACCAGCGTGCCTTTTTTAAAAAGCAAACCAGCAGACATTTCCTCTGACTAGGCTTTGCTAGCCATGAGATGCTGGGGAATATTTTTGCTGTCAAAGGCCCATTTTATCTCGGGTATTTTGGGATCCCTGTGCCTGGCTGCAAGGCCAGCCCTTGGGAGGCTGAGAGCGCACGGCGCAGGGCAGACAGACACCAGCATGGTCATGGCTGTGTGCCTGGCACTTACCTCTGTGGATCACGGAGAGCTTACTGTGTAGATGTTCTAGTGCTTTTACGATCTGAAACAACAAATCTAGAGTGAATCACAGCTGGCAGCACCATGATGAGGAGGAAATGCTATCTGGCTTCACCTGCCCCATCCTCACCAGACCTCCTTGGAGAGAACTACATGTCCCATGAGTCCTGCACCCTCACAGCAGCCCAAGGTGACGGTGGGATCTCCCAGGGGCACCAGGACCCTAATGAGAAGGGAAAGGAGCTGCAGAGCCCTCCCCACATCTAACGCTGTGCTGCCTCTCAATTACGTGTACAGGCACATTTGGGGTATTTATGCCTTATCAATAACATCATCTCAGATGAGATACTGGAAGCCAGCTAGGAATGTTCACGTAGGCTGGCCTGTGGACCATGCTTTTCCCAGTGCAAATACAGCAGGGAGACTGGGTCATGTAGGACTTGGTTTAGAAGAGAAACACCCTTTCCCTTCCCTCCTCGCCCTGCTAATACTCACAGAGACGGCTATTTTTCCTAAGATGTCCTCAGGAATCGTCAGGCCTTTGTCAATGACGTGTTTGTAGAACTTGTCCAGTGAGGTATCCATCAGCTCCATGCAAATCCACACGTCTCCCTGGAGGATAAAGCAAGCAAATATCTGCCCACTGGAATGAAGCATCCTTTCCTTTCCTTTCCTTCCCTTTCACGTGCAAAGGTCTTTGGCACTTGCCTTTTGCTGGCCTGTTTGCCTCTTTCTGTCTTTTAAAAGTCATCCAACAAAACTGCTGGGCTTTCTCTTTCCCTCCTCCCCAGCTGGAATGAAGTGCTGTCCACTACCATTTAGGCTGTATTTTCTGCTGTCTTTTCCCAAAGCAGAGTCCTAGTGATTTAGGAGTCCTGAAAGTTATCGGGACTGAGGTTCCCTACATGCTCAGGTCACTGCAAATGCTCAGCCAGGAAAAGTTCAGCTCTGCAGAGCTATGCTTAAAACTCTTCAATAAATCTTGCTCTTCAGAGCTTTCCACATTTTTCCTCCATGTGGCTTTCTCATTGCAAGTCAGGACAATATTAACACTAACAAATCAGGCTGTGAGTCGGTTGTCGCCATCACTCAAACCCACCACCAAGCCCCAACGTCTCGGCACAGGGCCCTCACACATTCCTGGCACTGGGGCTTGGCTGCCCTTGGCTCCTCCTTGCGTGGGACCGCATCTCTCCTCGCTCGCCAAGAAGTAACTGTATGTGACAGATCCTTAGGCTGGGATTGAGCAAATCCATATTGTACCAAGTCTCCATGTCTAGATGGAGATTAAACCCCTGGCACTTAGAGGGAGTTCTAGGCATGGGAATTCAGAGCCTGGGAGAGGCTGCCCCAGTCTCCCAGGGGCAGCGCAGCTGATCTCCAGGATGCCATACCTCTCGGAAAAGTGCCCCGTAAAAGGTGACAGTGAAGGGGCAATCTACCGTCCTCATGGAGATATCCAGATCCATCAATAACCTCTTCTGCTCCTGACTGTTCACGGTGGCTCGGATCCGCTGGAAGACAAAGCATTTTAGCGTTGGCTGTCAGCACCTCCATACCACGCTGCTGCTGCTGCAGGGGACTCGCCACAGCCATACCCGTGCTGGCCACAGTGGCTTGACATCACACCGTTACCCTTTCATCGCATCTCTTTGTGTTACCCTTTTATTGTATCATCTCTGTCATAGGCACATCACAAGCACAGCACCCATGGTAGGAGCACCCTGGTGCAAGAGAGGGCAATGGTGGCTGAAGGGGTCTTCTCACCTCAGCCCAAACTGCAGGTGATTTTGCTCTTCCCTGCAAATGCCCCTCTTTTTGCAACAGCCAAAAGTCACTGTGGCTTGGGAGAGGAGAAAGGAGCAGGAAATCAAATTCCAGGCTGGTGGAAACCTGTGACTTTTGGAGCTGCAGTGGACATCTATTTACATCAGCAGACTTTGGTCACGAGAGAGGGCTCCAGCCCTGCAGCCAGAGCCCATGTTCTCCCCATGGCTTTGGAAAATGGACATTTCCCAGTCTCCCGGGGAGAGACGTCATTTATGTGAAATACCTGGAGACCCTCAGCTGGGAAGCACCACAAAGGGGCATGACACAGTCCAACACAGGTCACACACATACTCCAGGCTCCTTGGCCAAAGCCACTCGAGGTCAGTAATGTGATAGAATTAAACTTTTCAGTATCGCAGATGCAAGTAATAGGCTGAATGTTCCCGCCATACCCTCTTCAGATCTTCCATCGTACTCAGAGAGGTCTTTTGCAGTTTGGTGAACACCAAAGTAAACCAGAAGACCAAATGCAGAGCAGGGAGGCCCTAAGACACATCCCAGCATCCACAACAAAGTCTACCCACAACTGAGGAGCTAAGAATTTTCCTTCAGTTTGCTCATAGCTTCCAGCTCTGCATCGTTTTTTTCTTTTGTCTTATTCTGAAAAGAAACTTGAGCTAAAATTCAGCCAAGCAAAAATTGGTCCTTCCCAAAATACAAATTTTCCCATGACTACTTCCCTAAGCTGCAAGCTTATGAGTCTAAACTGCTGTTACGAAAACTTCTCATAATAGTATCTAGAAGCCTGTCATGAATCAAGATCCCATGGTAGCAGACAAAATGTGAAAACCCCAACAAAAATTTCCTGTTCCAAAGAGACTAAAAAAGTCCCAGCTGAAGAAAATTATCTTATGCAATTAAATTTACAGTACACTCTTCTTTACAATTACAATTAATGTGCAGAGCCCTGAATCTGAAGGTATATCTACATTAGAAAAAAATACACATATTTAAAAAATGTTGGCAAATGGCTTGTAAAGTCCTACCAAACCAGGAATATTGTAGACAAAGGTGAACGATATGTTTGCATGCACTACAATGCTGGAAACACGTTGAGCATCATACTTTTAAAACACACCCCTTTCCTTGATTAAATGGCCCAAATCTACCACGGCACTCTTTGCCCCTGTGTAGAAAGAGGATTTCATAAGGAAAGAAGTAAATCTCAGTAAAGGCATGTGTCAGAACAAGCAAGATGAGAAACGTGCACAAACGAGAGCGCAGAGGGTGTGCACACACAACGATACAGACGGAAAGCACCTCGGGAGGCTCACTCTACCTTCACTGCCATGATCTGCCCGCTAGGCATGTGCCGCATCTTCTCCACCACCCCGTACGCACCTCGTCCCAGCTCGGAGATGGGCTCCAGGTCATCAGCTTTCACCTCAAAGTTCTGCGGGGGAAAAAAACCATCAGCGCGAAGGTGGCCGCTGCGAGTACGTGCTATGCAAGGAGCGAAATGCCCCTAAAATCTAGCCCTGCTTGGCACATAAATTCACTTTTGTGCATCCCCCTCCCTATCTGCGTTCATGAGGCTAGAAACAAAATCACGGTCCTCAGGGGCTGTCGGGAGGATTAACTACTGTGCAGTAATGAGCAGAGTTCTGAAGAGGACGTGCCTCGTAACGACGCGAGCAGGGAGCCTGCGTCGACGAGCACCCTGAGCAGGGCGGGCGCAGGAAGGACCGCTCCTTCGGTGGGACGCTGTCCCCACCACCCACACCTCAGTGCCCCTCCCAGCCACCTTTAGCTGCCGGCACTTCCAGCTTCTCCATCCTCTAAGGGCTGGGATGGAAAATGCCACGGCAGCTTCTCTCCTAGGAATCACCTTCAGTCTTTTATTTATTTTTTTTTTCTTCCATCCTTCTCCTCCCACAAACAATATGGGAATATCTCTAGGGTTTTTTTAAGGCCTGTAAAAGGTTATTTCTCCAGACCTGTAGATGGGCCAAATACCAGCTGAGTGTGCCCCATTTTTAAACCTCGGAGGATTTATTTTGTCTCGCATTCGAGATCTCTTTCTCCTGGCCTTACACAAAGGATGACTTTGTTTGGAGCCCTGCATTCTAACCTGCCCTTCTCCTTTCTGCCACGATATTGTGCAGTAGCTCTATTTTTTGCTTATTATTATTTTTGGAAGTTTAAAATATGCCTTTGCTACTAAAAACCAGCCATTCTGTTTGCTGAACGCACAACCACATCAGTCAATCATCCTACAGAAAGAAGCGGGTTATAATGAACTGATTCACAGCGCATAATCCCACACCGCTTTTTGCCGGCACAGCAGAAAAAAACCTGCAGCCTGAAATGTGCTGGCTGGGGATGCCACGGCGTGCAGGGCCCATACACTGCGTTACTGTGCGCTCGGGCTCCCGGTCATTCACTCACAGCTACATCGCCTGCAAAAGGAGCCCTGACTAATATTTTTGTGTTACGGCAGAGATTTAAGCATCTCTGACTGCCAGACACTGCTCCTACTGTTCAACAGGACCCTCTCCAAAAAAGCACAAAAAAGCACTCTCTCAAGGCCACTCTTAAATTTAGCAGCAAAGGTTAACGGGAGAGGAGGGAAAGTGGCTTTCCCTAGGGATCAGGGGCAAGGGTAGAATGGCTGGTGGAAGAAGGAGCACATCCTAAAGGAACTTGGCTGGACAAGTAAGCAACAGATCTATGGGAAAAGCGAGCCACGGCATGTCAGTCCCTCCGAGATAGCCACATATCTGCGTCTGTAAAAAAGACTGAGCTCTGGGTTTTACAAGCGCGTTTCTCTTTGCACCGTCCAACATGGGCTCTCTGCCTCCATGCATGGAGCCTTTTTGGAGCGCTTGAGCTTTTCCTCGTCCCTGGGACTGCAGGGGAGAAATGATTTTCTTGGAGTGGGCGCTTGCTCTAGCAGCAGGCATTTTCTCTGCCTCGGTGCTGCACCATTTTGCTCCAGAGGCATCTCACACTCTTTCCACCTTCCAGCCCCTGCTCCATGCCAGGGAAAACACAAAATCCAAAATGAAAGAAAAGCATCCAAAGATAGACATTATAAAACACTATTGGATTAGCATTTCACTTCATAAATTAACTCGCTGACACCGAGGCCTATCTTTTGCACCTAATAAATTTATTGCTCAGCTTTAAAGTGCTTTTATGAATGCTGCTGTGACATTTTCTCCTATCAAAATAGCTGTCCTCCGTTTTGTTTTTTCCCGGCTATTTTTTTAGAACATCAGGTGGACTGGTTTCCATGCTGTCAGAAGGATTTGCTTCCAGGACAGGAAGATCTACCCTGAGTTAGACTCCTCATGAGATGGCCTTCAATATTAACGAAGGGAAATACTTTGGATGAAGGCTTTAAGTCAGCAAAGGAACTGCAAAGGAGAATAAAATCTGCTGTTAGCAATCCCCTTGTTTTATAATCATTATTTCCAGGGGATTAGCTGCACTTTATTGAGGCAAGGAAGGAATTTCCAAGGTGGAAAACTTGAAGGGGACCCAGGTGTCACGGGATGCGAAAGGTGAGCGTTTGGGGGCACGTTCATCAGAGCGGTGACAACCAGTAGGTCACACTCCAGCTGGTCATGGGGCCATCGGTCCCACACAGAGAGCCCTTGTTGGAGAAACACCAGAGGCTAGTCGGCTCTCTGTGGCTGGAGGTGGCTGTCAGGGCTCGCACAAGCTCCCAGGCTGGCTCTTCTTAGCTTTTATTCATCCACCAACTGCCTTCCATTTCAAGCAAAACGAGCTACATTTTTTTAATAGCTGCTGTTTATTAATCTGCCCTTTTTGGGGGGGCTGAAGTTAAGCAAGCCCACGAGCAGCCCGCCTGGACAAGCAGCCAGCACCACAGCAGCCAGCCCAGGATGGTCACCTGTCCCCAGAGGTCTTCTCACCACAACTCCTCGTCTTACCTCCTCGCCAATAGAGATGCAGGCTTTGGAGTCTAGATCTCTGGGTGGCCTGCAGGAGAGAAAAGGGAAAAGATGTGAAATGTTCCTTACAGATCAATTTTCCCTCAATGAGTACACACAACCCCCATGGTCCCCCAGGCCATCCCCTCACACCTTCAGGCCAGCAGCCCTGAGCAGCCTAACCAGCCTCCAGCTTTGCAGGATCAACAGATACAGCCAAGATCCACAAAGTCACCCCAAAAAGGGGTCAGGAAGGAAGCTGCTGGAGTTGGCGTTTCTCACATCCAACTTCCCCGTGTGGGAACCCAGAGAGATTCATTGCAAAAGTGCAAGCCAGGTGGCAAGCACCAAATCTCTACCAGCCAGTATGAAAAATGGATTAAACAGGCATAAAGGTCTAAAACCACTGTAAATTATTACCTAAGTCATACAGCAGGGGTTAACAGGATAATAAAAGTCAATTCTCAAGGAAGCGAAGAAAGCCAAGCAGGCTGGAGTTGCACAAATTGCCTTAAAAACACAGAGTTTTCTTTTGCGAGGCTGAGTACGGAGGGAAGGGGATACATTTGTATGCCTTGACCAAACGCATGTTACTCAAACTGGGTGGCAGAAGTGCCACATGGTTAAAATCGGGTGCCCATTCTGTTTTTTCCTTTTCCTGGGCACATCATTAAGCAGCACGAGACGTGTACCGCAGGCAGCGATGGATAAAGGGTGACAGGCTGAGACCCCCTGGTTGTACCTGGGGCTACACGAGAAATACAAGGGCCGTTAAGTTATTATCCTCCCTAATGGTGCCAGAATTAACCGAGGCGTTTTGCCCCCGTTCCTCGTGAAGGGTCCCCGTTATCCCAGAGCTGCAAGCACGAGCCCCGGGTGCTGGCCGTGACCGGCCGCTGGCCCCTGGCCGTGGCAGCACAGGCACTAGCAAAGGCTGGAAGGCAGCTGGGGTTCGTGGTTTTCTTTTTATTCTGCTTTAGTGTTTGCAGACTTACGTGGAGCTTGTCTGTGGTTGCTCAAATGCTTCTTTAGGAATTTTCAGCCCAGGGTTTCTCTTCTTGCCTGTGAAACAAGAAAGAGGCAGAATTAAAGAAAGGCGCTTTTTTGTTGTTGTTTTGTTTTGTTTTAATTTGCAAAACACAGCTTGTCTATATTCGTTGACCTTATTTAACATAAATGCCCTGCCAGGCTGGTGGTGTAGACTCAGGGCACAGAGTTCAAAACATAAAGTGCCTTTGTTCAGTAACGCTTCATTTAGACCTGCAAGGTCTGGCTGCCAACTTGGTACAGAAAACAGGCAAGAGCTCTGGCAAAGGCAGGCCATGTGAAAATGCAAAGCGAAAGGTATTTCTCCTTCATCAGCCCTACCCACGTAGGATCCCTTAAAAAGTTGCTTAGATTTTAAACCATTCCAGATACTTAACTGCGAACTCTGGCAGGATTAAAAATCTTTTTAAAATTGAATCTGAAAGTCCAGAACCAGATTCTGATTCTGTTTAAATGGATGTTTCACCTCTTGGTCATTGAAGTTGTGCAAACCCAGCAAAAATAAAGCAGAATTAAGTTTGCAGGCTTCAAAGCCATTTGTTTCTGCTCACACTGACCAGCCAAGCTTTTCTGAGCTGGATGAAGCTCAAGCTCTGAAGTAGTTCAAATGCAGGCTCTCTTGTAAAGGGGCTCCAAGCCGGCAGACACAAGAGCCAGGCAGACTAGAGAAATACAAGAACCTTTTTATGACTAAACATATACAGCCACATTTCAGCACGGGGTTTTGAATTCATGGATAAAATAACCTGAAAATGTAAGTCATGTCACCAAAACCCCAAGGTAAACATCTGGCTGTTTGGCTGTGTAATAAAATCCCTGGTCCCCCAAAACGGCACAAGCATCTAATTTAGGCATTAAACATTTTTAACCTAACAATTTCTATCAATTACTGTCTTTCTTTTAAGCATGAGTTTTATTCTCTATTCCCAACACTCTCTTTCAAACTTTACCTGCACGTGTTTGAGTTTGGTTTCCCTCTTGACACAAACTCACGTCAACAGATGTCTGCGCATCCCAGTGCCAGAGGGGTGCTGGAGCAAAGTGCAGGCACCCAGAACTGAAAATGACCTTTTTGAAGCAATTAGTCAGTTCAGACTGCCAATCTTTTTTTTTATTTTATTTTATTTTTTTTCCCCTCGTCTGCTCCAAAAGACAGGATCGTACTCGCTCCTTTTGGCAAAGAGTCATTCCAGGATGGGACAGGCTACGACAACCCAGCTGACACCTCATGGGAAAAGCATTTATTGAAAACCACTGTGCACACTCGCTATTGTTATTAGAAATCTACAGAGCTGCGAATTTACAAAAGGGGGGAAGCCAATTCTCTGCTCCAAGGAGCTTCCAGTCTAGCACAGAAAAGGCAAAAGAAAAGATGCAAGGTCACTCAGAAGCATGAAGAATAGCTCTCAGTTTTCCCAAGAGGTAAAAGCTGGTCTGTAAGGAAGTAAAAATCATCGTAAAAACAAGTGGAGGAATTTCTACAGTTAGCAGAGCTGTTCTTTGACCCTTTTCCTTCTAGTTCTCTTAACTGTACTACAAAGTTCTCTAGAAGGCACAACTGAGAAGCAAGCCCTGCTGTGCGAGATGCTCTAGATAGCATTTCTTGCCCAAGCTGCGCCAAGCGCACATCGGATCCAACAGGACGCTAAATGGGTAACGGTGTTCTTGCTGTTGTCATGTTTTAGCTAAAAAAGGAATCTCAAAAATACAGGTCTTGCAGTGCAGGCAAACAAAAACCCTGTTTCACTGGCAATTTCTAAGTCTGCCATCCCAGTGACATCTCCGCCTCCAAAAACCTGCCTGCATCCTCTTGCAGTTCAAGCAAACAAGACAGTCACGGGCACATGAAAAGCAGTATCTTCATCCTTATTTTGCACGTGGGAATCGAGACACAGAAATTCGCCGACTTGCCCACGGAGGCAGGAGCTGCCTTCTTTAGCTCTAGAGCTGAACTCACCAGCCATCTCTTGGCATACTTCTACACATCGACCATCCATCCACACTGCTGCAGTGGCATTCACACAACAACCAAAATCAAGACAGAAACAAGCACAAATTTGCTCTGTTCTTTCCTTTTTTCTTTTTTTCCTTCGTGCATTTGCTTGCACGATCCCATGTGCTGTACCTGAACCTCAGGAACCTGCTCTCAGGCAGCCCTGGGAGGGTGAAAACGAACCTACTGGAAATTAATCTAATTTGAACGTGAACCAGAACAGGTTGTACAGCATTTAATCTCACCGTGGTTCACAAGTGGTGTCAGCAGAAGAACTAGGTAGCAAAATGCCAAACCCAAATAAATATTAAAAGCCTTCCGCCTTCTGGTGAAATAAAATCTGCACTTTGGGGAGTTTATTTTCCTTGTCTCTTCTTCACAGAATACAATATTTTGAAACTTTGCCATTTTTTTGAAGCACAATCTGTTCGCGTATTCGAGTTGCCAAGACACAGACACAGTTTAACGTTCTTTGGGGTTTTCTTTTCAAGAAAGAAGAAAGCAACAACAGTAGCAAGAATAAAACGCGGATTTCACGACGGCACCAGGAGAAGGGATTGCAAACGGGAATTGCCACGGCCGGGACTCACACCTGCAGCACCAACAGCCCCTGCGGGATTAGCTCACGGTGCGGAGGGGGAAAGCGGTTACCGCCGCACCGTGGCTCACCGCATGGTTATTTAATGAAAGTCTCGGGTTGCGATCAGGCAATTTCATGCCTCTCAACTGGATCAGGCAAAGTTTCTGAGCTCCTTTTGTTACAACATGCAAAATGCTTGTCTCTCCAAGCCTTCTGGGGCCAGCGTCTGCAAGTGTCTTGCAGGACGCGTTAGCAATCCTGAACATGACACTGCCTTAAAACCAGAAGGACGGAGCTGCGGTCAGCACCGCTCCGCAGAGCCGTGGCTGCCACCTCGGCAGGCTGCGGCGGGGTGCGGGAGCTGGGGTCCCCCCTTGCCCCACGCCCCAGCTCCCCGGCTCCCAGCTGCAGGTGGGGGGAGCTCAGCTCAGGCTCCGCAGCTGCTCCGAAAAACAAGGCTCCAGGTCACACATGCTTGAAGGAGTTTCTCCCCAAAGGCAAACACTGACACTTAGAGGGCTTTTTTTTTTAGGGAAAAAAAAATAATTGCAAGTCCCGAGATCAGTTCTCTTCAATAACAACAGCCAAGCAAGTATCTCGCTGTCAAAATAAAATCCCCCAGTTTACCATAGCAGACATCGGCCTTGAAAGATGACGCTGTATTAAATTGCAGTTTGCAGAGGAAGTCATCTGTACAGGAGCTCAAAATGTGGAGGCAGCTTAATAACATACAAAATTGGATGTTACCTGTTCCATCCACCAGAAAACCAGTATTTTCCACAGTGTTTTTATGAATCATTATTATTTTTAGCTTTGTTTCCTGAAGAAAATCACCGCGTGTGTGTGTTTGACAGCCTGTGTCCCTTGTGGCAAGTTTAAATCCACTGGCCAATTTCAGCCCAATCTGACAGAGAAATTGAGCTTTTGGAGATTGCAAATCTGATAAAAACAGGTGACTAAATAAAGAAGTCCCCAACTCAGAGGCAGGCTGAAGCACAAAAGCAGCCCATGGCAGACACCAGACATCCACGTTCAAGCTGTGCAGAAGCCCCGGGTGTCTCAGACACCAAAATAACACCACGAGGCTCAGTCCTGAGGCACAAACCAGCCAGGGCCTGAGCATCCAAGAAAGCCAATGGCATCCTGGCTTGTATCAGAAACAGCGTGGCCAGCAGGAGCAGGGCAGTGATGGTGCCCCTGCACTCGGCACTGCTGAGGCCGCACCTCGAATGCTGTGTTCAGTGGTGGGCCCCTCACTCCAAGAGAGACATTGAGGGGCTGGAGCGTGTCCAGAGAAGGGCAACGGAGCTGGGGAAGGGTCTGGAGCACAAGGCTGATGGGGAGCGGCTGAGGGACCTGGGGTTGTTCAGCCTGGAGAGAAGGAGGCTGAGGGGAGACCTCATCGCTCTCTACAACTGCCTGAAAGGAGGGGGTAGAGAGGTGGGGTCGGTCTCTTCTCCAGGTAACAAGTGATAGGACGAGAGGAAATGGCCTCCAGTTGTGCCAGGGGAGGTTTAGACTGGATATGAGGAAATTTTACTTCACTGAAAGGGTTATCAAGCATTGGAACAGGCTGCCCAGGGAAGTGGTGGAGTCGCCATCCCTGGAGGTATTTAAAAGCCGTTTGGATGAGGTGCTTAGGGACATGGTGTAGTGGTGGGCTTGGCAGTGTTAGGTTTGTGGTTGGACTCGATGATCTTAAAGGTCTTTTCCAACCTATACGATTCTGTGATTCTGTGATCAGTGTGGGGCGTTCACTGCAACGCCTTGGGATTTGCAATAAGGAAA
Source organism: Mycteria americana (assembly GCF_035582795.1). NCBI lineage: Eukaryota > Metazoa > Chordata > Aves > Ciconiiformes > Ciconiidae > Mycteria > Mycteria americana. Next base: position 11,742,086 of record NC_134380.1, on the reverse strand, counting down.
GCCCCAATTAGCCATCATAAAAGCATAAAGTCTAAACATGGCTCCTTCTGCAGAAGGGTTCACAGTCCTTGCTGATCAACAGATGGGATCTGCTCCCCAGCATCCAAAAAGTCATGAGTTTTCTCCGTAAACAACTGCTGGTGGCTTTCTGGTCTCTGAGCCTTCAAGCTAAAGCTCATTTGAGAGCTCTCCCTGCAATTTTCCACACGGAGACTTCCACAAGCACTTGAGTCAAAAGCCAAGTTTTAAGAAAATTGAGGGGAAAAAAACAGACTGGTTTGGAGCGATGCTGAGAGACATCTCCAGAACCGAGTTTTGATTCAGCAAAACAGCCAGGGTATCTGTAACGTTAAGCACAAGCTTAAATCTACTTTCTTTTAGCAAAGCAATTACCCACAGTAAATACTGAACTGACTGGTGCTAGAGAAGTTGTCGTCTTTAAAAAACCTCTCTGCTTTCTCGGCAAGTGCACCCATCAGGACAGCAGTAATGCAAGCAGTGAGCTGCAACGTCCCTGCAACCTTCTGCGCCCACCTCCCCACCCTGCGTGCCTTCTGCAGGGGCTTTGGCTAGACCAGCCCCAGAAAGTCAATGCTGAGAACGAAGCGAGGGCTGAAAGCAAAACTGTAATAGGAAAAAGAAAACCTGCCTTAATGAAAACACATTAAATACTTCCCTGTGAAGGTCTTAAACCCAATTCCTGAGGGAGGGGAGAAAAATACAACTTCCAGTGGGCTTGTTAACCTCTTCCCACCAGCACTGACAGAGCGTGCAGAGAGATTAATGTTGCTAGCCCCTTTCAATTAGGGCAGCGTTAAATATCAATATTGAAAAAGGAAACTTCAAAGTTTCACAGCAAAAGGGTAGGAACCATAACAGAGCATAATAAAGAAAGGGAAGACAGAGGAATTCACTACCCGCATACGCTGTAACAGAAAATAAACTTTTACTTCTGAAGGAAAATCCCATTCCCCAGTCTCCAGACTTTTCACTGCAGTCAAAAACTTTTTATGATATAATCCAAAGTAAATGGTTCCTTGCCACAAAAAGCTCCTATTTCCTTCAAAGGATATTAACCAGTTCTGTCTTCACCACAATTTATTATTAAAGCTGTGTTCAAGAGCCATGTAGCAATACTTTCTTTCAAATAACACCCTTTAGCATATAATTTGCTGGTAAAATTTCACAGGTGGAAAATGCCTTTCTCCCACTTTTTTAAGAGATAGAAGTGGCTCATTTACTATTCCTGTCTTTCCTAAGGATTTTTTGTCTGATTTCTTGAAAGGTTTTGAAAGCCAAATGATCTGCTTTTCCCCTATCAGCTGCGCTCAACTGTGTAAGCAAAACCCCCACCCCTAAAATGAGGGCAAAATGGAAATGCTTGGTGTGGTTCCATGGACCAAGAGTAAACTGGCATCTCGTGGGCTCTGCAAGACTGAGCCCTGTACCACAAGGCTGCCCAACCAACATCTCGCCTGACGCCAAAGTGCCACTGCACCCGCTTTGCGGTAGAGAAGGACCCGTGGCCATGGCTTAGGTGCAAAACCCCAAACTGAGATGGTTCTTGCAAAATCAAGAAATTAAGATTAACTTTTTTTTGTCCCAGGTGCCCTGGAAATGCCCAGCAGGAAACAGCTCTTCATGCAAAGACTTGGTCTTCAACTGCAAAGGGCATCTCTTACCCGTAGCCCAGTTCCAGCCTGTATTTCAGCAAACAATGGTAGATTTGATGCTGCCAAAGAGATGTTCAAGCCTTGCAGGCCAGGTGGAAATACCCAAACCTCTGAGACCTTGGGTGGAAATACCCGAACCTTCACCCATTAACATGCCTGGACCCAGGCACATGAACACTAAGATATCTTAAAGCTGCTCATGGCACCCAGGGCAGAGCAGGGTCACCTGGAGCAACTGCTGTTGTAGAAGATGTAGCAACCTCTTGTTTAACATCAGTCTCACACAGGATGACCAAAGAGGGGAAAAAAACACATTTTTTTAACAAGTATTAAAGATCATCTCACAGGTTCATTATTTATGCTTGCAAATTATTAAAGATTAAGGCACACGTAATGGTTAGAGCTGCTACAAACCCACCTTGGCACACGAGAGTTGAAGGGCTGGTGATGGACTTGCACACCTCCTTTGGTCCTCAGTCATCTGCCCCAGCAACAGCTCGTCACTGCTCACCAGTTCTCAAGGTGAAAAGCCTTTAATTCTGCCTAGGTCTCTCCACCAAGGAATCCCACAAGTGGGGATGCCCCAGCCAAGCGTAAGAGGAGCAGGAAGGCCGGGTGCATTCCTGGCATCCCCACAGTCAAACACTCACCACCTCTAGACTAAACTACAGTCACTGAGCAAAGACGCCTGAGATTCCCTGCCAAATCATTGCGCTTAAAAATTAAAATACACGTAGATAAAAAAGTATATTTTAAATGAGTGGGTCTGAGGGAGAAGCCATGCTGCCAGAGCTGTACCTGGACTTGTTTTTACAAGCTGGCTCTGTTCCAGCTGAAACGGAAATCAAGGCCTCAGTCAAAGAGAACAAACACAAATGGGTGTAAATTCATGAACTAGCCACTTCTGGTGGTTTTAATAGTACAAATGTATCTGCCCAGGCGACCACTTCCCAGAGGGAGCCCCACTTGCCCTCCCATGGGTTGCTGTAGCATCTCCACAGCCATGACCACAGTACCTCCTGTATCACCGCTGCCTTCCTCCCTCGGGCTTTGTCTGTGTGAAAGCCTTTGAATTTTGCCATACAGGCAGTCAAATTACGGAATCAGACCATGCTTTTTCGATGTAAATGTTTTTGGGACAGATCTGCAGGTGATAGGGAGGCTGGTGTTGGTGACAGTGGTTTGGTGGCTGGGGAGGCGCAAGGGAAGTTCTCTCACCACTTCTGCCTCCATGGTTGGGTTGTGCGTCCTGGTAACCCTTTGGTAAAGCTGCATAAAACCACATTGTGCGATGCTCAAAGCAGGGTGCCAGGGCCAGGGTGGGTGAGTGGCTGAGCTGTGCCCACCACCCAGTTTGTAAATGCAGAGCTTTAGCCAAGCCCTAGCTTCTGGAGAAAACCAAGAGCTAGATATTCACGTAAGCACCAATGATGTGGAAGTGGGCCTGAAAATCTGTTTTCCAACCCCTCATTAAGCCACAGAAAAAGTATTTAATGTGCAAGAGATTCTTAAAACTTGTCGAAGTTTCAACCAAAGGCCAAGGGAAGAGATAAAGTGGATATCGTGCTTTATTTGCCTCCTTGAAATATAATTCAGCTGCTCTCTCCTTAGCCCTGTCAATAAGTAAGAGTGGCCAAGCACCACTGGCTGCTCCTCCATCACTGCCATGAGCAACTGGGTCAGTCGGAGCCAAATGGAGACGCTCCAAAGAGGAACATAGTACGTCCTCTGCGCAGGACGGGGACGTTTCCTGCACGTCCTTTATCTGTGTCTTCCCTCGCGGTTGTTTGCAATAACTCCTTGGAAACGGCAAACTTGAAATCTGTTTCCTTAACAACTCATCTCAGGGCGGCTCAGGAGAAGGGAGCCGAGCCTGCCGCGGCCATGGGCCTGAGATGTCTCCCAGCTCCAGGCTTTCTTCCTCTCCTTTTGGTACCGCAGAGATGCCGGCTCATTTGGTGGCCGCTGGCACATCCAGGTCTGAGCACACCATCACTGCTGCCAGCACCATCGCTGTGCCCTATGTCCACGCTGCAACTCACACCTTTATACCTCAAGAATTGAAGCTTTCCCCCCGCCCCCAGGAACCACATTTTGGGACAGGAAGCATGAAAGGCAAAAGCCCTTCTATGACTGTGATGGATTTTGCCAACGCGTACCAGAATCAGGATACGCCTGAAACGCTGCGCCAGGCGCAGAGATACCACGGGACAGCCCTAATTTCCTCTGAAGTCCTAGTCGTCCATTCCTCCTCTTGGTGCTCTTCTCCAAAAATAAAGAAATAAGTAAATCTCATTTCATACCAAGCCTGGAAATGCCAGCAGGCTAAATGGAGAGCTTGAGTCACTTCTCCTTGCTCTTTCCCTCTGCCTCTCCTTTCTGGCCCTGAGTGATGGCTGAGACACGTTGCACTGAGCAGGGGGAACCTGCTCCTAAAGACACCTCCCAGAGACTTAACCAGCCAACAGATCGCCCCACGTGCAACCAAATTTGCTTTGGCAAAGAGGAGATGACCTCAGAGCCGCAGCCCAGAGGCGGATTCTTTCTTTTCTCAAAGTCAGTCTGAGCAATGAAAATACGGAGACAGAAAACCCCTGCATCTCCATCTGGAAACCTGTACAGTAGGAAACCCTGAACTGCTGGCACAAAGCCTGAGCAGATGATGCTGCATTCATCTTCCATTTTAATTCCCAAGGCTCCTGAAGATAAGGAGAGCATGGCATGCCATGACCTGGGCACAGCTCACCCAGTAATGCCGTACCGGCCGATCCCAAGCTAGTTTCCAGTACCGTTAGCACCCACATTACAATGCTGAAAATGTAATTTGCTGTCCTGCCCCGTCGGTGGCCGTGCCCCAGCACCCAGCTGTGCCGGCGCTGCCCCGGGGTTTCTTTGTCGCAGGGCTCAGCTCGCTCCTCTGACTCAATCCTGCAACCTGTAATAAACCCAGCGCAGGAGAGGCCCCAAACCAAAATAGCAGGGCTTTTGCAAGGAGCGACGGAGGTGCACCGAATGAACCGTGTGGCAGGGGTTGTGCAACGTCTGCTCGGATCACGCCAGGGTTATTTGCGTCTCAGGGCCTGTCTCCGCTGCAAGAGCGAGCTGCGTTTTCAAGTCGCGGCGGCTGACGTAGGTCAGCTCTGCTGAGGCACAAAGACAATGGAGACAAAGATCTTCAGCTTTACCGCAAGGTAAATTCACAAGGTCAGTCCTTCATGCCTGCCTCAAGACTGGCCGCCAGCAGGAGACAGTTTGGTGGCGAAGCTCTGAACAGCACAAGAACAAAACGCTGGAAGAAGGCGAAGCAGAAAGCTTTGCAATAAGGACTCCAGCAGACTAATCTCTGGATCCCACAGTGCAGAAACATACAGAAATGTCACCAAACTGTGCAAATATCAGAACCTATTTGCCTGCCTTTCAATAAGCTCTGTATTTCAGTAATTCAATTTTGAAGGTAATTTCCTGATTCAGGCTAATCTCTCTTACTCTGCCCATTTTCCTCTTAATACATCCTGCAAAAGGGCTGCAGGCTTCTCCTGCTTTTGGCTGGGATAGAGTTAATTTTCTTTCTAGTAGCTGGTATAGTGCTGTGTTTGGGATTTAGTATGAGAATAATGTTGATAACACGCTGATGGCTTGGTTGTTGCTAAGTAGTGCTTACACCGGTCAAGGGCTTTGCAGCTTCCCCTGCTCTGCCGGGTGCCCAAGAAGCTGGGAGGGGGCACAGCCAAACTGCCCCAAGGGCTATTCCATACCATAGGGCGTCGTGCCCAGTATAGAAACTGGGGGGAGCTGGCCAGGGGCAGCGATCGCTGCTCGGGGACGGGCTGGGCATCGGTCGGCGGGCGGTGAGCGGTTGCAGCACTTGTTTTTTTCTTGGGTTTTGCTCCTCTCTCTCACTCTTGTTGTCTTCCTTCTCATTACAATCATTATTATTATTATTGTTATTATTATTATTATTATTATTATATTTTATGTCAATTATTAAACTTCTTATCTCAACCCACGAGTTGTCTTACTTTTGCTCTTCAGATTCTCTCCCCCGTCCCACCGGGGGGAGGGTGAGCGAGCGGCTGCGTGGGGCTCGGTTGCCAACTGGGGCTAAACCACGACGAGGCTGCTGTGTTTATTCGTGTCAACACAGAAACCCGGAGGGATGCAATTTCTTCTTATCTATCTGCACATTTTGGTTATGAGAGTCTGTTTGTCACGCTGATAAGACTGCACCTCTAAATTTTAGAAGAGTTAAGACTTTCTGAGTGTGAAGCGGAAGAGACACTTTGATAGAGATTAGACATGAGATCCTGTGCTAAGACGTGCACTCAACGCAGGGCCGGAGGGACTCTGGGAAGGGGGCAGGGAGCTGATACAGCTTTTGGGCAATTCTGTACCCTCCTGTAATCCTCCACCAAACAAAACTGAGTCCCCCCGCAGCTCTAGTCCGTAGGAGCTTGCAGGGAGCACTGGGGTAATCACGTGCTGGAGCAACCTTCCAGCAGGTTGTGTGGGACACCAACACCCAGTGCCGGTTTGGAGATGAAGACTGGCCGTCTGATGCAGGGGGTACTACAACACGGCTGCAGGGGAGAGGGTACGATGGTTTAGGATGATCTTTTGTGTCCCACAGAAGTTGCTGCCACCTCACTGAGCTGTTTCATGGGCTTGGACCTTCCATTGCCAGGACCTTAGACTTCATTTCCCAACAGGACTCTGCCCCGATGTGTTCCCTGCACCCCGCTCCAGTGTTTGCTTGCAGGGATACCAACATGAGAGAGGAAACGGGGCCTTCAGCGCCCATTTTGACGCTCACAGACCAACAAAGAGCAGCTACGTGCTTCCTTCTGATGCTACCAGTTCAGAGGAAACGGGGAGGTGACAACAAACAGCTTTTCCAGATAATGTCCCTTCCCAGCCCAGACGCAGCATCACCCCCAATCTCAGCGAGGGAACTGCAGGCACAGCGTGGGGCCACCCATCATGTTCCTGTTGAGCTGGTGCCAGGGCCACATTGGTACCTGCAGATGTGACAAGGCAAGACGGAGTCCTCCCCTGACATCCTGCACTGCCGAGACAGCCTTTAGATTAGCCAGTTTTTCTTTAGAAAACAGATGCAATGCAAAATACCCCTAAATCCATCGTACTTTAGGTGCTAATGTAAGTGGGAGATGGTAGATACGAGAGTTTTGCCTGCCTACGGCTTTCAGCATAGGGCACAAGAGACTTTAATATTAAAAACCCTGTTACAAGACTTTGGCTGAACTCATCTGGCATGTGCATCCAGCTGCTTGAACTTCGATGGCCCGGGGGAAAGGGCATGGCTCCTCCCAAACAGCAGCACCTCTGTGCAAACGGTGGCAACATCACCCAGCAGGAAAGGGAGTCGATGCAGCAGAGCTGGGAGCATCTGCTGTCAGGAAATCCCACCCCGGTTGGGGCTCAGCTGCCCCCCAGCACCAGCCCTGCCCCTGCACAGCTCTCCAGGGATCAGCACCTTCCTCCTCGGTGCTGGGATCTCCCAGGCGGGTGCAAAGTGGAAATGTTCACTCCTCTGCTGATTCACCCCAGCTGCGAGATGCTCTGTGAGGGACAGGCGCTGCCTCGTGACCCGTCGGATGAAGAGGGGAGGAGGTGGTGGATGGAAGGGACTACTGGGCACCGGGATGCGCACTCTCCAGTTTCAGCTCTCACGACCCCGTCCGTGGCCAGAGGAAAGTTAATCATAGAATCACAGAATACCTCAACTTGGAAAGGACCCAGAAGGATCATCGAGTCCAACTCCCAAAGTTGCACAAGCCTTGTTTGTGCGCGTGTCCCCTCTCCGCCTAGCAGGCAGGTGTGCTGCAATAATGAATTAAGACAAAACCACCTCTGTTGCTTCAGGCTCTGACTCACATCCACCAAAGCAAAGGACTTCCATGGATGAGGACGTTGGCAGCTGCCAAAGGATGCTGCCCGCATTGCACGCGGGGCACAAAGCAGCACAGGCTCACACCACCGTCCCGTTCCCCTTGGCACCTGAGAGTTATTAGCCCAAACCCATTGAGATGGTTCAAGCTAAGGATGGGAGAGCAGCACCAACCCCCACCAGGCTTGCGAGACTTCTGTGACACCTCTGTGACAGCCTTTAGCTGAAAGGAGACACGTGTCCATGCCAAGGCTGGAGCCATCTCTGTCTTGATGCTCCGGACATGCTGGATCCTCCAGAGACGGTCGTGGAGGCACATGCATAAAAACACAAAATGCAAAATTCAACGGTTTGCCTACACACGCCCCATCTCAAATAGTCTGATGGAAATCCTGTAGGGACCAAAGCCTCTTCCTTCTTCTCACCTTGCTTTGCCTAGGTATTTTTCCACCCATCAACTTAATTTCATGGGTGCGCCCAAGCCTTCCTCATCACGCACAGAGAAAAACCACTTCCACTCCTCTCCTCCCATCACACTGTCTCAAATGCCCTCAAATCCTGCAAATCACTCGTGGTTGCCCAATGTGAGGCTGCGAGAGCCAAAAGCTTGGGGAGATCTTATTGAGGTCAAAGCGATGCCAAAAAGGACTTTGTTTGCTGCTCCTTGTGGCCGCTGGAGCGGGTCGCATCCCTCGCGGGCCTCCTGCGCCTCTGGCATTCGGGCAGCTGCATCCTCCCGTTGCTCTGGGAAAGATGCGATGGTGGCGGAGACCCCACGGAGCAACAGAGGCCACCGGGAGCCTCGCGGCCTCTCCCCTCGCCCCCGTTACCACGAGAAATCACAGCACTGGAGCTCCGCAGAGGCGAGCGGCAGGGGCAGTCACCAGTACACCATAAATCAAGCCCGTATTTTCCCTCTGCCAAAGTCCGCTGGCTTCGCTGCCTCCCCATCCCAGAGCCTGTTTTCTTTGCTGCTTATCTCAAATTAGGAAATCCACAGGAATTGCAGGCCGGGGAAGCTGTTTGTCAAGAGCCTCCAGCCCTCGTGGGGATTTTTTATGAGGGACTTTTGGTTTAGTTGCTGCTTTGTTTTCAAACCCTCGGCTGTCTGCTTGCAGTGGGAGTTTGCTGGAATCAAAACTGGAGAAAAGCTCTTGGAATTCACCCGGGGAACAAAAGGGCTTTTGTGCAGGAGGGTTTGGAAGACGCGGCTGCTTTCGTTGCCGCTACCTTCATTTCTGTTTTTTCCCTGCCAAAGAGCACCTGCCAGCAGCAGCAGAGGAGGTGGGCTGCCGCCCGTGCGTGGGGGGGCCGTGTGGCAGGAGGACGGATGCCTCCCGTGCCCGCAGGCAGCGGAAGCAGAGCGCTGCAGGCAGAAGGGTGAGGTGCTTCCCGAACTTCCACGCATCGCGGCGTGCAAGGCTTACCCCAGACTTCTGGCCAAGCTTGGTGCTCCCGGCCCTGGCTCTGCCCCTCGCACGGAAGGCGGGGTGGGCTCTGCTCCTCAGTGCAGCAGCAGCAGCCTAAAAAGTCTCCCAAGGGACGGGCAGGCTCTGCTGTGCCGGTGGGTGCTCCCATGCGATGCAGCCCCGTGGATGAGGGGCTGAAGCTCCCACGGCCAACGTGCGAGCGGGGGTGCTGCGGGTTCGCCCACGAGCTGAGCATCGCTCCCGGTACTCCGCCTGGTTTTTTTCAGTTCCCTTATCCACTGAGATTTCACCTCAAAACACCACAGTGAGTGACCACATGCAGCTACAGGGCTCTGACCAACTTCCCATACGAATATTTAGCAGACGGCAGCAAGTCCCCTATATGCAGCATAAAAGCAGGTGCCCTGTCTGCCTCAGCCACGGTGGGAGCAGGATTTGCCTTAAATCCACCAGCCCCAGTCCAGCTACAAACACTTCCACACATCCCAAACCTACCGCTCCCTGGAAAACTCGGCACAGGCACGGAGCATCCACCTCCTTTCCCCATTGCTCTGCAGAGTCTCAAAACCCAGCTTTCTTAGGTCTGGCTGCGATAAGGATGCCCTCCCCATCAGACAGACGTTTTGCTCGAGGTCTCCCTCCAGTTTCAATTTTGGTTTTCAGGTTTTTTAAATGCACTTGGTGCAGCTGGGATTTTCTCCCAGCAGGTCCTGCAAGGTGTTTTTTAAGGAAACATCGCTGGCAGAGCGAGGGCCCCGCAGCAGAGCTTCATTTTCCCCTGAAAAAACAGATCAGCTTCTGCATCTGCCCCAGCTGCCCGGACGCCGAGGGGTGACGAGTCCGTGCACCCGGCAGAGCGGGCGAGGGGCAGCCGCCCCGGCAGCGCCGGCACCGCGCTGTCCCAGCCAGGGCCTCTTGGAGCTGTCAGATGCGCTGCCAGCCCAGGGAAATGCAAATTGCTTTGGAAAACGAAGGTGACATTTCCACCCGCTTGCTGATTTCTGCTGTGCTGCAGACTCAAAAGCCCGATTCAGGCTTGTGGCTCCAGCTATGAAGGTTCTTATGTCTTGATGGTGCTTACATTTAAGCACGTGCTTACTGTGAGCCACGCGTTCCTATTAAAGCTGCATTAAGTGTCAGGCTGAACAGGAATATGTAGGTAAAGGCTGTGCCAGACCGTTATCTTAGCCTTTGCAATAGCTGCAGCAAATGTCTGTCCCCTGGGTATCCGGCTGCAGGCTTCAGCCCTTTTCTCAGCCATACCCACCAAAAGGGACAACCCGTACATGGGCACTGGCAGAAGTCCCTCTGCAAGCGGCGGTGCCAGCCAGGTTGCAGGTTCCTCGCCATTGCCTCCCCGTGCCCGAGATGCTGTGCCGTAGCATCCGCTGGCAAAGCTACGTGGGCAAGCGCTGAGGCTTGTTCAGCCAAAAAGGAGCCAGGAGGCTTAAACACGGGAAAAGCAGGGCTTTGCTAAATCAGGAGGGTGTGATGGGCCAGGAAGGAGTCCTTTGGGGAGCTCAGCAAACTGGCCCTTTGGGGTGTCACTGTCCCCAGGAAAGCATGCACAGTTATTTGTCTTTCAGCTCTGAACGGCCGCTCCCCACGTGTTAACGCAGCCCCATTTCTCTGCAGATTCCTTTGCTCGCTGAGCAGGATCGCACCTTATCTGTGGGATACCGATCTTGGTGTCATCACCCTTGCAGCAGGACAGAATAAAATCTAATCAATACCACAGGGCAATCCGAGCTATGGTTTTATTTCTGTTACCGGGTGCTCCAGGCAGCCACAGCAGTCTCATTTTACCAAGCACAGATTTAATTTGTTCAGCATATTGCAAATGTTGGACATTTAAACTACATCGCTATCAGCCATCTTCTACAGCTGATGCGCTGCATATAAAACTCGGGTTTATAATTTTCTGCTCATGAGTAAAGCCACCTTACGACAAGATGGGCCATTTGTGTTCCACAGAGAGAAAGCTGTCCATTGATTTTGTCATTCTGCGAGTTAGGGAGTATCAAAACTTTTACAGTCAAATGGGAATATCCATGGAAATAGAGGAATGTGCCACGAGCCATTTCTATAGCAAGTATCCTCACCCTCTGCAGAAGGTCCCTGATGAACAGGAGGGCTACGTTAATCCACGTGGTCTACCATCCACTGTGCTCCTCAGGGGAAAATAGCACCTCTGGGTTGAAAAGTTTTCATAAATAGTGCCAAAGTTGTGCAAGACACCTCTGGACTGAATTACTTCGCTTCAGTTCCCAAGTTGTGCTGTTCTGTTTGGCAGCTGGCAACTGTTTGTTTCAACTAAGAGTGTTGAATCGAAGATAATTTTAGGACCACTTTCCTCTTCTGTGGTGCAAATAACACTCAGAAGAATTGCAAATCAGCGCCGACTTTGCTTCCCAGGGATATGCTGCTCACACTCGGTCCTTCGCTCACGGCTCAGGCCAAACAGATAAGTCGATTAGAAGTCTGCTGGCAATCTCGCCCGGAGGTTTTCCTACATCAGCACAACGCCGCGGCACCTGCAGCACTGGCATGGAAGAAGAGGATCTGCTTCCTCGCTTAGCATTTTGTCACGGGGAATTTTTGTAAAGGCTCAGCCAAATATTGTGATTAAGTTTTCAACACGGTCAAGACTTTGACCAATCTGCCTTTGTGCTACCCTGTTAGACAGATCTCTTTTGCTATTCTTTTTTCCATATATGAGCTTATTTGCTTATTTTTGTACCAAAATTATTAAAGATGGTATTTGACAGTTCTGGACAGCGCAGGTGGGAGGAACTAACTCATGCTCCCTCTGCTGGCAATGCCTCCCAGCAAACGTGTAGGTCCTACTTTAAAAACACACAGGAACCCTATTCATAGAGAGAAGCCGAGAGCAACCGCAGGAAAGCCAAACCCACCCAAGCACCCAGCACCCACCCAGGTCTCCAGCACTGAACTTTGGGCACCACCCCAACACCGGAGCAGGCCAGGAGGCACTAGGAGAATAACTGCACCCGGTTTGCACTGTCAGCAGTAACAGCAGCGGCTCCCAGAAACCGCCAGCAGCAGAGACACGTGAGAACCAGAGCTGCTCCACCACCGCTACGGCAGCAGCAGGTCTGTCCAACCACGAACATAAAGTCCCGGTCCTGCAACCACTTCAGCGATGTATCTTTGCACATGCAAGAAGTCTCAGAAGCTCAAAGCTGTGCACGTGAAGGTCTGCAGGGCGCAGGGCAGCTCTTGGGGCTTCCAAGGAAGCTCTTTCAAGTTCAAACAGATTTTAGCCAGAGGTCAGAGAGCATGAACTTCTAGCTCTCCTTCCAGACACCTGCTAAGAGCATACACTTGCTTCCATGTCATATAATAAAGTAAAGCAAGCAGTATGTAAAGAACAAAAGCCTCTCCCCAGTTTTTATCATGCAATTTTATTTCCATTTGGAAAACATGCTGAAGAAATGCATTATGGCATAGTACCCCGGCAGAAGACAGCAAGTCTTCTCCACTTTTTTTTTCCAATAAAGTGTCCCTGACACAACGGGGCAGACTTTTTTCTGGCCACATACATCCACATGGATCAAAGCCCGTCAGGTTACATCTCTCCACCCAGCCTTCTAAATCAGGAGCTGTAAATACAAAACTCCTTTTATGAGCCTTTCTATCAAAGCCTCTATAGAACTCCCTGTGCGAGGTTCGAGACTGCAGTTTCAGTTATATACATGCATGCTCTCAAATACGATACTGCTTTCTCAGTTGCAAGAACAGATAAGCAGGAGAAAGCAGGGTAGTATAAATCATCTACACAGATCCATAAAGTCCATCCTACTTAGCAACCAGGACAAAATACATCCCTAACCTTGTAAATTCTTACGTGTGTGCTCAACTCCAAGCACATTCAGTCCCACTGACTCCTGCAAAAGGACTCATATGCTCCAAGTTTAGCACGTGCACAAGTAGTTTCAAGATCAGAGTATGAAAAAACCCCCTATTTAGCTTCTCTTTTAAGGGGAAAGAAAAAAATTCTTCAGACCCCACTCGTCCAAATGAGGGCCCTCCTTGGCTACAGCTGCTCTGAATCGGCTCTGATTCAATCTCCCAGATTGCTCCTTGTGTTTCAGCTGCGGCAATGCCTTTTTAAAGCAAGCTCCTGGAAAAACAGCCCTCCCTTTGCAGGAGGTGCTGGCCAGGGAGATGCTTGCACAGGATGGGCCCTAAATGAGTGTGCTACAAGGTAAAGTAAATGCTTGTTGATGCTGGAAGCGCTGGCATTGTTCTGAGGTCTGCGCAGGAAGAGCGAGAGGCGGAATGCTCTCCTATTGCAGGAAGCTGTTCCAGCCTCTTATCAGACATAAAGCTTCTGATTTCTTGCGGGGGAAGTACCAAATGTTTTTGAGGGGAAGAAAAAAGAAAAAAAAAAAATCACATGCTTAGCTATAAAGGAAGCTGCCTAATGACATGAATGAAACTGAAGTCATGCTACGTGGAAGCAAGCCTGCTGCGCTGCCTGGCTCGGGTGGCTACGAGCAAGGGCACGTTCCCATACTGTCACCCTGCAAAGACCTGGAGAGGTGCAAGCCCAGAGGTCCTTCTCTCTGCCAAAAAGGTGCCTGCTGTGAATTCAGTCCTCCTTGTCTCCAGAAAGCAACTTACTACTAATCATCTTTGAATGCAGTGTCTGTGTCGCCCTCCCCAGCTGCCAGGGACTATTTCGGGCTCTGCCTCCAGTTCAGATGCTGCTCTGTCTGGGGGCTGTTTTGTGACGTCCTTTCATGCAGTGCACCGCACCAATCTGGTCTTTTAGTTAATTTGTAAAACTGATTCCTTGGCAGGAATTCAAGTTCTCGGTAGAGATGTTCCAAGTTTTATTAGCAATGAGCAAATTACTGGTGTCCTTGGGAAAGGTAAGGAAGTCAGAGTCTATGTTAATTGCCTTTATTTTTTTTCTAGAGGGTATCTCCCAACGAACAACTCTATGCCACCTAGAACGGCTCTCTGGTTACATAAGTACCTGTGTGTGTATATATATATATATATATATAATGGCCGTTGTGGCTTATTGCACAGATATCTGCATAAACTTCAGTTTTAAGTGTGTTCACTATTTTATCAGGCTTTGTGCTTTATTTGAGCCAAGGACCCTTTGTCTCCAGCCCAGTTTCTCCTGGTAGGTTATTAGGGGATTGTGGTTTCCATATCTTCTAGTTAAAAAGCAGAAAACACTTTAGAACAGGTTGAAAAACAACAATATCTAGAGCATTGCCTTTCTTCTCCTTTAATAGGCTACTCTGTCAGCCCTGTGCTTGTTAAATGAGAGAAAAATCTGTGGGCATGCAGTGAAGGTCAATCTTGTGGTTTTTGAAAACATTTAATTAGTGCAGTTAAGTACTGAGGTCTGCTTGGGAGTGAGCTTCTGCATTAACCATCAGCATCTTTCAGTTCAGAGAAACAACCTACAAGAGGGGACCGCAGGTTAAGCCGACATCTCCATGTCCGAAACTTCAGTGGTGGTCAAGCTTAGGAGGAAAACTGTTGCGGCTTCCCTGTCCTGTTGCTAGCTCCAAAACCTGCGTGGGCTTTGGAAATCAAGCTTGGATCTCTGCACATTGCTAACAGCACAGAGTCCCAGCTGGCCAGATCCTGGCTGCCTTGTGCAGGGGCTGGAGTGACCCATGGAACCCTTCAGGGACCCATCAGGCTGCCAAAAGCCCTGTGCTGTGGCTTGTGCTTCTGCCGAGGCATTTTTGCTAAGTGCTGAGGCTCAGTGCTTAAACAAATCTACTTAAGATGTAGCTCTGCCCAACGGGGTTTTGGCATTTTGATGATAGCATGTAAAGCCCCTGTCTCTTCTTCATGATGCATCTAACTGGAAGAAGGGGGACAGCTGTTCTCAGCTCCTACAGGTGTTCCACTCCTTGAATAAAACTACAATAAATGTCACATATCTGTGCTTTAATCCCTGGGCAGTAGCAGGCATAAATGTGGGCTGACAGTTCCTTTTTAAAAGGCCACAGCATCAGCTGTTTGAAAGAAGAAATCAATTCCAGTCCTTTCAAAGCCAAATTTGGGTTTTATTTCTTCATACTTCTGCAGCATTGGAAACCCTAATTGTAGGCAATTAAAGCAGCCCTAGGAAGAAAGGGCTGTGTTGAAATCAAAGCTGGAAAGTGTGCCTCTAAATGGGTGCCAGTTGCCAGCACTGGAGGAGCGCCCCGGGAACAAGGAGCCGGTGCCAAGGGCAGTGCTAGGCGCTGCACAAACCCTCTGCGCAGAGCCGGTGCCAAAAGGACCTTCTCATCTCGTGTGCCCTGTTACCTGCTTCACCTCCCACACGCAGGTACTTGCGTGAGCATGCAAGTCGAGCGGGCCCTTACTGGGGCTCCTGCGTGTGAGAGATGGGAGATGCTGAGAGTTGATGAGAGCAGATATAATGGAGCAAGTCCAGGGCAAGAAACCCGGTAATCGATGCTGCGTTTCCCTTTAAAATTTTCTATCTCCCTTTCTTTTCGAAGCTGGTACTCTGGCAAGGTTTGTCTTTGCCAGATGGGGACTTCCATTACTTTAGAGCTGTCAGAACAACAAAAGACTACTTTGAGTCATTTTCTATATCTGACCTTGAACTACTGGAGAAGCAATAAACATTCTGAAGAGGAACGATAACGTGGAGTGAAGCTGGAATTCTTATAATATAACTTGTTGCTTAAGTGACAAGTAAACCCTGCTGAAAACACACAAATGAGGAACTTCAAGATCAGACCCCACTGCAGGATGAAAATAAGCACAAAAGCATGTTGCCTGGGACTTCCACAGAAGAACAGCCAGATGATGCTCTGAGGCCATTTGGCACTGATAAGCATTGTTTCATTGAGTGCAATTACATATTTTTGTTTAGAAAAAGATTCTCCTTCAAAAGCAGCTACCAAGTCTATGCTGATTCAGCCTTCATTAAAGGCCTCTTACTGCAGACACAGTGAAGTGTTGACTCCTGTACTTATTTTCTATTGCTGCCTTATCTTTGGCATCTCATCTGCAACTTCTGCTGGTTTGTTGGTTGGTTTTTTTTTTTTTTCCCACGGGTTTCATCTGAGTGCAGTAAAAGTGGATGCTGCTTGGACTTCAGTTGTTCTAATGATTTTTGATCTGCTTGGGTGCAGGCTAGGAAAATCTAGCCTCGATTAGAAAATTGCAAGCTAAGTAGGCTAACAAAACAGCAACAGCAAGAAACTGGATCAGCTCTGCTCAGTGAAGTTTTCCTGCTCAAACAGGGGAAAAAATGCTTTCTCTCTGCAATCTTCCTTACAAATACGAAACTATCTCAGCTGCAGGGGCTGCTCCCTCCGGCTGTTTGCACAATGCTCCTTGGGCTTCACCGCACTCAGCTTTTTGCAGCAGCCTAACAAGCCATGGCCATTGCCCCTACAGCAACTGGGGGGGAAAAGTAGCCTGAGTAGCTCCTACCCCAAACTGCTCTCCTGATGTGGTCGGATGCTGCTCTTACCATGCACGTACAAATTCAGGCCCTTACTTGACTATGGGATGCAAATCCAGAGCGATGTTCAGCCGCAGCTTTGCTGGCACCAGCAGACCAAGATGCACAAGTGGCTTCTTGGAGTTACCATAAAGGATGTTCAGCATCTGTTTGCAACATCTCCAAAGTAAAGATGACTCAGAAGTGCTTTAGCACCCCAGAGACTTTCATGGTGGGATGAACCCTCTGAAACATCAACTGGGTGTTTGAAATTTCTAGCTTAAAAGGAAGGATAGCTTTAATTTTGGCTTTGAGACAAAAGAAAGCCCTACAAGCGAGTCTCAGGCTTCCCCTCTCCAAATTGCTTTTTACTGAGCCAGGATTACTGAACAGAAGACACTTTTCCATTCACACTTGTCAACATGAAGAATATTGTGGATTTGGAAGACAAAAGCAAAAAATACCCCAACTTTTTGCACAATGAGTAGATATGGAAATTGCACTGAATGGCCTTCACCCCTCTGGCACCACAGAGCGTAATATCTAGCGTGGGACAGCTCCAGGGTCCTAGATCTGCCTTCCTGCTAATGTTGCTCTAGTTGATAATGCTAATCTCTTAAACTATGCCCAGACAGGCCCTAAGGAAGGGAGCTAAGTAACTCTACAGGTAATGAAACTTTTTTTTTTTTAATTATAGCTCTGGCCATGTCTAAAATTAAAAGAACAGTCCTGCAATTTATCCGGCCACCGGAGACTGACTCAACACTTTATATAATGACGCTGCTGGTGGCCACGCTGCCAAACTCGTACAACGCCCTGATTGTCCCCCAAAACGTGAGTGACCGGGGTAAGGGACACCTATGTGCTCTGGTTTCTACCCCTTTCCCTTACTTGGAATTCCTCGTCCCACCCGCTGCCATCGGGCAGCTGGGACCTGCCCAGCCCGAGCAGGACCTGCAAGCGCTGCCCACGGGTCTTTAGCTCCCCGTGAGACCGGAGCAGAGATGCAGAGCTTTGCCTTCGGAGCTGGAACGGGAGGAGACCTGTGGGCAGGCTGAGCATTAGAAATGCAAGTTCATGGGGTGAAGGCAGGGAACGCCATGGGAAAGGGCTGGGAATCATGACCGTGCCCCACGATCAGGGTAACAGACACTGCGGTCCTCCAAGAGCATTCACAGAGGAGGGCTGCAAGCGTGTTCCCACTCCTGTGCTATCAAAGCTCCCATGCTATTTTTCTTTTTCCTTCTTTTTCCAACTTGAAAGAGGGATCAGAGCTTGTTTCAGATGTGTTATTTTTATATCCTTTTCTGAGAGGCTTCTATAGGTGTCTTTATGGCTCTTTTCAGGAAGAGAAAATGGACAAGTGACATCAAATGCATGTATCATTGGCGGGGGGGGGGGGGGAGCAACTTTTTAGTCATCTTGTGTATTTGCAACCACAGTACACAGAATGTGCAAATCTGCCTTTGAAGGTAATTGTGTTCCATTAATGCCAATGCTCTTGGAGGAATGAAGTGTCTCATCTCTCTAAATTACTCCTGTGGTTTTAATTGAGTATCATTTGCCTCACCTTAGCAGCTTATGGACGTGTCATGGGAGGGAATTCACCCCAAAGGAAGCTCCATATTTTTGGTGATGAAAGTAACAAATGAGCAACACTTACTGGGGCAGTGAGAAACCTAAACTTTTTTCAGCTGGGAGGAGAAAACAGATCTTTGCTCCTTTTTCCCTGCAACTTATCACTTTTATTGCTGTAATTATGTCTATAGTTTGAGCTTTTAAATGCTTGTGTCTTCCTGTCCCTGCCAAGCAGCCTGCTTAGCGCCGGGGAGCTGCCGTCCTGACGAGCGCGTTGCTGGCTGTCGTGCCGTGTCGGGACGTGGGGACAGGGCACCCTGCAAACGCGCTCTGGTTTTTGCACCCCCAGCGTTGCTGCCTGGGGCGGAGGGGACGAGAGCTGCTTCCCTGCCCGGCCCAGCAGCGTTGCAAGCGAATGCCTCCTTAGTGCAATGCAGAGGGAGCAGGCAGCAAAATGCAGCAACTGGAGGGGCTCGACTGGGCGTCTCGGTTCCCACTTGCTCAGCTGCGTAGAGCGTTTGGCTCATGTCAGCCACCATTTCTAGCCTAATACTTTCTGCTCCAACTAGTTGGTTTTCTTTTTTCCCCATGCTGGTTAATTCCTCCAGCATTGCATTGCATGAAACTTTTAAACCTCTTTATAAACGTTTGACCCCTCTTAACCCAAAGCAAGTACGCAGGCACCTCCATCACAAAAGTGGTAGGGCAGAGCAGGCAGCACATGCAACAGGGTGAAATAGTAATTCAACATGGTAGCTTTAAAAAAAAAAAAAAAAAAATCAACAACTCAAACTGAAATTGGCCGTGTTTGCTGCTAGACTAGGCTTTGCTAGGCTTGCACCTCGCTGACCGTGCCACAGCTTTGCTCACTGTGCTCTTGCAAAGCCTGCCCTTGCCAAGTGCCTATGTCATGGGAGCGTGTTAATGGCGAGAAGCTGAGGTGGTGCTGACGAGGCAAACTGCGCGTTGCACAACCAACAGGAGCCTCGCGCTGCTCACGGGTTAATTTTATACTAGCAAAAACCTGCCACCTACCTAGGATTTAAAAAAAAAAAAAAAAAAACCAAGCTGCCATTTAGGCTTTACATCTGTTCCATTGAGATTTCTAGCTGGAAAAAAAGAGCATTTTACATAAAATGTAGTATTTTGAATAGGTGCAGGGCCTTTGGTCAAAGTCCATAGGGTACACAGCCAGCATCACATGGGATGCGGTTCTCATAATCTCAGTATCCCTTTTCAGCTGGAGAACAAAAAAATGTATTTGAAACAACAAATACTAAGAATTAGGAATGAGATCAATGGACAGCAATACTGAGTTAAATGTAGCTCATTTCAATGTACTGTTTATGAATTAGCGCTCTAATGGGAACTGCTCCCCCTTCCCTTTTCTTATTTCAATGGAGAAATTTGCATATTTGCAGGTTGCTTCTCTGATGTGGGCTTCGCGAGTGCATAATTCCCCCATTACAATGTATTTGGAAGACTCCTGAATGTATCTGCTGTCACGAGAGTTCAGATTTATAGCCTCAAACTGTGTTTAGCTTGTAATTAATATGGACTTCCGCATTTTTTTTTTTCTCTTCCAGAATAATATCCTATTAGTCATGACAGCCAAATGTGCCACATTTGGGCAACGATTCAACTTCTTCTGAACTACCATCAACATCAAGTCCCACTTGTCCGGAGTAGACTCCTCTCTGAAGGTGACAAACAGACTGCAGGGACCTGCTGTGCTTGGGGAAATCTTATTTTCTATGGATTGCTCCATCCAACTAAAAATACCATTTTGCAACTTAAACGAGGGAATGAAGGTAGAAATGAGCATGGGGTGAAATGCAGGAGTTTGCACCTGGATGTCTTTCTGACTTGACCTGTGTTTTGCTGACTGCAAAGTCTTAAAGAGTCCATCAGGGCACAGGTAACGTGGCTGAGTACTGCAAGCACAATGCTGGAGGCATCTGCCGTGGAAAGGGCCAGAATGAAACTGTTGCTTCCAAACTCCAGGGAGAGTTTTATCTTCTACAGCCCGTGCTACGGCTGTGCAGAAAGCAGATCACCTCCGCTTCTTCGCGTGGCACGGGTAGGGTCCGAGGAGCGATTCTGCCCTCTTAACTAGGTGAGATTCCTTGCTGGGAATGAGTCTGATCAGAGAATAACCCTCCTGAATACTGTCCCCCTGACAAGCAGCATTAAAAAAATTAATCTCTGGCAAATTCTCAGAACAACTTTGGAAATGATTCAAAGTAGGGAGAGGGCTCCAGAGCTCAGCAGCTGGCTGAAGCTCTGTGCAGTATTTTAGAAAGCTGACGAGGAACCTCCTGTGCAACACATGAAAGCTGATCCTGAAATGCAGATTATCCCTCCCTTAATTCATCCTGAAGAACGATACCTCTGGAGCAAACCCCGGAGCTGAAACCCCTTCCCGAGCAAAACCTCAGCCTGAACAGCTGAACTTGGAAAAGTTATCTGTGTAAGGAATTCAAACTTAGACACTCGTATTGCAGAGCGTGAGATGGACGGAAAATGGATTCAAGAATGATGCCATTCATTGAGATCATGTTTTGTGGGTTGGCTACTTGTATTTTCCCATTTTCCTGGTACTGAGAAGGACGGACAAGGCCAGTGCTGGCAAGCGCGGGGGCTAAGCGGCACCCTGGGAGGGTGGGCTGCAGGGCCACCAGCACGGGTCCCTGCCCGTCCCCGGCTCCGTGCCGTCAGGCTTTCCCACCCCGAGGCTTTCCGGGGACCCCCGGGAAGCGGCTGCTCCCCTGCCCAGCCCCTGCCCCTCCGTGGGTCTCACAGGGACCCTCCTGCGAGCGGCAGCGTGCCGTGGGTATCATTTGATTCAATTTTGCATTATCAAACTTCCTTGGCTCTTTCTATTGGAAACTTTTACAATTCTCTGCTTGGCTGGAAAAGATGACTGCAGCAAACCCAAATTAGGAATAAATTATACAACAACTTTACATTTTTCTTACAAAGGAAAACTGTGTGGCAAGAGCTGTGAAAGCACCTCCTTCCTATGTCCTCCCAGCAAGGCTTGTTGTAGAAGGCCACTGAGTTCACAGATGTCTTTTTTTTTTTTTTTTAAAAAAAAAAAGAAAAAACAAAACCAACAACAACCAAAAAAGCCCCAGTCCCAGTTTGGGAACCGCTCTCCCACCGGGCCATGCACTGTCTCTCACCCCCCCACTCCCTAATACGTGCGGGGGCTGCAAAATGCAAGGAGAGGCAGCTGCAATATCAAATCCAAACAGTTAAAAGAAGCTCCAAAAGCTGCGTCTGTGTGGCCAGCCGCTGACATATGTGCATCTATTTTCACAATGAATGGCCAGAGCAACTCCTCCTTAAACATCTCAGCCTGGACTTGCAGGGACTATTGCATTCCCACAGCATTTTTGCAATATTAAATTCTCCACCTCCCCCCCCCCCCCCCCCCCATTGCAGGACACAAGGCAGAGCCGCTCCGGAATAATCATCAAGTTAAAAAGCAAAGATCAAGCCTTCCCCACCGCGCTGGCAAAAAAAAAAAATAAAAAAAAAAAATCACTGTTGTCCCCTACCCAACTACGCCCCTCCCGCTCCATCCGAAGCGCTGAGCCCCTGCTCCGAAATGCTAAATAAAGCAGCCCTTCTGCATGCTCTCAGCGATCTGGTGTTACAAACCACACTGCTGCTCTGACCAAAAGTTACCAAATATTAAAGGCGGAGGGGGGGGGGAGAAATCGGTGGAAAATGATCTCAGTCCTGGCACAAGAACAATACTTTCCCATGGAAACATAGGTATATATTTAATTCCTGGTAACTCCACTCAAGTTTCACCTTTCATCTCCTCCACGGACTTCTGTAAAAGTTTCATTTAATTTTGCACTTGAAATTAGCTGCAATTCGCATGCATTGTGCCCATTTTGCATGCATATATACAGTAGCGAATGCATCTGCTCTTCAACACCCTTTATCTGTCCTGACTGTGCAAAAGGCAAAAAGGGCTCAGTAATCCCCGCAGAAGAATTCAAATAACGTCAATGCACAGCTGAACTGCAAGCCCTGCCTTACAGGAACTGTGTGTGTGAGTGTGTGTGTGTCTGCAAAAAGGCACATACTAAACAGGAAATGCAACTGAGAGCCATTGAAAGCCTCAAACTTCAAAATGCAATTGCATCCCGAAAAATGCATGCATGCACTTAAAAATGCATGCACGACTTTTTGCATATTTGCAACGAACAGAAGTAGGAGCCTTACCTCTCGACTGAGACATTTTCCCCTTTGCTTTGATGGGGGAGGGGAGCACAAAAGACTTTGCCTTGCCTCTCTTCTGGAGCTAGTTTTGCAACAAAGATGCAAACTGCAAGCGCTCAATCTTCATGCAACTGGAGTTTTCCTGACTTGCTGCAGCAGCTCTCCTTGCAGCGGGGGGGGCCGTGCAATTGCACACTTTGCAGGGCAGCTTGCAGAGCGGGGGGTTTCCTCCCCCCCTCCTTGCAATGGTAGGGAAGGCTCTGCTGCACCTACATGATGGGCCAGGGCTGGCAGCTAAAAGCTCCAAACTTGGAGCTGGGGGCGCAGTGCGCAGGCGCGCTGCCGACGGCCGCCGCGCGGCCGCCTGGGTGCTGTAGTCCGGCCGCCCGCCGCTTCCTGCAGGGGGGCGGGGCTGCGCGCCCGCGGAGGCGCCGCGGAGGCTGCGCGGGGTAGCGGCGGGGGTGGAGCGCCCGCGGAGGCTGCGCGGGGTAGGGGAGGCGGGGGGGGAGTTTCCGCGGAGGCTGCGCGGGGTAGGGGCGGTGGGGGGATAGCGCCCGCGGAGGCTGCGCGGGGTAGGGGAGGCGGGGGGGGAGTTTCCGCGGAGGCTGCGCGGGGTAGGGGCGGTGGGGGGATAGCGCCCGCGGAGGCTGCGCGGGGTAGGGGCGGCGGGGGGGCGGGGGGAGTTTCCGCGGAGGCTGCGCTGGGTAGGGGCGGTGGGGGCGGGAGCTCACGCGGAGATTGCGCGGGGTAGGAGAGGCGGGGAGGAGCGCCCGCGGAGGCTGCGCGGGGTAGGGGCGGCAGGGGGGGGCGCTCCCGCGGAGGCTGCGCGGGTTAGGGGAGGCGGGGGGGGAGCTCCCGCGGAGCTTGCGCGGGGTAGGAGAGGCGGGGGTGGGGGGGAGCGTCCGCGGAGGCTGCGCGCGGCCGCCCGTGCCTCCCGCCGCCCGGGGAGGGAGGGGGGGAGAGCGCGAGGCGGGGGGTGCGCAAGTCGCGCGCAAATAGCGCGCAAACAGCGAGAGCGCCGCGGAGGCGGCTTTTCCCGGCGGTGCGCGCCTGCGGTTTGGGGGTGATGCGCGGCGGTGCCCGGGGTCGGCGGGGGATCCGCGCCGCCGCCACTCGCCTTGGTTTTTCCCCAAACTGCTGTGGCTGCGAGGGAGCAGGTCCCTGCCTGCGCCCCTGCCTGCCTCCCTGCCTGCCTCCCTGCCTGCGCCGCTGCCTCCCTCCCTGCCTGCATCCCTGCCTGCCTGCATCCCTGCCTGCATCCCTGCCTGCCTGCGCCCCTGCCCGCGCCCCTGCCTGCGCGCTGTGCGCTCCCGCAGCGGTGCGGCAGGCGGTTGCGGTGGCCCCGGGATGCCGGCCCTCAGTCACCGGCTGCGGGGACGGGCGGTACCGCCCCAGGCGGGCACTGCCCCGGGGGATCCCGCGGCTCCCTGCGCACCGGGGAAGGGCTCCGGGGCTCGGGCTGCGGCTGGAGGTGACCGTGGGGGGAAGGCCGCGCCCCGGGCGACGCGGGAGCGTGGAAGCGTCGCCCACGGGGGTCTTCGTGCGGTCAGCCCCACCGCCCCCTCCACGCGCCGGGGTCCGGCTGGTGCTGCCCGCCCGCGGGTGCCCGCAGAGCCTCTGCCACCGGCCACCCCACACCGGGCGTGGGAAACCCATTGCGGTGTCTGGTGCGCCACAGTGAAAACAAGAGAGATCAGGGTGGAAAAATACAGCGGAAAGAGGAAAGAAGACGCGCTCTGTTTTGTCTCCGTTGGCTTTAGGTTTTAAGGATCCATCGGAGAGGAACCTCTTGCTTTTGTGCTCATACCATGCCGGGGGCGTTGCGCATTCTGCGGGGCATGGCGGTGCCCTGGCTTAACCACCGCTCTTCGCCACCTTATATAACATGAACGATTTCTTCATCGTTTTTGATTTTTCCCCTCGCAGGCAGAGCAGATGCAGCGAGTTTATCCCGAGGCTGAAATGGCGTGTTTTCCGAGGTGGTCCGCTTGGGCCCTGCGGGCTCACGGAGGTTTCCCGTGCGGGGGAAACCTCCACGAGCCGGGGGACACGGTGCAGTGACGTCCCCCTGGGACGGGGATGCTGTCGGGCTCCGAAACGCAGCCGTACGCTGGGGTGTGGCAGATGGGTACCCCCTTCCGTACGTAGGAACCCCGCTTTGGGAAAAGCCCCTAAGGAAAAGAAAAGACGGGCCTGCCTAAAGCAGCGCTTTACTTTAAATATATGTTTCATTATAGGAACACTGGAAGAATAATTAAAAAAAACTCAGCACTAAGAAACGTGCGCTTTAAAAACATTTACAGCTAAATTAGGGCCCAGGATGTTTGTTTACGCCCCAGCGAAATATCGATGCCAAACGTATAAAATCCAGTGCAAATGTTGCATGGAGAGCGCGTCCGGGATTGTAAGCAGCGTTGCCGCTTCTAGCGTCCTTTTTCCTTGAGCTGGAAAACGTGCATCGTAGCTGGTTTTTATACCGCGCCCTCGCGCCGCTCCGTTTCCCAGCCGGCCCCGTGCGGCTGAGCTCGCGCTAGGCTGGCGTTGCTCAGGATTTTGCCATTTTTAGCTGCAAGGGCCGAAGTCTGAAGGAGGCTGAAACCCTCAATTAGGGATCTGCGTGTGTAACTTTCTAATGTTCGGAGTGATTGTTTGGGGTGAGGGAAATATGCTGCTGTATGTGGTCCTTCCTGCCAAACTTGCAGCTAGAGCAAAGCCTTATAGCCAAGCAATAAATCCCCAAAATGAAAGGTTTACGATGGAAATGCTGACAAACCCTTAACTAACACATTACAAATGGCAGTGTTGCAATTCGGTAGCTATAAGCTAAATTAGCAGGGGCGCGGGCAGCCTTCGAGGATTGCCGTAGCGAGCCGGCCGCGGCCCGGAGGCTTTGTCTCGATAAAGATGTGCAGCGAGGCAATGGCTTTTAATTTGCTTTTAATCTTTCTGACAAACTTTTGTTGGTCTAACTTGCATGTGGGTGCAAAATGAGGGATGCTCCTTTGGTTTTCCATGAAGTTTTTGGATGACTGTTGGAAGAACATCCGTTGGGTGAGAACAAGAGCCCGGTTGTTTTAAGGCATTTCTTTCCTATAGAGGACGGAGTCCTTCTTCTCCGCAGTTTCCCGGGGCGCTGGCCCTGTCCCTTGCCGTGTTCAGGTGCCATCGGGTGCTCCGGAACGTCCCCATCACATGCACGAGCTGGGACAGCGCAGCAAAACCTGTGTCGCACTGGTGGCCCCCAGCAAACGGCACAATGTCAATTTTAATTGTTTTTTGATGTTTTCCCTATTCCCCCTCCCCAAAGGCGTGCAGGGATCTGGGATGCCGCTACAGCGCTGCCGTCCTCAGAACTAGGGCACCCTCATACAGCTCCCTGCTAACGCCGAGGGAAATTTTCTCCTGGCTTTAATGAGTTTAGGCCGAGCCTAGGACCTGCAAAGGCTTGTCCGTCTGTCACGTGCCGCGCAGCGGTTCGCGTGCGGAGGGTTGGAGGGCGTGTGAAGTTCAGCCGGCGGGCGAATCTCGGCGGGCTGCGGTGGGACCGGCTGGGGCGGCGGGGGCGTGCGGCTGCGCTGCCCCAGGCTGGGGGGCTGCCGGGGGGCGAGGGCTGCAGCCCTCCCCGGCGCCTGCGGGGTGCCCTACCCTGCCCCGGCGCTGAGTGGGGCTGGCGGTGGGTGACCCGATGTAAGCGTGAGTGGCTCCCACGGACAGCGCATCGCGGTGCTGTGAACAGGTTGCCGTCAGCGTTGAGTCCAGCGGTACCACAAGCCTGCGTTGTCTTTATTGCTCACGATTGCTCCAGCACAGTGCCCAGCCTTTAAGCTCGGTGTTTAGTTTCCCCTTGGCAGATCTTTTTACTTTTAGAGTCTAAATTCTGCGGACAGCGTGACCTGATCTCCCTTGCCCTAGGTAGGATTCACCCTCCTGCTGTCCAGGAGCAGGCTCAAGTCCCCATCTCTGCTGTTCGAACCGTCTCCTCCTCCGGTCAGCAGTGCTTCCAAGCTGCAGGAAAGGCCATTTGTCTTCTGAGGACATGTTAAGTAATTTTTTAAACACCACTTGAGTTGCTCGTTTTGTTTACAGTAAAACACTTCGATTTGCCATGCAGCAATTAATTCAGGAGAGCAGATGCTGAAACAGAACAGAAAAATCTCTTCTTCAGTGGTCACGCACCTGAAGGCTGCAGGGCGATGCACAGAGGAACCAGCGAGGTGCTTTACGTGAGCCTGTGTCTCCCGATGCATATACGTAAACTCTCTAGGAACATTACTTTAATCATCTTGTGTCGCTGAGTAGTGCCAAGCCATGTGCATCCCCGTGCAATGACTTTTTAGGAACTAAATTACCCAGTTATGAATGGCCGTGAAATACAGCAGTCTTGCAAAGTGCCTGGGGGGAGAGGGAAGAGGGCTTACTGCTGGGGGGGGGTCCATAGGGCTGAACGAAGAGATCTGATTTCTAAGTCTGGGTCTGGCCATCGCTTTTTCTCTAGTACTTACTGTCTGTATATAGTCATTTGAATTTTATACATGTTACGGTTTGCTTATTCCTCCTTCCAGCTTGCTCCTTCATTGCTAAGAAACGAATTTGCTGCAGAGAAATTGGACAAACATGCTGCGGTTTCAGGGCACTATTGAAAAATCTCCTCTCTGTGTTTGTAAACAGGAGATTTACGCTGAAATATGTATTTGTTTTAGACACGACTTTGTTTCCAGCGTTCGCTTTGATCGGGGCGCTTAGAAGGCGAGCCATGTCATGTGGCGGTTTTGTCCAGTAAAAATACAATTAGGGGCTTCGGTTTCAGTGTTTGCGCAAACGATCGCTTGTGGATAATCTAGAGGCCAAAAATTAATCCCAGCGCTCTGTCCACAAACAACGGCGAGCTGGAGGGGTGCAGCTTCTCGAAGTCATCCTGCTTCACTCTTGCATGAGCATTGTCAGAGTTTCTTTATATATTTCAATTTCTTACATCTTGGTGGGGAGGGATATGTTTTCCCTTGGTTCATATCCCTTCACTAAGAATTGTTTTGAAAATTCAGATGCCGGTCATGTGTGGTTTATAAGAGTTATAAGCATAGATGGTGTGAAACAGAAGCAAAACTGGTGTCAAAACCACCTTGGTACCTCTGCGTACATCCTTGAACACTAAGACCAGGTTTCTGGGCTCAAAATCACGTTTTTCCCAGTGTGTCCCGGAGCGTGAAGGTGCCATAGCTATTGCTCTGAAGCTGTTGTGTGTTTTGGATGCCAACCCTGTGCAGGGACAGACAGAAGTCACGGTGCCTGGGAAGCGGGCTCTTCCAAAACCAATACACTTTGCAAATGAAGTCGAGCGGAGCAGAGGGGCTTGGTCGGCCAACTTCCATGGAGCAGGAGATGGGGTGGGCTCCAGCAGGACCTCTGCAGAAGGACCCAGTGGCTATTTCAGTTTCCTTTGGTTCTGGTTCGTGTTTTTGTTGGTTTATGCTGCTTCCAGCCGTCGCCTCCCTTCCTGGGAATGGGAGCTGTGGAGAAGGAAGGATATCGTGGGGCAAGTGGAGCGAGGGTTTGGCTTGGTCTGTCCTGTGAGAGAGTGTAACGATGGCTTTTAGAGACAACAGGCAAGGCAATGATATTTTCAAGTGTGATGCCATCCCTTGGACAGTATCCCGTGAAATTTCCGATCGTTTTTTAGCTGAGGTAGCGGTCAGCCCCCACAGAGGAGCAGAGGTGATTGCATGTGGGCAGGCAAATGCCAGCCATTTCCCTGATGCTCCCGGGGAGCGCTGGGCTCACGCTACCAAGCTGAAAATGAAAACTAGTAGGACTAAGCACACTAAGGGCTCTGCCTGCTACGGGGCAGGCAGACAAGGAAGGGCTCTTTCCTACAGAAAAGAAACCGTAGGAAGTTCTCCAAGGCAAGAGGGACCAGCTGGAAAAAGGGATGCTCCCGAGGGGACGTCTGGGGAAGGAGCTTGAAGAAAAGCCAACGCAAACACTGGGTGCAGATGCTGAGGAGGAGAATACGGCTTGACGAGAGAGGAGGTGAGAAACAATGAGCTGTCCTGAGCACGAGCCGCTTACGGGAGCAGAGACCATCTGCTCTTCACCGGCCTGAATGGTGCCGAGCGATATCCTGCATTCCTTTGTTCCCCGCTTTAAAGGGAATTGCAGGCTGCGAGCGTTTAAAGCCAAACACAGTCCCTGAGAGTTCAGCCACATTTTTACCTTTTGTCTGAATTTCCTCCGTCTCCTTCTCCTCAAGCGTTTTCTCGTGCAGCCGTTGGTTCGTAGCGCGTGTTTCCACCTCGGATCTCGAGTAGGTGGATGAAAAGCCCAGGAGGACGTTGCAGTTGGCAGAAGTTAAACAAACTGTGCTGCCCCGGTGCACGCAGGGTGGGATAGTTGGCAAAGTCTCTCTTTGTGGCTTTAGCCAGGTAGCTGGGGAATTCAGAGAGACTAAAATGACCCAAGAAGTACATACAGCTCATAAAAGTGGCAGAGGCCAATAAGCAAAACCTTCTTACGACTTAGTAACCTGAGTAATAATAAGGCCTTAGAGCTGTAAACCCGGGTAGATAATAATAACGGGTTGGCACGCTCTTCAGGAGGGGCGAGGGCCATGCTAGTGTCTGTTAACCTGAAGAAGAGGGACAGAGATGGAGGTGGAGAGCCACGACATGTAAGAGCCAGACAGGATTTTCTTTAATTAAAAAAAAAAAAATTGGGCTAATGTGCAGATGAACTAAAGCAGCCCCATACCTCTGGAAATCATTTACTTAGGGGCTGGAGGAGAAGGTGGTTTTGTATGGCATATCTTATATTGCGTGTCCCTCCTTCTGAGACTTGCAGTCATGCTCTTGGTGATGTTTTCGTCTCTTGTAAAAAAGCCTGAAATTTTACCGGCTACATTTTATGTGGTCACCTTTTTGCTGTGTTGCTGTACAGAGATGTCCATGCTCGAGCCATGCCCTGCATGCAGAAAGCCCCCATCGGAAGTCCCGTCCCTCTGTCACACGTCGGGGTGGCACGGTGGACGCAGAGCTAAGCGTTGGGGCTGCTTTTTCTCTGGCTGCTGGTGTGGGTTTTGATGCTACAAATATTGCTTGCTTTTTTACTGTTTGGATTTCCTCCTATCTGTACTCCATGCATATATATATATGGATATAATAGGTTCTCTGTTTACTTTGGTGAAGTAATGGACGAAAATGCATCCTTCAGGCACGTTGTGAGCACTTAGTTCAGTCTCCAGCCCCAGACCTTTTGTGCTTTGCTGGATTTGCAGCGCTGGCTCTGGGTCCTTCCCCCGGGTACGTCCCCAGCCTGACGCCGTGCCGCAGGCTCCGTGCTCGCAGCCTCGCGACTGCTCGGCTCTGCCGGGGAGAGTGGGATGATTAAGTATCTTTTGGGGTCACATCCACCCCCTTTAGTCTCCGTGGTGGTCAGATTTGCAGGTTGCTCGCCAGGCATCGTTTGAATGCCCAGCAGTGCAGGTGGCTTCATCCTGAGGACAGGAGCAGTAAAGCAAATTCCAACTCTTCTAAATTCTGCCCATCCACCAATATCCGAGCCTTTTCATAAGGCTGAGTAAAGCACCGCACCCACTGCACCGAGAGCCGAGAGAGCATTTTAAATCATAGAATGATTGCATCATGTAGGTTGGAAAAGACCTTGAAGATCATCCAATGACCCCTTCAAGGTTCCTTTAAAATCAGGGCGCCTTTAAGCTGCTTTAAAGAAACGCCAGCCAGCTAGCCTCTGTCTGGGGAGTGAGTCTCCCTCCTTCCCGGGCAGGACCGCAAGGAGCCAGGACCGCAAGGAGCCAGGAGCAGGAGCCACCAGCCCCGCGGCTCCGCTGGGTGACAGCGGCGGGGTTGCCGTTGGCTGGTGCAGGGGTAGGCACAACCTTCGGCCCGGCGGGTGGCAGTCCCTGCGAGTCGCCTGCGCCGCGTCCCTCGCTCCCTGCCTTACGTAGGCATTTAGGGCTTTTTTTTCACCTTGTGGCATTGCTCTGTACTTTGGACTTTGTTCCTCGCTGTTTTTCCCCGACTCCTTCATTCCGCGGATATTTTTTTTTTTTTTTTTTTTTTTCAGCAAAATGAGGTGCCGGCTCATTCAACACCACCATTAAGGGTTCAACCATAAATGTCTCGGTGCTCTGGATTCCCCCCCGCATGCAGACCCGTGTCTGCCGATGCCCTTGCTCGGGGGCTGGCTCCGGGAGCGTGGCTGCAGCGGGGTCCCAGGTCCCGCGCGGGGGCTGAGCGTCGGGGGGGGATCCGAGGGCTTCCCGCAGGCAGGCTCCTCGCTGCCAGACCGGAGCTGCCCGTAACCTCTCCGGTGCAGGGATGGTCTCTATCACTCGGTGCGTACAACCACCACCACGTGAGTGTTTCTGTCGAGGCGGTTCATTAAACCTTTATTATATTTATGTAGCTCCCAGAGTAATATGATCTGGAGTTAATTACTGGAGCCGGTTTTCTTTGTGAATACATCTGAAGAGTTTGTCAAAAGCCTGCGGTAGTCTTTTGCGCTCCTGTTTAACATGATACAAATTTGGATGGCTCGGTGTAAACGTCGGCATCGGGGAGGCTTGGACAGGCGCTGAAGGCGAAGGAGAGCCCGGTGTCGCTTTGCGGGGGGCTTCGCCTCTGCACGGCAGCTCTGTCGGCAGAGCCCTGCCTCGGATGTGGGCACCCGATGATTTTCTGGGTATGGATGCAATGCTACACGGTGTCCCGGCCAGCCTGGGGTTTGGTAGGAGACCACCTGGAAACTCCCCGTACGCAGGGTGCAAGGCGAGGAGAAGCCCAAATATTCAGGGCTAGAAGCTGACGCCTTACCGGCAGCCAGGGAGAGGAAGGAGGAGGAGGAATCCACTGCAAAAATGTTCTCAAACACGGTTGAATGAGGTTGAGCAGCTCCAAAAGTGAGATTCTGAGAAAAGCAGTGCTAAATAAGGACAGGTAGCAGCCTCTGTCTGAAGGGATATTTTTATTGGGCCGGCAGCAGGAAGCATAATTTTCTTTAAATGACATGTATATCTAGAGTATGCTGTAATACAAAGTCAGCCAGTGCGGCGCTTTTTTAAAACGGCAAATTACATTTCATAATCCGTACAGCAAAACTGACGGGGAAGGGAGCACAGCTGGTGGTGGGCAAGTGCTTCACAGCCGCTGGATGGGGGGATGCTGCCGCGCACGACGGCAGCGCTGATGGAAAATACCTGTTTTCTGCTACGTCCCCATCAGCAGTGGGGCACGTTTACCCCCTCCGAACTGTGCTGGTTTAAAATAGGCATTTTGGTTCTTTTTTCTAGCAACACAAGGTATCATTCATGGCCAGAATGAATATATGTTTGTACTGACGTGGCTGTAATTACAGTATTCTATACGCATTGCGTACAATGTATATATTATCCTTGTACCTCTGGCACTGCTGTTGTTAAGTGTGTCTTGATGCTTCAGTTAGAAAACTTGGGGTTTTTCGGAGGTTTCTACTTTCCCGTAAAAGTCTGTTCTGGGCTGAAACTCTCTGTGCTAAGTCTTAGGCCAAGATTGAAATTTCTTTTATGAAATTTTATTTTGAGCCAGTCTGAATGTTGTTACAGAAAGCGGATAAGGGCGCAGAGTAAAATTTGTGCCTGTGCATGCTATGAGAACTTGCATTTTGCACAACCATTTATAGAGGTGCAAAACGCTGCCGTCCTCAACAGCTGTTTTAACCCCTTTTCTTTCTACGCGGGTATAAATTGCTATTGGTGTTGGTCTGTGCTTGGTAATCATGCCCTGCTATTGAATATCGGGGAAGTTTTTGGTGGCAAAGAGCTTGTGGCTTTGGCAGTGGCAGAGCACCCTTCTCTGCTGGGTGCAGCTGCAGACTTTGAGCAGTTAATGCTGAAGGAAGTTGGGTTTTGCACAGTTTATTTTAGTCTCCTTCCAGCTCACAGAAAGAGACAGGCCTCTAAATTAGGTGCTCTGAATTACTGTCAAAGGGTTTCCTTGGTAGAGAATCTGGGCTACTGGTAGATGATGCAAATGCATCAGCTATATACAGGTTTATTGATGCAAACATACTCCACATTTACTGGAAATGATATATCTCCTCTTTCAAGCCTGTTCTGTCTTCTTATAAGCCGCTGCCTCTGCTCTGGAGGGTGGAATAATTGCTTACAGACAAAGCTACCTGATTTCTGAGAATGATTTTAACTGTTGGTGGCAACTTGTCTGATTAATTAAACCTAAAAAATTCCGAAGAACCTGGTTTTTTAAAAGCTTTATTTTGTTTTGATCCGGATGAAACCACAGCAGGTGAAGCGACCTGGGAAGCAGCAGCGGTTCCCGCGTGGTTTGGGCTACGCCGGGCACCCCGATGCTCCTAATGACGGACCGTGCCGCGTGCTGCCTCGCGGCCGAACAAAACTCACCGTAATGAAAAAAGGCACGAGCGCGTTACTGTGGTTTTGTTCTCCCCGCCTGTGCTCTGCTGAAGTGCTGGGCACTCGGGAAGCGCTATCTCCAAATAGAAGCGGGACACAATGGGGAACTCGTTTTTTCACTTGTAATTTGGTTCTGCCCGGCACAGTCTCTAATAATGATCCCTCGAAGAAAGAAAAGAGCAGTTCTTCAATGCAGACCCTCAGCAGCGAGAAGGCAGGCTGCTGGCACGAGGCAGAAAACCTGCCGCTGTGCTCAGCTTCAAGAGAATCGCGACCTCGGAGGACTTGCAGCCGCTGGTTTGGATGCAGGAGGAGCCCTGTGTCGGGTGAGAACGTCCGTGCCCTCTGACTGCGTGACGAAAACATCTATGATTGACGGTATAAATCCTGTTTCTTTTTTTATTTCTGCTTTCTGGAAAGTGAAGGTACTCTTAGGTGCAGAAGGAAGAGAGTGCCAAGGACTCCCGGCGTAAGTAGCCCTTAGGTTGTGGTCGCTCCGTCTCCCCTGCGACAGCGACGTGCCCGAGGGCAGGAGAGCATCTGCAGCAGAGAAGAGGCACAGCCAGTGCCCGGGCCAGCTGTTTGCGTGAGAAAAATGGATCTAAACAGTAACAAGAAATGGGCCAGGAGTGGGACTCGAGTCAGTTAATAAGCAGATGGTAAATCCAAAGGAAAATGTAAAATAATTTGGTTTTATCTGTATTTGAATCTGAGCGATTTATGTGGCGGGCCTCTGGTTCTCAAAGGGCTCTGCAAAGCTTCGATAGAAAGAGAAACAGTGAAACAGCAGCTGCTTACCTGAAGCTTCTGCATCCCTGGACAAAATCATTTCAGCATTCCTGGGCTTTTTGCAAACTCTCTGCTGAACGTGAAAAGCAATCAGAGCAGCCGCACTCTTTCCAGCTGCGACATAAAAGCCGTAGGGGACAGAAGGACCACATCCACCAAACTGAAATTCAAGAATAATGTTCCAGCTCTGGCCATTTCTTTGTTATCTCGATTCTGAACTTGCTCTCCCCTCTCAACACAGCACAAGAAAGGATGAGCAGAACCTGCCGTATTTGATTGCAAGAAATGGAGCCTGCTCTGATGTAGGCATCTCCCTCTTGCTCTGTTCCATGTCCAGGTTTTGCGCAGTCCTTTCACCGGCAGGATGAGCAGGGATGCTACCAAAGAATTTGGAAATGGTCTTTTGTGATTTTAATGCTCACTTTTTTTTTTCTTTTTACATTAAAGGCTGAGTCACTGCCTACTTAAAGAAAGGAAATTCAGTTACTTCATGTTTCCTTTCTGAAACACGATAGATTAGTGCATAAACTGCCGTTTCCATATCCTGTTCACTGAATTCCTTAGGTGAGCGCCTGCACACAACTTTCTTTTTCAAAGAAATATTTCTGTAAGGAGATCCTTCAAAAAGAAAGCGGAAGAAATGGCCGTCCACAGTCTGACAGGGAAGAAGTGCCATTCTGCATGTGCTGCTGTGGCTTCCAAGCTCCCGGAGCAAAGCAGAGAGTCCATCAGCCCGAAGTGATGAGAACTGGAAAAAATCCCCACTGCTTCGGCATGAGCTGTCAGTCATTTGGGTACAGAAAACAAACTGGAGACTTACTAGCGTAAGCACTAGCAAAATACGGAGTTCAAATGTTCAAGATTTCTTTAAAGTTTTGAATTCTGTATTCCAAATTCAAGCTCTGCTTAGTTGCACACGCGGAGCAGAAGCAGCGTGCAAAGGAGGAGCTGAGGAGCCAGGACAGCCCTGGCGCTAGCGTCATCTCCGTGGCCGTTGGGTACCTGGAAACCAAGGACAGACTAACCCCGGGTGCAACGACGCGATGGTGGGGCTGCCCTAGGGCTGAAGGACAACTTCTGCCGCCTGGTGTGAAAGCCCCCAGCCCGTATCGCCAGCAGCCGCTCGGGGTTTGGGGGACTGGGACTGTCACATCACCCCGCTGAACCCCAACCACCCCGTCATTAATTCCCCCTGGTTTTAAGAGAGTTTCAACTCAGACTTACTTTTCCTGAATGCTTTGTTATTTTACCTTTTGTCATCAAACTCACGTAATTTAGTTTAAGCAACAACTCTTTCAGCTACAGCAGGTTTACGCTGAACTCCTGAGCAGCGGGAAGAAACATCCCAAACTTTCAAATAAACGTGTAAAGGTTGTAGCCTGCTCCCTGTGCGGAGTTGTTTTGCCAGGTGCCAAGTTTGTTCATTGCTGGCTTTGATGCTGATGGAGAGAGCCCCGCTGCAGACGTGGAAGCCTCACCATTATAAGTAGAAACCAGTTTCCATAAAGAAAATGGGATCATCTGGACCTACCAAACCTTTGTGCGACCGTTCACGCAGCTTTGGTGCATTTGGTGCCACTACCTGGGTGTAGTTGCTTAGATCTTTATTCCAGTTAAAGAGATGAAATTGCTTTATTTTGTCTTTCAAGTTTTTTGCTCAGAAGTGTAAGTTGGAGAGGTTTCTGGCGCCCGCTGTTTGCAATAAGCAGTACTCATCCCCACCTCAGATGCCGACTCCTTTTGGCCTTGAATAAATTACATCACCCTTGGCTTTTTGTATCTATAAACGGAGATTATGTTTAAGGCACCTGAGCATACAGGGCTGTTGTAAAAATTAATTAGGTAATGGTTTTAATGTGCTTTGAAGATGAAAAGCATCGCGGTACTTTAGGTGATAATTGCTCTCTGGAGGCTCGCTCCCCGTCGTGCGGGTTGGTTTTGACTCTCGCACTGATGCTGCCGCGCGTGCGCTCGGCGGCTCTCCCGCTGCAGCAGCACCCGGTACCGTGGGTGTCTGGCCCGTCTGACAGTACGCTGTGTTTTAGGTGATGTTATCTCCCCATGCGACATAGCCCAGTGTTTTGGAGGACCCCCGCGTGAAAGCGCTCCCATGCTTCGTGCAGACCGTTCGCTCTTCCTGGCTGTGAACTGTGCTAGGGTGGGTTGTTGCTGCAGGCCCCAAGCTCTGAGCTCTTCCCTGGAAGGACAGGGCTTGAGGTGAGCAGAGGTGTGAACCTATTAAGGAGGGGTTGTTGTGCGAAAATACTCTAAACTGCAAGGAGTTCAAAACTTGGCAGGTGGAACGTGAATATGAGTAGTTAAAGCTCTTCAGGTATAAACAGAGACCACAACAAACATCAAAGTGACCAGAAAAATTCAGCCCCGGGCAGGCTTCTATTCTATTTAATGCTAGATGGATGAAGATAAGAAGTTTTGGGGTTTTTTTAATTGAAGCTCAAGTTATGCCATTCCATTTACTCAGTATTCATTAGGCAAAACTAAATGGCATTATTTAATTAGGGTACTTTTGTCTAATGCTCTTTGTTAAGGTGGAAACTGGTGAAAAAAAGAAAGTTTCCAGTTAAAGCAAGCCTTTCTGACGGCTTTTTTTTTTTTATTCCTAAAGGAAGTGCTAGCATAAAGATTGGGTGGGATTTGATCATTTTCTGTATGTGAAAGAAGCCTGGACCCGGTGCTGCTGGGCCGCGCTGCTCCTGGGGGACACCTGGTGGAAGCAGCCTCCCCCCAAAACCTGCTCCCCAAAACCTGCTCCCCAAAACCTCGCCGTGCCAGCCCACGGGATTTCTGCTGCTCTGGGGCTGCGGCAAAGGGTGCCCATGCCTAACGAGGGCCCCGGGACCAGGGGCTTGAATCCTGGGTATTTCCAATCAGCGCTGCAGGTGAAGGTGTGAATGCAGAGGCTTCTGCATGGCTGCGATACCTATTCGTGTAAACCGTGCTTTCCACTTAATACTGTGCTTTGAGACCTTTTTCTTCTTTCTGGATGAGGACACGGTCTCCTGATCTCAGTTTTCCAAGTAAAAATGTTGAGTCCGTACTGTCGTTACAGAGCCGCGCTTCAGCACAGGCGTGCACGATGTTGGTGCAGCTCCTCAGGTGCACAAAACCAGCGCAGACGAGGAATTTCACATACCGCTCCATCAAACTGCTGGGCTCCTCTGCAGGAAGCCGAGCAGTCAGTCCTCGGTGGAGCACAAGGAGCTGTGGAGTTTGTTGCTGAGCACGCACGCAGCATCTCTGCTGCAGGACTCCAGATGCTCAGCGACACCTCTGGGTTTCATTTTCAGCTCAGCCTTTCCCAGCAACTTGCAGGAGGCATTTAGAAAAACAAGCACGTCCGATTGCGCTCGCAGTGCTGGGAACAGGATCATTAAGATCTCAGTGTTTT
The DNA here is from genome assembly GCF_035582795.1 of Mycteria americana. Lineage (NCBI taxonomy): Eukaryota > Metazoa > Chordata > Aves > Ciconiiformes > Ciconiidae > Mycteria > Mycteria americana. Next base: position 11,705,181 of record NC_134380.1, on the reverse strand, counting down.
TGATCACATCCCACTTGTCAGCAAAAGGCCGGTCACGGACTAAGGCGAAGGGCCTGTCCGGAGGGTGACGAGAGCACTCCCTGGGGAACATCACCCACCGTCAGGCTGTTGAGGTAGGGAACCAACACGCGTAAACGACGGGAATTCAGCGTTTGTATTCGAGGCAGCATTTTCAACACTTTAATTATCTTTTGGGTAACGCAACAAAATACCGGCGACCTTCTGGATGCAGGCAGGAACGGCAGCACTGGATGTATCGAGGCGGCTCCCACCCAACCATCAATCTCCGGGGCCCCGGGCTGTATTTCCACCCCTTTTCCGCCGCTGCTCCCCAGCGAGGCCGTGCTGGGAGGCGGGGGAGGGGGGTCCCCGGGGGCGGCGATGCGGCTCGGCCCGGGTACCGCGGGGATGGGCGGCCGGGGGCGGTGGGCAGCCCCGCTCCGCTCCGCCCCGGCCCGGCCCCTCGCCCTGCGCCGGGCGGGGAGCGCTGCGTCCCCCGCCGCAGCGGAGCGGAGCGGAGCGGGGCCTCTCCGGGCCGCCCTCGGCTGCGGGTGGAGGCGGAGACCGGGGGTGGGGAGCGGCTGCGGCACCGGGGGAAACCAACGTCCGTCCGTCCGTCCCCGAGGTGTGCGGAAGGGGAAGAGAGCAGAGGAAGAGGAGGAGTTTTGCCGTACCTGTCGCTGCGCGTCGTTACTGTGGAGTGACTGCTTCGCGTTATTTATTGATGCGTTCATTAAGGTTTCGTGGCTGGGAGAAAAATGGTGAGGAACCGACGTTCGAAGGGGGGAAAAAGGGAGGACTGGGAGCGCGAAGGGGTGTCCCGTGTGTGTCCCCCCACCCCGCTCCTGCGGGCGGGACCTGCGGGAGTCCCCGGGGAGCGGGGGCTTGGCCGGGGGAGCGGGGCCGGAGCGGGCATTTCGGGTGGTATTTCGGGTGGTATTTCGGGTGGTATTTCGGGATCCTGCGGTTAAATAACGCTGAGTTCGGGGGGACGCGTTCTGCAGTTGCTGGGCTTCGTGGGGCTCGTCAGCCCCAGACACGTCTGTTTGCTTGGGGTTCAGCTACGGAGGAAAACCCAGCCCGTTTTTAAAAATGCATAAATAAAGCATTTCGCTTAAATAATTTAAGACCAGCGAAAAGCACAGCAGAGGCTGTCTTAAGTATCATTTAGGCTATTGTCTTCTTTCAGCAAGATCAATAATCTTCTTGTTTTATCTTTCTGCAGGTGTTCACTGATAAGTTGGGGTTTTTTCCTCAAGCCACAGCACATTTAGCTGAGGCTCCCCCCCCCCCCCCGTTGTTTTCTTTTTTTTTTTTAAGCTAAAAAAAAGAAACGTGACGTGCAGCACTAAATCACATAAACTGACCCTTAAAGACCATTGTCAGGTTGAGGTCTGGGGAAGTGAGGGAAGCCTTCCCAAGTATCGTCTGATCGTTATTCCCCCCCCCGTAAGAAGCACTAGCATCTCCGATGTGGAATTAAAGTACCAACCCAGTAATTTCTGTGAGATCGCTTTGATCGAGATGCCCACAAGTAGTTGTGTTCCAGCCGCTTCTCCTGTCAGTACAAGATCATAAGGAAATGGCTAAATTGTGGGGGGCTTTCGCAGGTTAAGAGTATTTTCATTTTGTCCAGTATTATTCAAATAAATGTTTTGGCAGCTTCTTTTTCTGTTCAGCCTCTGTGTTCGTTTTCCTCACCTGGAGTTTCTAGGAGGGTCTGGGGGTTTTTTTTTTGCCCAGATACAATTTGTCACCATTCAAGTGATACTTCTTCAGTATTCTTAATTACGTGTTGTGTGGCTTCATCAACTTATGTGGAGACGGCAGGTGGAATATCAAGAAATTAATTAACGTTCTTAAAACAACCCTTCCTCCAACCTAGGTGATGTAAATTAAACCGTGGAAGTGTTCCGGTGAAGATGTGGAAGTATTACTGTGTTTTGGGTTTTTTTATAACTGGATAGAAAATAATTAAGGAAACAGTAACTGGCATTAGTGATTGAATCTGATTAAATCAGCTTTGCCAATTTTCTGGATTTCAATAAAATAGAGGAGCGTGACTGAGGGAAGGGGTTGCCGCTTTAATGCGGCCGCGTAGGATTCGGCGAGGACCTCGGTGGAGCTTCTCCTCTTGTAAGTGCTCTTGAAATCTGCTCCTGAAAGCAAACCGTGGAAGTCCAGGCACTGAACAGGGCATGCTGTGAGCAGAGGGGGAAAGCACGTTATTTTTTGCGACTTGTAAGCAATAGCTGCTGCTCTTGATTATTTTTAAAACACTCTGCTGTCGTTTTGAAGCATTTCTTGCTTGAAAATATCCGCAGGAGTCGTATGCATTTTTCCTGCAAGAGTTAGTTATTAGCATAGGTCGATGTTTAAGCATTTTGTGGTTTGTTCGTTTTGGTTTTTTGGTTTTTTTTGTTTTTTTTTTTTTAAATCAAAGGAAACAATTTTGTTTTATTTTTGGAGTAGGTTCAATGGGATTTTATCAGGAGCATTCCAGGCTCTAGGTGGGATCCCTTCCCAAGGCTTCGCTTTCAGTGATGTGCAGCTGCGTCTCCCGCAGGTCCTCGTGCTGCGTGTGCCTGCTGGGGGTCACTGCCCCATGGGGGACCCCGACACCCCCCAAAGGCAGCCGTGAGCAGTGGGTTCCGTTGCTCATGGACGCCTTTCCCCTCCTCTCTTCCCTCCTACGCTCAGAGAAATGCAGGCGCTGATAGAGCGGTCTGTCTATGAGCAGTTTGTGTATTTGAGGTTCTTCAAGCTCAGCTCTTAGCAGCGGTGCCGACGTCTGAGCAACCTCATGTGTTTCTTTAGTTAGACAATGTCTGTACTCCAAAAATAGATTTCCATATTAAAATACAGCTGGGGAAGGAAGCTTGAGCCATGTGTTGTCTAACAGATACTGGAGAAACCAGGTCCTGCCACAGAGCTGCTCTGAATGTGCAGTCACCAAAACCACCAGTCCGCTTTTTGAATGAGTGTCGGGAGCTGTAAAACCTGGAATATGGATAAATTCTTAAAATGTGCACCGTGTTTTGGCTGAAACGTCGAGAAACGACTCAGTTGTTCACCTGTGGCACGTGGGTGTTGTTGCAGGTGGGACTTTCGGCTGGAGCGGTCGGGGAGCTGGAAGGGGTGATGGTGTGCAGGCCTGCGCTCGTTCTCGTGCTCTCTCTGCTGAGCAGCTCACGATTATATTTCAACTTCACAGGTGAGAAACCTGAGAGAGATGTAGATTGACCTGTGACTCCAAGCCTCAGACAGCAAGGCGGTGGCAAAACTGGAGATAGAAACCTGCTGGTTCACCAACCTCACCAGGTACGTCCTGGTGGAACGGGATGCTGTCTCCTGGAAGAGCATTTTCAATTTTATTTTAATTTTTTTTTTTTTCCCTAAAAGATTATCTTCAGCACTACTGTGCTGTGCTGCTGGCCTAATGAAAAGGTAAAAAATAATGAAAAGGAAAAGTGGTGTTGGATCTGCTCCAGAATGAAAAAGGGTTGCTCACGGTAAATTGAGCAGTTTGCCTGGGGTGAGATGGCTCTTGTTTTCGGATGCGTGGGTCTGGCTGGCTGCCCTGAGCTCACGTGGTGGACACTGGGATTGTGCTCTGAGAGAAATACTTTGGTTTGTAATTTACATGTAGCAAAGTGAAAATAAGCCCAGCTTAGCTCGAGTCTTGTGAGCTTGCACAGAGCTGATCCTGCCTTTGGGTGGAGGATTGCGCAGATGGCATCCCATGGAGAGGGAGGCCTTTTGCCCAGCTTTCTCATTGCAAATGAGTGCTACCAGTTTCTTCTTGTAACGGGCATCTAGCATGTATATTGGAAGGCATTTAAAATGTGAAAAATTGCAAATGAAAGATTTATATGAAAATACAAAAATATGAGATACTGAATGCTGTAACCGCCTGCTTTTCCTTTTTAAATTATTTTAATATAGTTTTGGGGTTTGTTGGTTTTTTTTCTTAAACCAACTAGTCTTGAAAAATGGCACCAGCTACTCCAAGAGAAGCAGGAGTATGGAGACAAACCAGAGCTCTCTTATTCAAGAACTGTCTTATTAAGCGTAGGACTAAAAAAAGCAGCGTTCAGGTAAGTGGAGCGCTTGTTTACCGCTGCCTTCGTGTCTGCGGTTATTCTGCATTGAAGTGGCTCTGGAGTCAGAGGCAATGCTCAGGTTTATTGTAATATTTCTGCAGCTTCAAGGTCTGCTTGAATTTTGGGTTGAAATAGGCTTTTTCAGAAGGTGTTTTGTGATCCTTTGATTGAAAATATATCCTAATGTGTAAGGCATTATCCAGAAAATACCTTTGACTTAATATTGCAATCTTAGTGCACTTTTAAAAACATTTGCACCCATAACTGTGCAGTATGGCAGGATTAGACCTTTCCAGAAGATTTTTAGTGTTTCTAACAGTCTAGCCCTGTGCATAGGTGATGTGTGTGATACTTCAAGGTGAATTTTGAGGTGAAGAAGAGACAGTACAATGCTTGGCTAGGCTTGTTGCACGGTTTGTTTAACGGCTTGTGTTTTGCTGCTTTCCAAATAGCCTAAGTTTGCTGATATTTAAAGCATGTAGAATTATCCCTTTGTACCTTAAAATGGCTTCTTTGGCTACCAATGTGTTGGATTAAAATCCCGCTTCAGCTCCAGAGAAGGATTTGGCATTAAAATTACTGTTGCGTTGAAAACGTGCAGGGAACTTTAGAGTCAAGTACTTCAACTCCCAGTCCCTCCTTTAAGCTTTGTGTAACTAAGGTGAACTTTGGGAAATTCTTGTTTCTATGACTGCTCTTTGAAGTTTTCGTATTTCTTTCTTTCTTTGTACAGGAGGTCCTTTTCCCACTCTTTTTCTTGTTTTGGCTAATTCTGATGAGCATGATGCATCCGCACAGGAAATACAGCGAGGTCGCCAACACCAACCTCGGCACTCTGGATACCTCCATGCTGGTGGATTTTGTCATCGGATACACGCCGCCGACCCGAATGGCGCGAGAAATCATGAAGAAAGTGGCTTTTGATAACTTCGAAGACGGTATTCAGAACCTAAGCACTTTAGTTTTCTCAGTCTATCTCATGCCGTGGCTTGTGTTTGAAGAGGGAGCTCACTGTTGCTGCTGCTGATAGAAAAATAGCGTTTCTTTTCCATCGCAGATAGGGAACAGGCGGGAAGGTGGGGTTTTTTTTGCTTGGTTGGCAAATGTTGCGGCACTGCCATCTCCAAGTGGTTCACGTTCTCCTGTTGCAGCCAACAAGTGTTATGTGGCTGCAGGAAAGGTTTGCGGAGGACTCAAATGCAAAGTACAAAAAGCCCCTGAACAGCTCTGGGGCTAATGAATACTTGTCCCGTCGCATCCTGGGGCAAATTCAGGAGATGATGCTGTCCTGCAGATATATTGGGTCGCATTTTCTATCCCGTTGTTACTATCTAAACAACATTTTAATTTTTTTTTTTAAACGATGATTCCCATTAACACTGTACCACCTTTTGAAAGCAATTTTTCTTTTTTTTCTTTTTTTTTTTTTTTTTTTTTAAAGTGCTTTGCCTGCACAGCTGACACATCTAGTGGGAACTTATCTCTCCAAAACCACTCTGATGTATTTTTAGTTTGGTATCTTTGATTCTCTTCCTTGTATGCATGCTTCAAAGGTACCGCGGAGAAGCAGCCCGGCCCGACATCTGCATTTTCCTTACGGGTGCCCTCAGCTGCCTTGAGCAAACGGTTCCGCTTTCCACCTTTGCAGCCCATCTTCCTCCTGTCCTCTGCTGAAGTCAGTGGCAAAATACCATGTTTTCATATATTCAGCCCTCTGCACTGATTTAATCTGCCCTTCTTGAAAAGCACTGGTGCTGGAGAATAAACTCTCGGGTAGCCGGCAGAGGACTGGGGCACAGAAGCTCTTGGAGCAGCAACAAAAATGGGGGAAAAAGGGGAAGGCTTGGGGATAAATTTGAATTACCCACCCCGCTACTGAGCGACACTCCTGCAGGTTTCTGTTCAGGAAAAGACTTCCTTTACTAGGACAAAAATACAACCCTGTATATATCCAAAACCAAATAAATCATTAATTATTAGCATGACACTTCTTTAAAAGAGTGCCGCGCAGTTTTTCTTCCTGCTGTGCTGATACCTAAATCAACATGATAATTTCTTCTACCTTGCAGGCATCATCACAGAGGAGTATTTAAGCGAAGAGGAGCTGCAAGAGGCTAGTGCTTTTAAACCCTCAAACTTTGTGGGTGTAGTATTCAACGATGCCATGTCCTACCAGCTGAGGTTTCCCGATTCGGTCGCTATGTCTTCCATTTATATGGAGTCGAGAGGTAAACGTGCACGCTCTTATATGTATCTGTAAGGGGGTAAACCGAAAAATCAGACCCTCTTTTTCTTCTTTGGCCTGGTGTTGCGTGTACTGGGGTTTGGAAGTTGTTTCCACCATTTATAAGGGGTCACCTCCAGCTGCACCATCTTTACGATGGGGATAGGACAGCTGTTAACTCCGGCTTTTTGCATTTTAAAATGCCTTGCTTTATTCTGCAGCCAGTTGCTCCAACCTGCGGAAAGGATGTGAATCGGTAACGTACTGGAGCTCGGGATTTACGGCTCTGCAAGCCTGCATCGATGCTGCGATTATACAGGTAACTCTGAACAAATAACGTAGCAAGACCAAGGAGATTGAAATCCCTGGGCTGCCTTGGCTCTGAGTGGTTTTGTGGTGTTGTCCATCAATTGCGTAAAGCGCCATATCAAAAATTATCTTGAATCCGACGAGCAGGCAGAATTTTTCATACGTGTTTTGCCATATTTTGTACAGAAGTGTTCTTGTCCGGTTGAATAATGCGGACATTTGTCTTCATTTGTGTCCAAACGAGCCTGCACCATACATCACAGCAGTCGTCAAAACGCGAAGACTTGACGGTGCTCACCCCGAAATACTATTTAAGATGCTGTACCAAACGGGGCTGCAGAATTTGCCTTACCATTTTATTGTCGGTATTTATCAGCAATGCCCTTTTCCTTATTTCTCTCCTGTCTGGCTGCTCGTGCCGAGAGCGAGTCTCATCTTTTTACGTGATGGGAATTGCAAAATGGTTCATTTCGTCTCCAGCTCTTCGGAGATTCTCCAGTTTCTGTGCTTTTGGACTGGGCTTTGGGGACAGTAAGGTGTCGGGGGCTCCAGCTCTCTCCCGGTCAGCGGGGCTGGAGAGGGGGCTGAGCGCGGTGCGACGCGCTGGCACGTGGGCGCTGAGCCGGGGTCACTGCCGCTGGGTGGGATGGGGCTGTAAAATCGGGAGCGATGCAAAAATAACTCTTCCTTCTCTTCCTTTCAGCTGAAGACCAATCAATCGGTTTGGGAACAACTTGAATTGACGAGAGCAACGGTCATGGGAGAGGCTGCGGTGGTGGAAATAGATAATTTTCCTCGTGCGATCATTTTAATTTACCTAGTGATTGCATTCTCACCGTTTGGGTATTATTTGGCAATTCATATTGTGGCAGAAAAGGAGAGGAAGTTGAAGGAATTCTTAAAAATATTGGGACTTCATGACACTGCCTTTTGGTATGTCAGGGTTTGGTATAACCTGTTCTTTATAAAAGAAACATAAAATATATAAACAAATAAAAAAAATAACACTTTCTAGGAAAACTCCTCTATCCCATCCTCCAGTGTTTTAATTGTTTTCCGTCTGATTAACTGAAAACAACCTAAACGTGACATACTCTCTGAAATCTGGGATATACTTGCAGTATCATGAAAATAGGAATATTTTAATAAGTAAATACCAGAGTAATACTGTTGCATTTATGCAAGTAAAGTTACGCCAGACTTAGAGGGGTTAAATATGATGATGATGATGTGTGAGATTTTTATGTAGTTTGGTTTTTATTGTTTTTAAATATTTTTGCCTCAGTACCTCCTTTTCCGGAGGCTCAACAGGTAACCTGCAGTCTCTCTTCAGAATTTATCAGCAGCATTTCCATAACACATAATTAAATGAATCTCACTCTATAATTTTAATGTGACAGCGCAGTCTAAGCAACAGGTTTTAATTTGTTTCCTTACCATGATGGAAATTGCCCTATGCAATATGATGGGGTTTTTTCCGAATGAGAGGATGTACTAATTGGAAATCATTGATAGTCGCAGACATAAAAGCGGGTTTCGCTTTGCCCTTTGCCACAGCATTTTAGCATCTTCCCTTGCTGCACCGTAGCAGCCAGCTGGGGTTGTCTGGGTTATTTTTTTTTTTTTCCGGTTGCTTTTGTTTTCTTTCCGCACCCCAGCTCTTTTCTGCCAGTCAGTTCTGTTTGTCTGGGGTACGTCCTCGGTGGCAAATCTTATTTAGTTGAGTCCTTCACCCGCAGCGTTGGGCCGCTGTCCCCGCTAGCCCCCTCGCACATCAGCATCGAGCATCTCTGGGCTGGAGAAAATGGTTTTACTTTTCCCAGTGTGAAACGGGAGCGATGTGCAAAGGCACGCTGGTGACGCAGCTTTGAGCGGCCGCTGAACGTAACTTTGAACCTTTGCTTCTGAGGAAGACGTGTCATTTTTTTGCTACCTGTACACAAACCGCCCTTGTTTCCTGAGGTCAGAATTGCTCACAGACTTGCAGCTCTGTTTTTAAAAAGAAAAAGATTTTATTACCCTGCCCAGCTACTGGAATGCCTAGTGTATTAAATTTTAAATAGAAGTTATTTAATTATTGAAACCTACTACTCGGTTACCCTCTTTTGGTTATACCAGGGAATTAATTATGCAAGTTAAAAAAAAAAAAAAAAAAAAAAAAAACAACAAAAAAACCCAAACCATGAATCATCTAATTTGTATCTTTTTGATGCTGTGGGTATTGATGGGTGTGCTCTAACGCCTAGAACAATTACAGGGGTGTTTACAAGAGCTCTTTTTATTTGGGGGCTCTTGTTTTGTTGCAAGCTTGTCCTTTGGTGCAGCTGCCTGGAATATTAAGGGTAGTTTTAGCTATTTTTGTGTGTGAATGATTCAGGCTGGGAGTTCATTGACTGGTTTCTGTTCTTTTTTCCCCCTTTTTGCTCCTAGGCTTTCTTGGGTGCTGCTCTACATGAGCCTGATTTTTGTCATGTCCATTCTTATGGCGGTGATTGCGACGACCTCTTCCCTCTTTCCCCAGAGCAGTGCCTTTGTGATATTTCTCCTTTTTTTCCTGTATGGAATCTCTTCAGTAAGTATTCCTGGTCTCGTTGAATTCGGCCATCCCATCCCTGTGGTTTTTCTTCCCTTCCCATCTGATCTTGTTCCTTCTACTAACGCATTTGGAACAAATGTAGGTTCTGGAGGACGGAACGGTGGTGGGCATCTTACCTGTCCCCATCCCCTGCCCTGGGTCCGCTCTGCTTTGGGATGTCATACAGGTCTCGACCGTCACTGCGAGAAATATCTTTCCTTACTGAAGTATCTGAGTTGATAATCACCTGTCTTTGAACTGAAAACACTGTCTCTACAGCACTGTTTCGAGTCGAAAACCATGCCCTGTTCTAAACATTTGCTGTTACTATATAGCGTAATGTTAAAACCCTGATTAAAGGTCAGAGAACTCATTTATACAGCAAATCGCTTGTCTGAGTTCATAAGCAACCAGTGCAGAAATAGTTATTTGTTTGCTGTCTATCATTTACAGGAGGTGTACTAACCAGGGTGTATATGCACGCTCAGCCATATGGCTCCTTATTTTTCTTTTATAATTTTCTGTGCTCTGTCACCTGGCGTCTTTGGGAAATCTGTCCATCCTGATGATCTGTTCGTAAGAGAAGTGTGGGATGTGGGTAAATGCCGTAGCGAATATACCAGGAAAATGATATGAGTATCGGAAGCAAAATAGAAGCTATGGTCTTTTTACTTTCGTTTTTCTATACCCTGTTTTGTTTTTTTTTTTTAATATAGTACCTTCTTACATTTTTTTTAATCTGTGTCCTTAGGTTTTCTTTGCACTTATGCTGACACCTCTATTTAAAAAGTCAAAGCACGTGGGTATAGTGGAGTTCTTGGCGACGCTGGCTTTTGGTTTTGTGGGCCTTAATATTGTCCTGCTGGAAGATTTCCCCAAGTCTTTTGTGTGGGTTCTCAGCCCCTTGTGTCAGTGCAGCTTCTTGGTCGGTGTCGCACAGGTAAATAACCTTCTCCTCCTCCGCTTGCAGCCTCGTCGTGCTCATTTGTCTTCCATCATTTTCGATAGGTAGTGATGTAGATATTCTTAAATATTTTTTTTTTTTTAATAAACTGATGACAGTGGGGAAAAATGCCTATTTTAATAGCTTCCCATGGCAATTTAATATGAAGGAAAATACAGTGCACCATCAAGCAACTGTTATTCTTTGTGTTCGTTGCTGTGATCCCAGTCACTTTCTCTTTTTTTTTTTTTTTTTTTTATTTTTTTTTTCCTGTTGCTGCATTTTGCACTGTGCTGTCTTGTCTTTCCAGGCTGGTACAGTGCCGGTGTGTAACATCTCCGCTTGTCTGTGCTTGTTGGCAGGTCATGCATCTAGAAGATTATGAAGATGGTGCAACACTTTCAAATCTCAATCACGGTCCTTACCCACTCTTTATCTCTCTTATTTTATTGGTGCTGGACAGCATATTTTATCTGCTTGTAGCTGTCTACCTTGATCAGGTTATCCCAGGTATGTTCACGAGAAGCTGAACTGAACCGTGCTAGCATCACCAATTCCTGAAGTCCTGAGCCGCCCGGGTCGGCACGGCCGGTGCAGCTGGTGGCATTTCTGACTTAATTTCAACTGCTGAGGAAGGAGATGCTCCTGTTTACAAATACATTTTATGCCGTGACTTGGAATACTTCAAGCTGAAATAATTTATATTCTATTAAAGCTGTGAGATGTGTTAGCGTGTTTAGAATTGATGGCCTTTAGGTAGGGCAGCTAAACTTTGTTTCCCTCTTTCTAAAGGAAAAGCTATCTTACTGGGTTAACTGGTGCCTCAGCCTTTGCAAGTTGCTCTTACAGGGTTGAAAATTAAAGACTACTCTGCCTGTTCCAGCCCTTTCCTTGTGACGACAGTAGTTTGACGTGAAGCGTAGAATAACGTTGTTAATCTTGTGACGAATGCCTGGTTAAGCCCTTCAGCTCCCTTTGCCTCCGATCTCGCTGGCTTTATATTGCCCGTGTTTAAGTCACTGTTCTTTCAGCACTGGGGGTTTCTCTTGCATAGAAAAAGATTTGCACATATATTTAAATACTTGGCAAAACTGGAACCTGCTGGCAGTGGTGATGGGAACCGTGGCTTGAATGCAGATAACGTAAACGGGGCTGATGAAATCCCTCCAGAATGGAGGTGTGGGCTGGCTCCTAAACTTTTAGCGGGATAGCTCATGGCTTTTATGGCTGAAACCCAAAAGCTGAGGAATATCTGCAGTTACTCTTAAGAATTTGTCTTTTTCCCTTTACTCTCCAGGGGAGTTTGGACTACGCCGCACGCCATTTTTCTTTATGAAGCCCTCATTTTGGTCAAAGCACAGAAAAAATTACAAGGAGTTGTACGAGAGCGGCATCAATGGCAGTTTAAGTTTCAGTGAGATAGTTGAACCCGTGCCTTCCGAATTTCAGGGGAAGGAAGCCATCAGGTACGATTCCTGCCCTGTCCCACATGCAGTTTAGCAAACCTGGGTCCCGGACATTTAATGTGTAATTTGAAAATCACTCTTGTTTCACCAATTGTTGGATTCAAATAGCATATGGTATGCATTGCAGAGGGTCCTCCACACACACCCACAGCACGGCTAGCTTCCATTTTCAGTGAAGCCCCGACATCGACGACATGGATGCTCTCCAAGGATAAATCACTGGGCTTAAAGAAAGGGTTTGTTTGTGGATTGTATTCCTTCAGTTGGAGTCCTCTCAAAACTGGACGGTTTTCCATTCCCTCAGTTTCACTGAGGCCGCAAGAGGCGTAAGCGGTTGCAGATGTTGAAACGCCTACTCTTCTGGGAGGGTTTAGTTTCTGGTAACACACATTTGAGGAGAAAAAGCTGAATTCTAGGTTTGTGTGAAGGCTGTTGTGTTCTCCATAGACCAGAGGAGAACTTTGTGGTGGTTTTTACCCAGCTACCATATCTACGACAGTAAAACAAAACTGAAAGATAGACGTCCGTGCTCTCGTCTTTCACGTTGCATTTTGTGTCACCTATTGTCTTCCATCGGGACTGTCACGTATTTTTAGTGCGTCTCAGATATTATTTTCAGTATCTTCCTTTTAGCCCTTGTTTCCATAATTTTCCAATGGCATCGCCTGGTGTGAGTTGAGGAACTCTGTGTCTTCACTCCTTCTGGTTGGCTCCTCTAGTCTCAAATAAATATTTGAGCTTAGTGACCAGAACGAGTCTTGTGTTGTCCGCGCTATCCATGTCTCTTTGGGCGTCTGCCAGAGGCTGAAGGCTCCAGTTTTAATCCTGATGTTCACATGAGAACATTGTGGCCATTTTTGCATTATTCATCCACCCTGGACTCTTTCTATAGCATCGCCCCACCAGCTCTCCATCATTTTCACACTATCTTGTCATCTTTACATGTACGGGTTTTGTTTTCTTTCATACCCAGTTCTCCTCCCCGCTATTCACGCCTGTAATCCACTCCCTATCCCCATTTTTGGGGTGGCCAGGCTTCCAAAACCCACCCTTCACATGATGCCTGCAGATAAACTGGTTGGTTTTTTCATTTTGAAAGACAGTGGGGCTGGAAGGAAGGTTTTTACCTTTCTTGGAGAGAAAGATACCTGCTTTCTTTTGCCTGACTTTGATCAAGAGCTGCCAGTAATCACATCTTTGGGCTCTGGTGTACTAATAGCTATTTTCCATATCCTGTCTGTTGAGTCTTCTGTTGTGTTGTGAAATTACTGGGGAGTAGCTGTGCCCTTTTCTAGCTTGGGAAACCTCTAGTGTATTGTTCTACTGAAATAATTCAGTCTGTCATCATAGGAAATACCTTAGAAGGTGACGAGAAAAAGCTTTCTGATACCAGGGTGGAGATGGACCAAGTTCTGCGACAAGTTGCCCTGTCTCTTGACTTGCCTCTACGGGTCTCTAACGTGTCTAGTGCCCACTTCAGCATAGTTGTCTTGTTGTGACTGTTGTCGAGTGTTGATCATTCAAAATGACATATAAAGATCCTAAAAGAGTTTATAAAATGACATGTCTTCTTTCAGAATCAGCTGTGTTCAGAAAACATTCAGGAAAAAGGGGGAAACTGTGGAGGCTCTCAGAAGTAAGAACACTTTAGCTTTTTAGCTGCTTATCGGATGCAGAGGAGCAATAGCTGAATTGCTGAGTGGTCTTTTGTGTTTCAGTTTGGGCTTTTTGGTTTCTTTTAGTGGGGTGGGACCTTGGAGCATGAATGCCAGATGTGGTTGTGTGCGTCTTCTCTCACCGCTTTGGCAGTAATCCTCTTTAAAACGGTACCCCAAAAAAAGAGCCCTTCCGTCACTAAAGCAAGCCTGCTGGCATCGTCCCCGTTATTCCTCCTCTGCCCCTGTCGTTAGTGATACGATCTTGCCTGCCCCATCTCCCTGATCTTTTCGTCTCGTTTCCCCGTGTGGCTTTTAAACGCGGCCACCGCACAGCCAGCGCAGGGACCGTCCCAGCCCCAGCGGTCCCGTGCCGTGCCGGGTGTGGAGGTAAGGCGTTCCTGTGAACAGAGAGTAAATGCATACCCCATATGTCAGTATTTGAATTTACCTCTGCGGTAGGAGCCGGTCTCCGGGCGCCACGAGCACGTTGCTAACATCTCTTCTTTGTCTCGCGCCTGCTTCGGGGACCAGATTTATCCTTCGACATCTATGAAGGTCAGATCACGGCTCTGCTCGGGCACAGCGGGACCGGGAAGACGACGCTGATGAACATCCTTTGCGGGCTGTGTCCGCCGACGGACGGTGAGCTTCTTGGGTGTTAGGAGATTTTGAGTACCCTGCTTTTGAAAACCAAAGCTGTTGCCCTTTATGGTTGTTATTTCAGGATGCACCACATTTTTCTCTGGATAATGTCTGGAAGAGTCCCCTTTAGATCCGTGTCCGTGTTACCGTGCTCTCTGGCTGTAAAAAACCTCTCGGTTGATTGCTCCTGGCTTTTTTTTTTTAGGGTTCGTCTCTGTCTATGGGCACAAAGTCTCCGAAATCGATGAAATGCTTGAAGTGCGACAAATAGCAGGGGTGTGCCCCCAGTCCGACATCCACTTTGATATATTAACTGTGGAGGAGAATCTCTCCATATTTGCTGCAATTAAGGGAATCCCGCAGAATGATTTGATACAAGAGGTAAGTCAGCTGGGCACAGATACTGTCTTATGTGGTCATTTTTAACCTGTAGGGCAAAATAGCCTTGTATTGTACAGATATTTCCTGAAGACAAATTTGCAGGGGAATATTACTTTGCTGTGTAACAGGCAAGGAGGCAGAGTGCAGACGGATGGTTTTACATAGGTAAACTGTTAAATTTTTCTAGGAAACTAAAATGCTCACGAAACATTTTAAATCCTAGCATTTGTATTCAGGCATAGACACCTTTTAACTTCTTCAGGTTTGCTGGAGCTTAAGCCCCTGCTGTGGATGCACAGGTTCGTTAGCAGGGTGTGCAGTTCAGGTACAGAATACACTGGGAATTAGGGACAGTGAATTTGAATGTTAATTGTTAATAATCTGGTTTTAAAAAAAGCATCGCTTTTTTTAACAATAAACGTGTTTCGTATGTTTTAAAGGTGCAGAAAGTGTTGTTGGATTTGGATATGCAGCCTATCAGAGACAACCAAGCTAAAAAATTAAGCGGGGGGCAGAAGAGGCGGCTGTCGGTGGGAGTTGCTGTTCTCGGGAACCCAAAGGTGGGTGGGACGGAGGCGTTCCCGACGTGGTGTCACTCATACCCCTAAGGGTTGATGTCTCTTGTCAAAACCGACTAATGCATATAATAATACGTAAGATGCAGAAATTATTGCTGTGAGCAACTGTCACTTTTTTTCCCCCCCCTCTCATTTTGTGGTTTAAACAATTAAAATCGCTTCAATAGCTCAGCTTTTATGCTTGAGGATGTTAATGGCTTAGATAATGGCAGTAGCTCTGGATTTGATCTCTTTGTGAAATAAGTAGCAGGACGAGCTTTATGTCGTTTCTGGCAGGTAACATTCAGCCCCCAACAGTGACACTGTTGGAGCCTTTCCTTGCGAAGCCATCCAGGCACCTGGAGCAGGGACGGAGCCAGAGAGCTCTTTTCTGTTACAGACCTATTACTTCTGGCCTGTAAGAGCGGGGACTGCTTTCAGATCTGTATTTAAAAATGATGCGTGTGACAGTTCACCGGGATTTTAAAAGCGCGTGCGTGTATTTAACCATCCTTTAATAGAAGGAGTGAATCCGTAGCTAAACGTAGTTGTGTTAGAAACAGAATAAAACAGACTATGGCATTAACTTACTATATGATTTTTTCCATTTGTCACAACAGGAGATGAATTTATTCAAAGCGTAGTGAAGACAGCTGCCTTGCTTACTCTAGGATGTTTCCTGTAGGTTTGAGGACTAACTAGCAGGCTTCAAACAAAAAGCCCTGTATCTGTTACTTAGGTGGGATGTCCTGAGGTCAGTACCTTGCACGTGGGTATGGCGTTGCGAACGCTCCTTGTTTTTGCACAAAGGTTTTACTGCTGGATGAGCCGACTGCAGGTATGGATCCGTGTTCGCGGCACATCGTCTGGAACCTCCTGAAAAACAGAAAAGCGAATCGCGTGACCGTTTTCAGTACCCACTTCATGGATGAGGCGGATATCCTCGCTGGTGAGTCCTGCCGCAACCCCCCGGGTACCGCCCCGGGTACCCACTCCGCGTGACAGTCACGTTATAGAGCAGAGAGTGATGCTTCTTTAACCATGGTATATGCCTTTATTTGAAATATAGAGCTGGTTTTTTGTAGTAAATTGACAGTCCTCTTTTTTTCTGTTGTTTTGTTTCTAGATCGTAAAGCTGTGATTTCTCAAGGGATGTTAAAATGTCTTGGATCTTCTCTCTTTCTCAAAAGCAAATGGGGAATTGGCTACCGCTTGAGGTACTCTTTTTGTGTGATACCTGTTACGTGACATCATGTATCTTTTTTATTGTTTCCTGTTGAAATCTGTAAGATAGCACCCCCAGCTCCCAAGAAAGATCCTTTTATCATCTTCGTACTGAATGTTTGGTGCTCTGCTGGCTGCTAGTTCTGATGCAGGCATCAGAAAAAAAACATCAGCTTTAAAAACCCCATTTCTTGTCCTGCATTTTCTTAGTATGCACATCGACGCTTACTGCAACACAGAAGCTACAACCTCGCTGATAAGACAGCACATACCTGCAGCCAGCCTGATCCAAGAGAACGACGAGCAGCTCGTGTACACCCTGCCGCTCAAGGACATGGACAAGTTCGCAGGTATTGGTGTTTTTGTTGTGCTGCAGGGTTGAATGGCTGCAGAAGAGAAATCCGTCAAGCGTGGCCGTAGCCTGCAATTCTTGTTAAATTGTCGATTCTGCATGTATGTGTTTTTGTACGTATTCATTGTTTGGCTGATTTGGCTGATGCTCGGGCAGCGAGGTCTTTCTCAGCCGAGTGAGGACCTCATCGCCTCCTCCAAGGGGGCCGTGCTATGTTACGAGGGATGTGGGAACCCAACAGCAACTGCTGGGGAGATGCCTTCAGCAGAAGGGTGAAGAGACCCTTTTGTCCGAGAATCCCCTTGTCCTGCAGAAGCATCATCTTACTGCAGAGCGTTTTAATGAGCAGGGCTGGCCTCCAGCGGGAAGCCAGCAAGCCCCAGGTCCTACAATAATCAGTCCCCCTTGTTGTGAGCCTCAAAGAGCGTTGTGTCACTGCCTTAAAATTCACTGGTGAGAGGGAGCGTGGAACAGATGGCTTGGTTTCACTAGATGGCAGCAATTATCTGATCAGTCCTGCACAGGGCTCCTTGTTCATCTCCCAGGAGAAAATGGAAGAAACAGCGTGTCCTTTGTGCTATGTGGAAAGCTAAGGGAGAATCAATGCTGATGCGAATGCGGCTCATATTTCATAAATGCTTTTTTCCTCGTTGCGTTTAACCAGTTAATAATTCATTAGCTTTACCTTTAGCAGCCACTGTGTGTACTTTTGAAAAACAGGCATCTTTACGCAAGATGGAGTCAATTCCCCTGAACTGCTTTAAGGAGAAGCCGAGGTTAGGAATATGCCTCAGGCACTGGGGCAGAAGAAATTGCAGAGATCTGATGAGCATCATTGGGTATCCGACTGCTCTTCCCATTTTACGCAGTTGCATTTCCCTTCGGTGTGACCTTGGCTCTGAAGCTCCTCATTTTGTCAAGTCCTTCACTTCATAGGACTGACAAGAGCCCAATAGCGTTTTTTATCCCAAGGTACTAATAAGCGCTCTCACTCTGAACATCATTTTGGTCTTCAAGCTATGGATGCCGTCCAGGATCTCCAGCCCTAACTGGGTTTACAGATCTGGGTACAGCTTTACAAGCCATAACTAAGCTGCAACTAAGCTGGCTTTACAGATCTGGGTATTTATATATATATAGAAAATTACTCAGTGGTTTTATTTGTAAAATCTCCTTGTGCCTGGGTAGGGGTCTAGGTAGGATGAGCTGTCCTGCAGTCCCTGTGCGTGATGTTGCCAGGAGAGGGGCTCTCGCAGCCGGCCAGGGGCGGCTCTGAGCCCAGGAGCTGTAGGATGCTGAGGTGGTTTTCATAAACGCTACAGCTTTGGGAAAACATGCCGCGTTTCCCATACCTGACCACAGAGGTTGAAGTTTTGTGCTGAAAGGAGCTTATCCGAACCTTGGTTCTCAAGCCATGACCTGTGTCTTCATAATTAAGCAACCATATTTACACATTACCTGCTTTCTCGAGTGCCGTGCAGAAGGCTTTAGGGATGGCTCTGATGGGCTTGAAGATCTCTCGGGAAGACGATGTAATCCCGTTTCAGAGCAACCAGTATGTTTCCCTTCTGTCTCTAGGCTTGTTTTCTGACCTCGACACGCATTCCCATTTGGGCGTTATCACCTACGGCGTGTCCATGACGACGCTGGAGGATGTCTATCTGAAGCTGGAAGTTGAGGCAGAGATTGATCAAGCAGGTGGGATGGACTGTGGCTGTTTTCCTGTTTTCCCTCGTATTTGATTTATTCTTAATTAGCGTAGAATTGTCCGTGCCACATCATTGCCAGAAGGAGTTTTGCTATGGAGGGAAGAATAAAAAAATCTGCTTTGAGTGCTAATTCCAGCAGCACGGGGCTCCTTCGGTCTCACGGCGTTCCAGGCTTTTGAAATATTTAACATGAAAAACACGCAAAAGCAGCGAGTTGGGTGGGGAGTGATTCTGGGAGGATCCAGGGGAAAAGCTTTTTACTGGCTGTCTCTGCAGTAATTAATTTTTCATGCAGTGTACTTGCATCTAACTTCTTCGCTTTACAGTTGCACTTTTTATGGCTAGCTTTTTAAAATGTGCTTTATTTTCCTAATGGAGCTTACTTTCAAGGAATTGTAAATGCACAGTATAAAATTTATTTCCAGCCTTCTGTGTGAACAGTAATATTAGTAGCCTGCACTTACAGCTGAAATAGCTGAACTTGTCTTTCTTCCCCTCCTTTAAAGTAACTTCCGATTCAAATGGAAAGTTGGGACTGCTTAATATTACTCCAGAATTAATCAGTTCTTCTTTTGATGTCAACTTTGAATGGTTAAAGCTATCTTAATCTTTCTAGAGCTTTCTTTGTGATACAGACTAGTAAACTATCCTGCTCTGCAAAGCTTTTGCGTGGGTATAAGAGGGTTTAACAGCTGAATATGCTGGTACTGAATAATACAGGCGCATACAGAGGCTAATGGTATGAAACTGGGGCAAGTTCCACCTTTTGAGTGGCAGAAATTTGTATCATCTGCCTTAAGCATCTGCTGTGCGGGTGATTCAGGGCTTTGGGGTAGATGGGTGTCATTGAGCTTGGGGTGAAGTTGAGAGATGGGGATGAGATGAGATGGTCTTTCCAGTAGCAAGGGGAAGGAATTGATGGCCACCCAGCTTTCTCCAGCCCTACCCTTTCAAACCGCGTAGCTTTGACAGAGCATCAAATTTGTAGAGTTTTACTGTTGTCTTTTTCAGATTATAGCGTGTTCAGTTCCCAGCAAGTGCAGGATGAAATGGATACAAAATCCCTTGACGATATGGAGCAGAGCCTCCTGATGCTCTCGGAGACGAAGGCGCCAGCAATGAGCAATACAGCCCTCTGGAAGAAGCAGGTTTCCACCATAGCAAAAGTTCACTTCCTTAGTCTCAAGCGGGAAAATAAATGTGTGAGAGTTATGTAAGTATTGGGGCTTTCGCACTTACATACGAAATTCTCAAAACCTGTTTGAACGATACCAGGGAAATGGCAGGATGCGCTTAATTTTTTTTCCCGTAGTTACATTTCAACAATAACGAGTCTTACTGTTGAATACATGCTTTTTTGGGGCAAGGGAGATGTTGTTTTAATAACACGCACTGGCTTGGCTTTTGCTGAATTTTAATAAAACCGAGACTTTTATTTCTTTCAGGTTGTTGCTTTTTCTGATTTTTCTTGTAGTTCAGATTTTATTGTTTTTCATCCACCACATCATCAAAAATTCTGTAGCTGCTATCAAACTTTCCCCAGATCTGTACTTGCTGAAGCCTGGAGAGGACTATCATAAGTACAGGAGTCGTCTCCTGCTGCAGAACTCCACAGGTAGGAGAGCAGAGATGCTCCGCGGGGGTAGCTCCTGTCTCCACCTCTCTCTTGAAACGTAGCATTTCACGTGGTGGGGAAGGATGGTGTGTGCTACTTTGGGGACTTGGAACAAACTTTTTCCTTGAAATTAACCCAAGTGAAGAGTTTCCAAGTACCCACGGATGGTCGAGGTTGAGTATCCTTTGTGCCATAGGGTTTGGTTCAGAGATCTTCCTCCTCCTCCTCCTCCTCCTGTGTCTGGTAGCCTTGTGCTCGCTGTGTCACAAGATGACCCATATGAAGGAACTGGCCAGAGGGACATTTAGATACATCAACATTAAAATCCTGCTACAAAGCATTTTGGAAAATTCCTTTCTGTCTCAACTTAGGATGTTTTAAAAGCGCGTAGCAGCGATCCGGGCGACAGAGCTATCTGACTGTTTGAGCTATCGGGAATTTGTGCTTCGTACAACTTAATTTCTCTGGACGCTGTATCAGAGTGCCGCTGGTGTCCTGCTCTCTTAGCTAATTCTCTGCTCAGCTGAAACTTTGACTATCCCGATAATGCTTGTTGGCACCTCCGCTTCCTCACTGCTGCTCTTGACTTGCGCAAATTAATCGGAGAATAGAATAAAAAAATTTTCTTGAATGCTTTGGAGGCTGTTGAGTGGGAAGCCAAAATAAAAACATTCATGTTGTTCAAAATAGCAGAGGACTCTTTTGGTGGCCATGTGTAAGGAAACAGTGATCTCTCATCGTGGGGTTATATCAGTGGGAAGATGCATCAATAATTTTGTGTAAAATACTCCAGGATGGTGGTGAGTAATCACGTTGTTTTCTCTGTCTTGCACCAGAATCGGATATCGATGACATTGTCCGCTCTCTTGGGAGCATGAACGTACTCTTGGAGATGTTCAATGACAGTGATTACGTCTCAGCTGCGCCTCACAGTGCAGCTTTAAATGTGTTTGACCTTGAATCCAGACAGGTAAGATGGACAGACTGGCTTGGCACATCCCAAAGAGCTGACAAGCAGCTGGTTAGGGGCTGGTTTTGTTGTACTCTTGCCTGAAAGGCACGTGTTGAGTCATATAATCAAATAATATCATATAACATTGCTTATACAAGAGGCCTGCAAAGAGGACTTGTATTAACAGAATGGAAATATTATCAAAATAAATGTTCCATAATGATAATTATGGTAAGCTAATAAAACTTCCATCCCCCTTTCTTCCCCACAAAAGCCAAGAGAAATATTTTACTTTAAAAGAGACCTGGCATAGGAATTTTTTTTTTCCCTTTTTTTTTTTTTACTTATACTGGCGGAATTATACAATTTGGCAGAAGCATAATTCCATGGTGCTCTCATTTGTAAAGAAAAATGAGTTTCGTGGATTGTTAGTATTCATTTCAGTATGGTCACTGAGAGGGTGTCAGAAAGATTTGAACACTGGGGTCGTATTTAATCTCCAGCAAAGGAACTGCTTCGCAATATGCCACCTCTGTCTCTTGTTCCCATTTTTATTCATTGCAAACTGTTAATATTAGTGTGACGGAGCAGCCTTAGCTAATGTAAATTTTTGCCTCTCTGGTTTTTAAATGCATTAGCAAGAACGTACGAGTGCAGGTCATGGTGTGTTTTGTTTTTCGGACTGTTAATTGTCTGGAGCATCATTTGTCATAGTGTCACAGTTGCCTAAAACATTCTGGGAATTTATTCCAAATAATTTGTTCTCTGTGAGCATGACTGTTTTCCTGAATTAGGTTACATGTTATAACCACCCTGAGCAGCCCAGAGCTTCCTGCAAAGCATACTCTATTATGCAAAGATTTTTTTCCCAGTGTTCAGGTTTAATTAAGCCCATGGGAGAGCCCTCTCAGGATATTACCCTTCATGCAGAAGAATTAATAGAGCAAACGCTTTCCTTTCCAGAACTATGTTTTCACGGTCATATTCAACAGTACCATGGTGCATTCCCTGCCAGTTTTGATGAATATTGTCAGCAATCTACTTCTGCGCAATTTAAACGTGACGGAGAGCATTCAGATCTGGAGCAACCCCTTCGTTCAGGTGAGCCGCACCCGTGGCTGCAGCGGGGACTGCACGGCAAAAATCACCCTTAAACGCGCGGCGGGCGGCAAAGCACCCCTGGGCTGCGAGGGGGAACGTAAAAACGCACCGTAAATGAAGAGAGAAGCTGGTTGGGACTGTCTGCAGCAGCCAGGGCTGTGCTCTGCACAGCACCGTCGGGAAGGATCGGGCCCCGGTAGCCAAAGCCCGTGGAGTAAGTCCTTGGTGGTACAGACCTTTGCAGAATTGAAGAGGACTTAAAAGGTGCCGGGGTTTTGTTCTGCAGCTTGTGGAAGAGGAGGAAAAAGGGGCTTGGAAAGAGGATGTCCTGTTGGGAATTGGTTAGGGGTTTGTTACAGGGTGCCTGCAGTTCTCGGAGGCTGAGCGCGGGGATGCTGGAGGTCTGCTGCCTCCTCTGCAGAGCTGGGGTGGCCGTTAGGAGAGGAGAGGACCTGCTGCAGGAAAGAAATGCTCTAGCAGTTTATTAGATGCTCTTATAAATACTCCAAAAACTTCCATAGGTATTTGTCTTCATGCTGCGGCTCAGATGACCTTGAGGTATGCAGAATATATGTTTTAGCATTTACAGTCATGTTCCAATTCTAAATGCATTTTTTTGGTCACGCACATTCTGGTATTGAAGAAATCTGATTTATATTTCAGAATCTTCCAGACACAATTTTCAGACTAGAGATCTATTTTGAAGCCGTGTTACTGGGAATCATTATTACTGGAATGCCACCCTATTTTGCCATGGACAATGCAGAAAACCATAAGGTAAACTCCCAGATGTGGATTCACAGGCTGCAGAGGAACTTAAAAACCTTGGGATTTTGGGAAAACCTTAAGAGGTGTTTTAAATAGCGTCTTTTGCCATGAGAGGCAGTATGGATGTGACTGCTGTTTGCTGCCTTGGGTGGAACAGATTTGGGAAAAGCCCTTTTGCTTCCTGTGGAAATGCCTTTTGCTTCTTTGGCAGCTAAAATCAGCAATAACTGGGTAACGCACTGATGCCACGTCAGTGTAAAAGCGGTATTAGAGGGAAAAACAAGATCCTGCTCGCACACCGAGGCAGATTAACATCGTGTTCATTTTAATTAACATTTAATTAAATGTTGCGTTTTCTTTTTCCGTTGCAGATCAAAGCGTACACGCAGCTGAAGATAGCGGGGCTTTATCCCTCCGCTTACTGGACTGGGCAAGCCGTTGTCGACCTCCCGCTGTTTTTCTCCATCCTTGTCCTGATGATAGGCAGCCTCTTCGCCTTTCACTACGGCGTTTATTTCTACGTGGGCAAGTTCCTTGCCGTGGTGAGTGCGGTGGGGACCGGAGCATGCGTGGGGATGTGAGAGTATGGTTATGTTATTTTCCACAAGTGTCTATTTTTATTAGGTGGTTCAGCAGCCTTTTTCCAACCGAAATAGAGGGAAAATGCCCGATTAAGGCTGCTGGCGCAGAGGCACCAGTCAGGCTGCACCAAAGGCAAAATAAGGCAAAAGGCAAAAAGCTAAAAGGCAAAAACTTTTCATGGGGAAAAATACTCAAATTTTGGAGTTTCATTCAGAACTGGAATAAAATAAAACTTTAGACTGGATATTAGGAAATTTTTCTTCACCGAGAGGGTTGTCAAGCATTGGACCAGGCTGCCCAGGGCAGTGGTGGAGTCGCCATCCCTGGAGGTATTTAAAGGACGTTTGGATGAGGTGCTGAGGGACATGGTGTAGTGGTGGGCTTGGCAGTGTTAGGTTTACGGTTGGACTCGATGATCTTAAAGGTCTTTTCCAACCTATACGATTCTGTGATTCTGTGAAAATGGAGCTTTAAAACACCAGGATCTTCCAAGGAAATGCTCTATCCTTTTTTGCCCTCCTTGCTTACTCTGCTTTGCGCTCTTCGCTGCTGATTGATAATTGCTCCATTTGCATCGGCGTGCTGCTAATGACAAGGTTACAGTGGCTTTGAACACAGACCAGCCCTGCCATGAATTGCAGCATATGATTAAATTGAAGAGACTACAAATCTTCATGTCTTTTATATTCAGAGCGGGCTTCCCTGAGATATTGGCTGTAATTGAGAAGAATCAGATTTTCCTAGCTGCTTTCCCAGAAGCTCTGAGTTACTCAGGTTTGGGATGTGACTCTTGTGCTGCAGGGCTATTTTTCTACCAGTGCATCTACCCTTGTTTTAATTTCTGCGAAAACGCTAAGGCTGAAGGGTGGAATTCCCAATATTTGCCAAAATCTTCAGGTCGACATTTATGGGAGCTTGTGTTATAAAAAAAATGGGAAATATTTTGAAGGAAACAGAGTGAGTGAGGTTCCTGCCTATCCACGTACTCTTTTGTGTCTTTAACAGTATATGCTGTATGTACCAAGGTGGCAAAATACATCGAATTAAGTGACAAAGATGAATCCAGAGTTATGTAGCACACTAAAGGAATTCCAGTTGATGCTTATACAAAAAATTCTTGCTGTACATTTCCTGAGAAACCTTCCCTATCTTTGCAGATTTTTTGCCTGATCGGTTATGTCCCGTCAGTCGTGCTCTTCACTTACGTGGTCTCCTTCACGTTTAGAAAAGTCCAGAATACGAAAGAATTTTGGTCATTTATATTTTCAGTGGTGAGTGACTTTACCTTGAGTTCAGTTAGCTAGGAAGATTTGTTATGTCCAAAGCCACAACAGGCTTCCCAGTTATTTAACTGTGTGCCCTTAACGCACAAGAAATTTGAAACATTTACCAATGCCTCTGTATTACTGCCGTATCCTAAATGATAAAAGCTTTAAAAAACGTGCCTCGAATTAGATAACTTATGCTTCGAGAGTCTGAACTGAATAAAAATGGACTTTTTTTTTCCTTTTCTTTTGTACAGACAGCCTTGCTCTGTACGGTTGTCACTGAAGTGGCCTTTTTTCTGGACTATTACCTGGTAACCACCATCCTGCATTACGTCTTCTCCATCTTCATTCCTATTTATCCCCTTATTGGCTGTCTGATTTGTTTTATAAAGGTAAGGGGGCACAGGAGATCCTCTCCAGAGCATTTGTAGACGGCTGGGGTTGGGTGCACGCCTTTAATGATAACGGGACAGCAGATACCTGCCTAGTGGGGTAATGCCATCCATAGCCGCTTCACACGTGAAGAATAGCAACTGCTGGCGAAGAGTCACCTTTTTCCTGTAAGCAACCTGTTGCCGTTTTAAAATGAGGAAAGAAAGAAGTCTTGCATTAAATATCTAAAGGAAAACCGTGAGTTTCTCAGCCTGTGGACTGGGCAAACCCAGTGATGGGAGATGGGTTAGTTGGGAGTCGGTGGCTTTAAACTGGGAGCAGTCCCGGGGACGTTGGTGGAAGTTTATTGGCGTCGCGCTCATGCAAGCAGGGTGTCTGCAGAGCTCAGAAAGGGCCTGAGCAACGTCGCTTAAATGGCTGACTTGAGATTAAAGTGCAATATAGAATATGCAGTGTCTGGTAGGTGATTATTTACCCGACCGTATTTTTTTGCATTGGCAGGTCTCATGGAAAGGCAAGCGAAAGAACGGAGGATACTACGACCCGTGGGACCGGCTCCTGGTAGCAGTTATAGCTGTAAGCGTGGTTATTTGATTATTTGCCATATTTGCTGTAGAGAATTGCTGTCTCCTGCTGGGAGGCCCCTTCTGTTCAGGCATCTTTGTTAATAAAGATTGGATCTAACGTTCAGCATCGCTGGAGCCTGCAGCTTTGCAACCTGTTGCAGCACAAGCAGTATCGGTAAAAGCTGCTGCGCCCACCAGCTCAACGTCTGCTGCTTCAATAGTCTTACTAACGGTGCCGATATTAATCCTGATGATTACGGGAGCCTGTGCTGACGGAGCAAGAACTCCAGAGCAGGGGACAGTCCCTTCTCTCTGCAAAAAACCAACTAATTGCCATTCAATCTAAGCAAACTCTGGTTGTGCATCCTCAGTGTCGACCCACTGAGCAGCATCTAACGATGTATTTCATCTTCTGGGAAACATCAGCGCTTCTGTGGTGGTGAAGAGCTGGTGCTTCTTGCCACTCGTTGCACTGGTGGGATCACCTCTAGGGTCACCAGGCTTGGAGGGCCGGCAGCGCTGCACGTGACCAGAACGGTATTTGTCTGTTTTAGCCCTATTTGCAGTGTGTCCTGTGGCTCTTCCTACTGCGATGTTTCGAGCTGAAGAATGGAGGGAGGACAGTTAGAGAGGATCCATTTTTCAGGTGTGTCTGTTGAATAGACTTGTAAAAAGTAATAGTCCAAAGAAGCCGTTTTTAAAAACGATGCTGGTAATTGAACTGGAATATGCAGTGTATAGCTATGGGGGATACTGCAGAAAATAAAATACCTGTGGTTATATCCCAGCCCAAGTGTCTAAAGAATTTGTTCTCCTAACTTTAGTTGTCTGAAATTCAGTCAATAAAGTGCAGAAATAGGGTTTTTTCTCTTCCTTTTAAGTTACACCAGTGCAAAATCAGGAATTTTGTAAGGACTTTCCCTATATAAAAATAGGGGAACTTCGTTTCCCATTGCATGGCTAGAGATGCCATGCCCCGACAAAGAGCTCAGCATAAAGATGGCATCGTTGCAATCCTTGACAGCTCTTTCTGCTCTTTTGGGGCTCCTCAGATGTGCTGCATAAATGTGTTACTCCTGGGTTCAGCAAACACAAATTGCTTTCTGCATCAAAGCAGTGAGCAAATCTCAACTGAACGCCAAGCAGAGGCATCACGTTGTTTTCTTCCCCTTAGAAAATGTTTTACAAAAGCCAAAACCTGGAAGTTCCCAGACGTCTCCCACGATGAGAACGAAGATGAAGATGTGAAGGCGGAGAGGCTGCGAGTCCAAGAAATACTGAGCAGCCCCAAAAGCGAGGAGGTAATGCCGTGGACCCATGGGCACTACCCAAACCCCAAATCCAGATGTTTCCCAGAGCTGCTGGGATCTGCAGCCACTTCTCTCTTCTCTACTAGATGCCAGCGATCCTGGTCAGCAGCTTGCACAAAGAGTTTGATGAAAGAAGGGAATTTCTTCTGGGGAGAAAAATAAAGAAAGTGGCAACGAAACATGTTTCTCTCTGTGTAAAAAAAGGTTGGAGTTCAATTACTTGCTGTTGAGCTGTTTTATTTACAAAAACAACTCTCAAATCCATTTATCTGACCTCATGGGCAATGTTTTGTGTCGTCCTTTCTTTAGGAGAAATACTGGGTTTGTTAGGACCCAACGGAGCTGGGAAAAGCACGTTAATTAATATGCTCGTTGGAGAGATTGAGCCAACCAGTGGGCAGGTACATTACATCCTACAAACTAAATAGAAAATGGATCTATATGTAATTTTTTTTTATTATTGTTGGAAGCATTCCCAAGTGGGTTTTGTTAACACTTTACAAAAACGCTTCTGAAACTTATAATATTATTGAGTAAGGTCTGTACATTTTCCTCGCAGGTTCTGATGGGAGATTATTCTTTTGGCCTGAACAGCGAAGATGACTCGGTGAAATTTGTGGGGTACTGTCCTCAAACGAATCCGCTTTGGCCAGATATTACATTGCAGGAACACTTTGAAATTTATGGCGCTATCAAAGGAATGAGTCAGTCTGATGTTAAGGAAGTCATAAAACGGTAAGTAGTTTATTATAGAAATGTTTTAAGGTTTAGCTGTATTTTTCTTAGCGGGGTTTTTTTTGTTGTTGCTTTTTTTTTTCCCCCCTCGCTTTTCCTAATGCAGTCTTTTTTTCATTTAAGTTTGATTGAATCTTTTCAGCAAATTCAGCAAGTGTGAATAGATTAGGAGGTACGGATACAGCCACACAAAATTCAGCTGGTATTTGTATTTTTTATTTATTTATTTTAATTTTTCTTAAAGTTATGAAGTGCTAAGGATGACCTTTGCAGAGGCTGCAAGGACGGGACTCCAGGGCTTGGAGCTGTCCCCAGGTTGTCACCCTGGACTCCTCTAGGACGTGGGGCAGGTGGTTTTGTATGGAAGCGCCCAGCTCCGATTCTGCTTGTTGCTCTGCTTTTTTTTATACTTACGTACGAATATATACAAATACTTGTAACTGAGCTCTTCAAATGAGGCTGGTTCGCATACTGTGTGATGAGGGGGAAGCCGAACCGTCACCCTCACAGCTTTTCACATGCGGTCCTCCCCCTTCCGCAGCATCGCAAGTGCCCTGGATTTAAAAGACCACCTGCAGAAGACAACGAAGAAGCTGGGTGTAGGGCTGAAACGCAAGGTATGGGGGAGCTTTTCGAGCTGCCATGCTGGGAGTCTGCAGCAGCCGTTGTGTCCTTACCCTTTCCCTTTGCCTTCCTCCCAGCTGTGCTTTGCCCTGAGTATGCTGGGCAACCCGCGGGTCACGCTCTTGGATGAACCGTCGACCGGGATGGATCCAAAAGCCAAGCAGCACATGTGGTGAGTGCCCTCGGGGCTATGTTTGCCACAGGCTCGTTTCTCTTTGGGGATTTGTCTGATTTTATGCCTGCGTTATCCCTGTTAACACTAGGGAGAGCCATAGACAGGGAATCAACACTGCCTTAGTGCCAGGGGCACTTCATCCGTGTCCTCTCCCAGAATAGCTTGGAGATTAAAAGCTTGAAAGTTGAAAGAAATCTTAAAATAGAAGGAGTATGAGATTTGAGTCATCTTTGTGAAAAAATCAGGTGTTAATTGTGGGAGTAGTATTGGTCCATAAAATAAAAGGTTTGTGTTTGACCATCACAGTCCTCTTTCCCTAATAACCCCGGATTTACCGCTACGTGCCAAACGTTTTATTCAGGGATTTTTTTTGGTTGTGTTTTCTAGGCGGGCAATTCGAGCAGCCTTTAAGAATAAGGAGAGAGCAGCTATCCTGACCACTCACTACATGGAAGAGGCGGATGCTGTCTGTGACCGTGTGGCCATCCTGGTGTCCGGGCAGCTCAGGTACCACCGGAGCCCTCCCCTGCGGGCGGGTGTTGTGGCAGGGAGGAGAGGACAGCCGTCGGCTAGAATATATTTCTTCGAAAATATAGGTAGACAATTTTTTTGCGCCTTAAACTTGGAGCAAAATTAAACTTAAACTGCGAAAAGGGTCTGTTGGAAGTTGGGCTGCTTTTTGAGTGCGGCGTAACAGGTACAACTCTTATTTTCTCTCTGCGATTGGTAGATGTATAGGTACTGTGCAGCACCTGAAGAGTAAGTTTGGCAGAGGATACTTCTTGGAAATGAAATTAAAAGAAACAGCAGATGTACAGCAAGTGGAGTATCTGCAGAGCCAGATTTTGCACATCTTCCCAAACGCAAATCGTCAGGAAAGGTAAACTTTAACAAATACGCAGAAAACATTGGTATTAATACAAGGCCCTGATTTCTCAGCAGCTCCTTGGCACCGAGTAAGGAATGCCATGACACTAAAATTTACAAAAAATATTTACACGTAGCTTAAAAAAAAAAAAAAGAGGAAGCATTTTGCAGGCCAGCAAAAGCTGCCGGGGCGGTGGCTGTGAGCCCTGCCTGCAGATGTTCAGCACGGAGGAAGCAAAACTCAATTTCTGCATAGCTGTTGCTTGGAGGCTTCCTCTTTGGTTGGGCTCCCTGGGAAATGGGGGTAAAACCTGAGTCACTGACCCTTATCTAGAAACGCTTGAACGTTTTCTGGGGATCCCTCAAAGTTTGAAGGTGGTTGGTTTTCCCCCAACAGCTTTGAATTTGTGCCACATGGACTCGAGGGTCTGGCTTGGTGACCGCTGATGAGACGCTCCAAAAAGGGCACTGCAGGCATTCTGTAAGGAGCATTCCTCAATGCGGGAGATTTGGAGGAGAGTTTATTTTTCAGAAGCAAATGTGTGGGGTAGAGCAGCTCCCTGTTCTGGAGTCTGGGTTGCAGGAACCACTGGATCATGCAAAGTCCCGAGAGATCCTGTGACCTCCCTCTGAATTCATTTGAAAGGCGAAACCGCGTAACTTCGGGAGTCCTGGGCAGCGATTTTTCTTTCGTGAGTTTATAGGCAGAATATAAATGGTTGAATCTTAGCTGAAGAGCACATAAATCATAGAGCAGTCTCAGATGGGTCTCAGCTGATGCACCTGGACCTTGATCTCCGAGATGGATTATAAACCAGCTGCTCTCCTGGAACTGCATCCTTCCTGTTGTCTTGTATGATGATGACTAGTCAAAATGCCTGGAGTAGCCTTTGGAAAATGAGTTTAAATCCATTCACTTGGATATTAATATTTTTGCTTTGAGTAATTTTACCTGACCTGAATTTGCTTTGTTTCTTTGTTCCAGTTTTGCTTCTATTTTGGCATATAAAATTCCTAAAGAAGATGTACAGTCGCTTTCACATTCTTTTTCCAAGCTGGAAGAAGGTAATTAAGCTCTTGCCACGCACCACATAACAGAAATCATTTTGTCTCCCATAACTGACACATTTGCCATGCAGTGGCACTTTTGCATCTCTGTTCCAAATTAAATTAATTTATTTTTTCTGTTATTATTGGTGTCCCCAACTCTGTTTCTTGTGAAATGAAGAGCGAGTGCTTGTACCAGCTTAAAACCCAGTTGTGTCAGACAGTGACGTATTCCTAAATACGCTCTCTCATTAATCCTTTTAACAGTAAAGCACGCCTTTAACATCGAGGAGTACAGCTTTTCTCAGGCAACACTGGAGCAGGTATGTTAAAGTAAATTATATTTTGTGGAAGTAAACCCCGCCAGGCGAAGGTGCTACGGGTTTTTTGACGGGGTTTTTGCAGGCGTCCGGGGTGGATTCGCTTTGCCCCTGCCGCACGGGACTCGTGCACCCAGTCTGGGCAAGCCGTAGCGGATGGAGGGGCCGATGAGCCCTGCGCAGGCAGCTCGTCCCCCGTGCCCGGCGGTCAGGCCGCTGGGCCCGTTCTGCTGATGCCCGTTCGGGCATTTTTGGGGAACTGAAGTCCCCTTTTCCAAAGTGAATTGGGACTGTCAGTTCCCCTGCTCCTCTTTATTCCCATTTTCTTCTTTAAAAATAAGATGCCAGCTGCGGTGACTGGAGCGAAATGAATTTGTGACTTTAGTGGAAGTATCGCTCTGGTTTATTCAAAAGACAGGCATTGCTGTTCATTTCTGAAAAGAGGGTAAAGCTGAGGCTTATTATTGCTTATTCTGGATTAGTTATTGCTGACAATGAATGTCCTTCAGGCTGTATTCGGTTCAACTTCCTTTTCATTGCGCTCTTGAAGAAATGAGGTGGGAGGGTAGGAGCAAGGAGAAAAAACCCAAAATACTAAAAACTTCCTACTCAGAGATGAAGCAATACATTCAATACTCGTGACGTTTTTAGCATGAATTCTATTTGTGACCAAGAAAGTTCCTCCAAGGAACATGGCGTATTCACATCGTTTCTGTCTCTTCCAGGTTTTTGTGGAGCTTGCTAAAGAGCAGGAGGAGGAGGACAGCAGCTTTGGCACCCTGAACAGCACGCTGTGGTGGGAGAGGACGCAGGAAGACCGAGTGGTTTTCTGAGCTCCTGCGGTCCAGATCTGCTCGGCAGCTCGTGTTTTGTGCCAGCGATGATCCTCTGTGCACACGCTGGGGTGTGTGCGTGGAAGGCAGGGAGCTGGGATGGACAAGGAGAATTGTATTTGGAAGCACTGAGCCTGTTCCACCATCCTGGCCTTAGGAATAACGCCGCAATAGCGGTGGAAGCGGCGAGCGTCCCCAGCGTTATTCTGGCGGCTCCGAAATTCCTTCTCCCCTCGCTGTTTCCCGGTTCGCGTTGAGCGAGAAGACTCTGCCGTGACAGTCGGCCATCTCCTGGTGTTGGTTGCTTGTGCAGGAACGCCTGCCTGCCTCCCTCCGCCGTGCTGCACCGGCGTCAGGGCTGGCTGCCCTCGGTTGGGCTGGCCTTACTGGAAATCGGGCATCTGAGCAAAACCGGGTGCCGCTGGAGCATCCTGCCCTGCGGGACCTGCTCGCTGGTTCGCAGGCTCTCGCCGTGCCCCGTGCCCTCGGTTGGGCATTGCTGCCTGCCCAGTGAGGTGCCCTGCAGACGCGTGTCCCTGCAAGGTCCTGCTCCCCCGCCAGCTGATCCCTCCCTGCTTATGCTTAGGAGATGCACCTGCTTAGAAAAGAGGGGAAAAACCACTCCAAAGTAATTGTATTCACTGCAAAGAGCGTCCTGAATTACACTGCGCACTTAACTTGGTATCCAACCAATGTGAAATTGTTCGGTTACAGATATAACATGGCACTTGTTGACCCTTATTTTACTTTCTACTGCGAGTTGGCAGGTGTGGCTAACGCCTGCTGCCATTCTGGGTGGCATCGGTGTTTGTAATGCATGCACTGGAGGGTTAAAGGGGGTGTACAGAAGTGGATGCTTTCTTTCCCCGCTTGGTAAAAGTACAAAGACATAACTGTGTAGTTACAGAATTTGCAGAGCTGTGAATATTTCTCGTCTTCATTAAAAACAGTCTAATTCTTTTGTTGGGTGTAACGACGTGTATCCTGCCAGCTGTTTTTAGAGACAGTCCTTTTTACATGTTTTCGTCTTTCTTGGCAACGAATTCATAAGTACAGGCAACAGCATTTCCTAATCCGTCTTTGTTGTGATAGCAGTAAGTAATGCGGTAGTGTGCTCAGCGCAGGAACGTTTGCTTTGTCCTGGCCTGGCAATTTTTCATTCACCTTCCTAAACCCAAAAAAAAAGAGATCCAAATTTACAACCTCATCAGTAGTAATAGTGCCTTTGGTTTGCTTAGAAGCACTAAGAAGAGCAGTATATGTGATCCTTTATCCTAAAATATGACAGGCATGTTGAAAACGTATTTTTTTTTGTTTGTTTTTTCTACACAAAGCTATCATCGCTTTTTTAGTTTTATAAGGCGAAATTAAAGATTGCTAACAGTTCGTTGTGTTCTGCAATGAACAAATATGTAGATGCATTTATATTGAAACATGAAACGTTGGCTTCATAAGTCGTCAGTTATATATCTTCACATTAAAGTTAGAAAAGACCTTTGTTTTTTGTGAGAAAACTCAAAAAACTGTGGGTTAAGGTGGAGTTCTGTGTCCCAACTGTTTGTAGTTATCGGGCAATAATGTGTGTTACATGTCTGATAATGGTTTATCGTCGTGTCAAGCCAAAATCTGTTTTCATTCGTTTCTTACTCTACTATGGGAGATGTGAACTCTTTATCTACAACTTTGGCTTCCTCTTTTGTACCTGTAGATTGCATATAAACATACGGATTTTGTTTTGTAGTTAAAATCTGAGCCCGAGAGCTGCAGAAACACCTGGACGTCCCGTTTGCTTCCCCAGGGGAAGGTCCCTTCCCCTCAGGAGCGCAGACCCTGAACCTGCCCGTTTCGATGAGCCCTGAGCCACGGTGCTTGCATGTGCCCAACTCTCCTGTGCTGGAAACGAAGCAGAGGTGAAGAACAGATTACAGCACCAGCCTCTCAACTGCAGCTCCAGTAGCGACCTTTCTAGGGCTGAAGCTTCCCTGTAGGGAAAGAAAAATGACCCGATTC
The DNA here is from genome assembly GCF_035582795.1 of Mycteria americana. Classification (NCBI taxonomy): domain Eukaryota; kingdom Metazoa; phylum Chordata; class Aves; order Ciconiiformes; family Ciconiidae; genus Mycteria; species Mycteria americana. The sequence goes on along the minus strand of NC_134380.1, from coordinate 11,671,872 downwards.
AGCTCTTTTGTTTATGCAGGCTTTTACTTAGCCGCTGGGAACCCCAGCCCGTTGCTTCCAGCTGCGTCCCTGCTGCTGGCCGGTATCTCTGAGCTTTTTCCTCTATTTGGAGCAAAGGTGGGACCCAGAATTTTGTGCTTTCCCAATGCTTTCCCATGTCTGTACGTACAAGCTGAGCGTGTCTTCTCCAAATCCCACGTTTCTTACTTCCTTCTCTTCTTGTAAGTGGTTTTTCAGCTGAGTGTCATCTGCACATCTGTCCAGCAACGTACGGCACTCTCCTTCCACGTGAACTTACAAAAGTACAGCTGTGACCTGTTAATCTTGATGTCTTCATTTTCTTCCTTAACTTATAGTCAGAGTTAATAGTCTGTAAAGTAGTTCAGTACTGTCCGGATGACATCACCCTATTTCAAATAGTTTCTTATTTTCTACTGTTTCAAATGGATCGTATGAAAACTTCCATGAGCATCTCGCTTTGCTCAGCTTGGTACTGTTCTTGTCTACCCTGGAGTAACCTAGTTGATGGTGGCACTGTATTTATGCAGCTACACGTACAAAGAATTTGGCTCGTTAAGTTAACTGCATATTTGGGTGGGATCTTTGTGGCATGGTGACATCATGTGTCAATGTGGCATAAGATGCCACCCCAGAACATCACTGTAATCATAGTGTATTGTATCGGAAGGCTTTCAAAGTGTCATACGATGCCTGTAATTGCCAGAATAGGGGAAAAAAAACACGCAAAATTAAACCAGAGAATCCCCTGGAAATGTGAGAGCTTTATTTCTGCAATTTCAAGTCCCTTTGTTCAGCTGTTATCGGTGACATGCCAAATCCCAGCCATTAAATACACACACCCGGTTTGTGCTCCAGGAGATAAAACGCAGCCGAGGCAGCTGGATTCGAACTGGGGGGCCTGGGGCAAATCGATTCAGTTTGGGCCACCGTTCCCAGGGGTAGTGGGTTTAGTTACTTGCAGGGTTGTTGTCAGAAATAGTTAGCTAGTGTATCCAAAACTTGGAAGATGCATTTACTTTGTGGTGTTATTATAAGGTTGTATTTTTCTATGGAGGAATCTAATGTGTCTGATTTTGTTTACCTTACCAAGAAAACCCCTTATTTAAAAATATCTCTGTATAGCGAGTGAAGTCTGTCAGGTAGCCGACATCCAGTCCCCTGTTAGCAGAAAGAGAGGTTATCGGGTCTAAAGGTGACGCGTTGGTAACGCTCCTCCTGATGTTGCCGTCGGGCACTTTGAATCATTTGCAGTTTATTTTATACACTTGTCTTTCTTTTACCACTTTACAAATACAGCAAAGTCGAGGTTTTTCCTTTTCCAGCAGAAAGTACTACCAAAATAAAGATGGATTGGATTGTTAAACGCTTGTGTTGCTATCGTGTGTGTTTTGCCGTGCTGGAAATAGGCCGTGGAGCGCACCGGGGCATGCAGGTGAGTGGGCTTGGGCAGAGCATGGGGGGCCCTGGCTCTTGGCGTGGCTGGGGGTGTCAGGCTCCAGTAATTGCATATTTTTAATTGAATTCAGGGAATTGCAGTATTGCAACACTTGGGATTTGACCACCCGCAGTTGTGTCGTGTTTTGCAGCCAGATTAATTCAACCCAACTTCGGGCTAGAGGTGACCCCCCGGCAGCTGCGCGCTCCTGGCACGCTGCATCGTGCATCTGCAGGGATGAATCATGTTCGTCCACTTGAAAATTAACCCCACCAAAAAAAAAAATAAAAAAAAAAATTCATTTTTCTGGTTGGATCCGTGCCCAAGCCCAACTCACTGGGTGGTTGGATGGGTGCTCGCTCCGGAGCGAGGGGCAGCGGAATGCTGCTGGTGAGAGGTTTGGCTGAAGCTGGAACACGAAACCGTGGTCTACAGGGATGAAGTACGTTGCCTGCTCCTCGGCTGCCGCGTGGCACTGCCAGCTCCTGGCGTGACCCGCTGCCGAGGAGGAGGAGGAGGAGGAGGAGGAGGAGGAGATGATCCACCTCCAGCCCTGCGAGTCAGCTAAGGACCTAGCAAAATGAAAGGGGGTTGTGCCTCAGTCTCCCTGACCCCCTCAGTGGGGAGGAAAATAACCCCAAAGAAATTTAATCTGAACTTGATGAAAGTTCCCAGGTTTTCATACTAGTTTTTCTTTAATGGTGTGTTAAAGGCAGTATGCCACTTATTTTTTTTTTTAAAGCTGTAAAGTTAATCCATTCCCTTGTAATACTTCCTTTAAAAGATCTTCAGAAAGTCCCTAATTTAGCATGCTGCATTTCTCCTTGATAAGAGTGTCCGGGAACTTTCAGTTCTCCTTTTTCCTTGAAATGCATTGCTTCGAGTGTCCCCGTCGGAGGATGCTGGCTTCGTCCTCAGCCCCCCTCCTCCTCCTGGTAGATGTAGGGGCTGATCCGAGGCTCATCTGAGTCCCCTCCTCAGAAATCCTGCGGAGCAACTGCTTGGGGCTTTAATTAATGACATTTTGAGATGCTACGTGCTCTCTAGCTGCTTTCCAGTGAAGCCCCAATGGATTGCCGTGGACTGGGGTCCCGCTTCAGCGGCAGAGCCAGGAGCAGCACCCGCTACACAGGATGGGAAACCCCAAAGAGCGCTCGGAGCAGGTGTCGCTTTTACTTTCAAATGCATTTTCCGTAGATAACGCGCGGGCGTGCCAGGGTTCCGCGCTGCGCCAGGTACTGCCAGCGCGCTATGTATGGCACAGGCTATGTGTCAGAAATGTATTTTTTTAGCGAAGTGCATCTCAGCTGGGCTTTTTTGCAGTTACGAGTAGCCTTCCCCATTTCTCCCTTGTTGCCCAATAGGAAGTGATGCAGGAAAACGCTCTCCTCCTCTCCTAAATAAGCTCATTCCTTGAAAATGAGTAAATCGGCAGCTGCAGAAGAGCTACGGCCTTTTGTTAAGCAACAGCCAGACGGCTTTTGAGTTTTTAGTCAGCTCTGCAAATCAGATGCAGAGTCCTCAAGCTGTTGAAGTTCCAGGACAGTCAAATTCCTTTAACCACTTGAATTATTGTGTGGCTGTGCACCCTTCCAACTCATTTGGATTTCCTGGCTTATCTGATTTCCTCACCTCCCTGTTTTGAATGCAGATCCATTGGAAACCTATTTTTATTTAAAAAAAAAAACAAAACTAACAAACTCCATCCTGATTCCAGCTGTGTGACAGCTGCTGGAAAAGCAATTAAAAGGAGTGGAAACTGGAAAAAAAAAAAAAAATTAAAAACAAAGGGGAAAAGAAATAAAAATCCTGTCGGACGCAGGATTTCTCTCTGCAGAGGAAAGAGTGCTTGCTGGCTTGGGCTGTGAGCAAGTTGGGGAGAAGGTGGTGAAGTTTTCCCTCCAGAGAAGCTCGGGCAGGGTCGAGGCTGCTTTGCCACCGATCGGGAGCTCACGTTCTCCCTGTCTCAGGGCACGCCGCTCTCCTGCTGCGGCTCTCCCCCGGGCTTATCAGCCTGGTAGAAACATGCCGTTCTATTGCACACCACGCACGTGTCATATTAAACACTTCAAAACGTAGTGCTGCTATCTGCAAGCCCTAGGCCAGCTGGTTGTAGGTATTGCTCCCCGGTTGGGTTGTTGCTCCAGAAGCGTTGAGAGCGTTTGCACCGCCGGGACCGGACTCTGACGTCAGGCTGGAGAGGGGCATGGCCATCGGGCTGCACTACAGCGTTAAACCCTCTCCAGGACTGCAAAGAGACGAAGAGCCCAGACATCTCAGAGCTGCAGGAGACATATTTCTAATGGAAAACACATTGTCAGGTAAGGAGTTTCATATTTCTCTTTTGTTAAGGGAAAAATTATACCTAGGGCGTTTTCATGCAGGGGTTGTGTTTGGTGATTTAATTTTTTCCTTTAATACAGCGTTACGCTGAATGCATCAGAGTTGTACTTTCCAGCTCTGTTCACTGACAAATATTAAGCTTCGCATCAAAATGTTTAAGAGGCAAAGGAGCACAAATACTCTGCTTTTCTGGGTGCACGTGGATTTTGATTCTCGACGCTGACGTACTTCGGGTCTAGGTGAAGAGCCACAGGTTGAGCGCTGGGTCCTCCCAGCTGACGATCCCTCCCTTCGCTCCCCCTCCTCCAGCCTTGCTGTCACCAACAAATGCCTCTAAAAACGCAGACCCCCAAATTTCACTTCTCTGTATGAATTAAGGCGTTGAACTTTGATACAGGGCAGGCTTAGAGCTGTTTTTCTCGAGTTGAGAGTAGGAAAAAAAACCTGTTTCAAGAACCGTGTGTTAGAGTGGAGTCAGTACAAATCTCTTGCATTTATCGGGAGGTAAAGACGGGGCTGCGTAGGGGCCAGATGCGGTTTTTTGTGTTTGCAATAACTGGCAAACAGGAGGGTATGGAGAGAGCAGGTTCACCTCTGCGCTCCCCACGCACAGGGATTAATCGCTGGCTCTCGGAAAGCCGGCAGCTCCGCGGGGAAGCACGGGATGCATCGCACATTGCTTTCTTCCTAGCCAGCATCGAGAGGCTCCTGCCAGTACTCCTGAAGAGCCAACTTGCTTTTCGGAGTCTGTCACAATATGCTTTGTTAAGTTTTTATTAGAGGAAAAAAAAAGTCTGAGGAGGTGCCAAATAGGAAATCCCCAAGGTGGTAAATAAGCGAAGTGGTTATATGGGACGTGCCTTCCTGGGACAGCCTTTGGCGTAGCAGGGCCAGACACAGGATCCCAGGAGAAGTTACTGCAGCGCCTGAGGAGCGCGTTCCTGGAGAGCAAGAAGTCTGGGTGCATTTACTGAGTCCTCGGAAGGGAAATGCTTCCAGAGACACCCGGTTTTACAAGTGATGCTCTTCCTGGTTTAAGGCTTCGCAAACACCGTTGCCTCCAAATACATTTCTGATGTTTGTTTTTGTCTTCTGAATCCGCAGGTTTGAATCTCAGGTCTTGTCGAGGCGTCTCTCCTGCTTACGTTTTGTGTCTTTTGATATCTAATTTAAATTGAAATTCTTCCTGATGGAGTTCACGCAGCATTTGTAGGCAGCATCATTCGTTTAACTTTCTGGGTTCGTGTTTCAGCTTCCAGATATTTGCTTCTTGCTCCAAAAGCAAAAATAAGATTAAAACCAATAGAAAACTCGTTTGAATTTTTAAAAAAGCTTTAGAAGTGCTCCATCTTTTTTTTTTTTTTCTTTTATTGTTTGTTATGTCTGTAGAGATTCAGTGCCATTTTTACAGGACCATCGTGTTTTCCATGTTATCCAAATACTCCGGCGTGAACCTTTCTTTACTGCCCCAACGTCCCGGGCTGGGCTGCTGCTTTCAGTTCGCAACGACTGAAATCCAGACCTGGGCAAAAAAAGTAGCGCTTCCTAGAAATCCTTTCCTAATTGCCTTTAACCTTCGTTGTAGGCTGCGATGGGGAAGCACGGGAGAAAGCTCCAGGCAGGGAAAGCAGAGCACGGAGGAGATAAGCCTTGTGCTAACAGTTGGAGGGTAAACAGGGATTCTGGATCCACCGCCCCTGGAGTACGCAAATATTTAATTCTTCCAAAAACAAACAATGAAGGGAACAGAGTAGTAGAACCGTTTATTAACTCCAGCTGCCCAATCCGCGAAATCAGGAAACGATGTCCAAGGGGAAAAGAGCATAATGCGTTTGAGGTTGCTTTGAATTTTTGTTTCAGCCATTTTAAAGGATTAAAATACAAAAACATGTTCTGAGGTTCCCTCCTCTGCTCTCCTTCTGGGAAGGTCGTGAAACCCGTCACTCTGAAATTGCCGTTGTTCTTGCACGGGATATTTGCTGCTTGGCCACATGATCAAAGTTGGAGTTGAAATAAATATTCCCCATAAAAATATCCCCCAATAAATACTCCCTGCTCAGGATTTAGGAGGATATAAAGAAGCACATTGGTGTTTTAATGCTGCCCTGCTCTAGCTATACTAGAGTTATAATTCCTTATATTAGCGTTTGGGTGAAAACATGACAAATTGGTCTCTTACCAGCCTGCTTAAGGGCGACACTGGCAGCATCTATTTTAGGCTACTTCGAGCATCTAACCGCCTCCTTCCCCCTGTAGACGATGTGGGGAGAAGGCATGTATGTCATGTAGAGGATTTATTTAGGATCTAGTTACGACACCTAGAGCAGATGAGCAGTGGTTTGCCAACAAACCGCACGTCTAAGGCGAGACATACATTCACTGCAAGAAATGCAGGATCTGAGGCTCAGCAACCTAAACCAGAGCTACTGCACTCAGGAGCTGGGCTTGACAATGCTGCTGCACATCACGTATGTTTTAAGTATTTTGAATAGCTGCAGAAAAAAAAAGAAAATTAAAATTTATATCTTCTTTCTTCTCGATGCCATTCAATTCTCTCACATTTTTAGTACAGGACAGATTGGCTTTTCTGTTGTTAATTTTAGGTAGATGAAGAATCAAACTACAGCCATTGAATGCCTCTTTCTACAAAGCCTCTTTGGGATGAAGAAGGATGAACCTGTGCATGTGGAAGAGGCAGCTGAGCCCAACCCAGTTCTCTGTTCCCTTGCGTGATCTTGGACTATTTCCTTTGAGCTTCTCCTTGATTGTCCAAATTGTAAAAAGGAGAAAAGCTCTTAACCTTTGGCATGTTATTGGCTTCTTCTGAAGTGGCATTTACCCGAGTAAATACATTAACTCCCAGTGATCTGTCTTATTCTAAATTATATTATTTTCTTTCTCATCCTAGCTGGGAAAATGCAGGGGATATTCAAAAGAGCCTCAAAAATATTTCAGCAAACCCGTGCTCTCCTATGGAAAAATATTCTTCTGGTATGGAGGATGAAGATAGAAAGTTTTCAGGCAAGTATTGGTTCTTCCAAAGGGAAATTTCCACTATGAAGTATTTTTATATTGCATTTTTTTTTATACTAGGTGATATATGAGAAGCCTCAGCTGGTAATGTGGTGCTCTGGAAAATGTCAGCAGTTACAGTTCTTCCCGTGACACTACAATATCACGGCATAACAAGGGCTTGTTACAAAGCTGGTTTGTTGCTTTGGGTTGTTGATCCCATTTCTGCATTGTCTAGAAGAACACAATGTCCAATTCACAATTACTGGTGTAAAATTATCAGCAGACCTCATTGGCTCTGGTACTAAGAAAACATGTTTTTCACTTGGAACATTCCTCATGTCTTCAAGTTATTACACCTATGAAATAGCTCTTGCTCATTTACTGAAAGAAGGTGGTCACGGCCGGAGGAGCCGGACCGTACAGCCTGCTCAGGGCTGGATGAGAAAGGTCCTTGAAGACACTTTCCGTACCACCCAACCTCCAGGTCACTGTGCTGCCACTCACCTTTACATTTCCTTCCTTTCATCTAGGAATGGATTACATCGGTGTTTCTTCTTTTAATAATACAAACATCATCAGGTCTGATATTCCACCACCCGCGGCAAGAAATCCCTTATGACTTCCTCGGACGATTAGATGATCCTGCCTTTAACGCTACGGGAGTTACGCTCGCCTACACACCTGTAACAAACACCACCAGGCGGATAATGAGCAAAGTGGCTTCGGATTCTGCGATGACGGGTAACGCTGCTCTTAAATCCTTGTAGCTGCAGAGCCTGAACCCACCCCGACGCTGTGGGTACCTCGGTCTTCGTTGTGGTGGGGGGAGGAAAGGATTTGGACAATACAATTTTTGAGGGTACAAATCGTGGCTGGTGCATGTTTTCATGTTGTTGCATGACTAATCGAAGTTCCAGCTGCCAGGGTTTTATTCTTTGTTTGCTTTTCTGTTCTAATGACAGATATAATAATAGAAGAGATGGAAGATGAGAAAAAGCTGGAAACAAAAGGAATTTTGGAGAAAGACATTATTGGTGTTGTTTTTAAGGATGACTTCTCCTACTGTCTCAGATTTCAAAGCTACAGTGTGGTATCTCCAAACGATGCCTTTGGACACATCGGTAACAAAATAAATCAAATCAGAGAACTTGATTTTACATTAAAAAATGCTTAGACGGATCTCTGTGCTGCCATGCCACTAAGAAGGGATCAAGGCTGTATGTGCTAAATGCTTCAAGAAAGATAGTAACTAGAATTTGAGGTTTTGTTCACTTAGAAGGAAACAAATGCCAGGGAAAAAAATTTTTAAGAACACATACACATCACCCACAGTCCTTGTTGTCTCTCTCCCTTCTATGCCTTACCACGTCAAATCATGCCCGGAAAATGAGCATCGTGCGTGCACTCATGTACTTCTAACATATAGTGCATGGACATGTATTTAGTACGTTAAAACATAAACCTGCACGCACGTTTGTCCCCATTACTTCTTCTTTGACCAAATGCACCCCTATTTACTGACTAAAAGTAGTAAACTATCCGAAACAAAAAGCAAGCTAATTATCAGATGATAAATCATGTGAGCTCATCAGTTGATGGGCAAAAAAAAAGTATTTCGCGAAGAACTGGTCTTGGAAAATGGAAGTGATGGAGAGGCTATTTATTCTGTCTACACAAGTCAGTAGCTCTGGGCGACGTGGCCCCAGCCCCAGCGTGCTCTGGATTTCCTAGGGGTGCTCCTCTCCTGCCCTCGGCCTTGGGCATGGTTACGTGGCTGGACTTTGAGCCCGGGCTCCCGCCAAGATAGGAGAGCTGCGCACGGCCGGCTCTTCTGCGCTGTGACGACAGGGTTGATGCCACATCAGGAGCCAAAGCCACCAGCTCCCAATAACACATTATTCTTGGAGAAAAATGGCTGCTCCAGGAAAAAGGCTGAGTAAAACTAAATCTTGATTTCACCTCTTAAGTCAAATACATTTTCTACCCCTCACATGTACATAAACATATATATACACATATATATGGAAATATATAGATCAAATTCTTCATTTTTTTTCTTTCCCACAGATACCTGCTCCAATTTTTCATCAAGTAACTGCAAAGTCCCTTTGTACTGGTATGCGGGTTTCCTATCAGTGCAGTCCAGCATTGATGCAGCAGTCATAGAAGTAAGTCTATGATCATGATGGAAAATATGTTTTCTGTTCTTTCTGGAGTTATCTGTAAACTTAAAAACCCAACCAACCAAAAAAAAAAACCAAAACCCAACCCAAACCAGTTCATTTTCTGTGATGACTAACTTCTTAAATACAGAGTGTGATTCAAAAGTTAAAAGAACGATAGGTCATTCTCGTGGCTCAAGGCAGGGTTAGTGTTTATTGCAAGGCAATGTAAAAGGATACTAAATATTGATGTTATTTGCCACTTATAAATGTAACATTGTTATTGACAAACTAATAATTTTAACGCTTATGAAAACCTGTTTGTTCTGATGTTGGCTGTTTCATTGCGGAAAATCAAATTAATGGCTAATTTCTTTTCTTTAGGTGAAAACAAACCATTCTGTCTGGGAAGAGATGAAGTCCATTAGCGGCATTCGTCTGAAATCACCCTTGATCAAACCTGTGTATAAACTGGATTATATTTGGTTTATCATTTACATGATATTGTGCTTCTCCCCATATATGTACTTTTTATCAGTGAAAGTTATAAGAGAGAAAAAGAAGCTCAAGGTATTAATGAGAGCAATGGGTTTGCAAGATATCGCTTTCTGGTAAGTCTCAGAAATAAACTGTGTAATTGCAGGAATGATATTATCCTATGTATATAGGATGTATGCTAGCTTGCAGGATAGATGTGGGTCTGGTACCACCACTCAGCTGAGAAGCAGCAGTTCCCCAGATGCCAGCAGCAGTCACTTGCAATTGCCTAACCGTACGTCTGGGCTCTGAAGCCGAGTTTTTGCGTGTTGTTGAAGCAAAACCTTTGCTGCTTTTATCCGTAACGTACTGTTTGCTGGAGGACCTCGGTTTCCAAGCACATTGCTCTGATACAGGATTTCTTTTGTTGTTTGTTATACTTAGCTCTGCTCTCCTCTCCAAAAAAAGAGAAACAAAACTCTTTTTGCACTCTTCATGTAACAGAGATGCGTGTAGCAAGGTTCTTTGGTGTTGAGGTGCTGCTTGCCTCCAGGAAATGGGTGGATACACACAGAGAACACAAAAAGTGAAGAAACAACAAATTTTGGAGAAAACTGCAGATGAGGAAGCACAGGGAGGCAGAGAGTCTATCAAAACAGGCTTCCAAAGCCTTCTGAGCATGAGTATTTCACATCATTAGGAAAAGCATACGTGTTCCTGGCTGCAGAGCCTGTGCTTAGGTGCCCTGTGGCTCTTTGCTGGCATGGTTGCATCTGCAGAGATTTGGGTAGGTGCAAGAGAGTGATACTTGCACCTTGCCAGTCTGGAAACTGGAAGTGTATTTGGGAATTACAAAATATTTGAATTAAAAAGAGTGTGTCTCGCACTGGCCATGCAATGGCACGTGCTGTCACGTACAGAGGCAAAAATAACTGTGCCTTCATTTGTAGGTTATCCTGGAGCTTGCTGTACACCGTTTACGTTGCAATAACGGCAAGTCTGCTGACACTGATCACGATTAGAGAAGTCATCCATGATCACAACTTTTTTGAAATATTTTTTTTTTATTTCTTTTATGGCATAGCATCTGTAAGTCTGCTTTTGTGTTCTTAAATGACGCACGATTTTTTCCATTTCCTAATCAAAACATCTAAAACTCAAAGACTCTACAGAGTGCTCTAGGGCTGGGCATTATATGAGAAAGTAACAAAAACTTCTCCACTTATTTGTGGATTTATTGTTATGATTTGTAGGCTAATATATCAGTCCTAGTACATTTTGGGAGATTCTGACTTGAAATCAGAGTAAAGAGAGGTGCTAACACCAGCATTAATGGGAAGGCCGGTGCTGTGGGCCCCTGGGGCCAGGGCTTCCTCCTTGCATCCAGCCTCCTCGGGGGACCCAGAGGGGTCTGATCTGTCTGCCCCTATAGACCTGCCCTAAATATCAGAGCTGTCTGCTAAGTGACGCAAGCCTTGTGATGTGCCACGCGCATCTGTAGGGGACAACTGAAACTCAACTGGGTCTCTAATGTTGCTTGCTGAATTTTCATGTTGGTTTTTTTTCCCTTAATCGCCAGCAGAAATGCATCCTGCTAATTACTGGGTTTTCTCTGCTGCAGATTCACTTCTGTTTCATGCTCAGCTCGTTGTTAAAGCAGCCAAATATTGCCAGTTTTGTGGGATTTGTCCTTCACATCCTCTTTGGATTGCTGGGCTTTTTGACATTGTTTGAAAAACTACCACCGTCTTCAGAGTGGATTTTTAATCTCTTCAGTCCTTTCGCCTTTACAGCGGGCATCTCAAAGGTAGGTTCAAAATAAAGCCAGCACATCCTAAAAGTTCAGCCCACAGCAAACATGCTGCCGACTTCTGCCAGATAACAGTAGCTGCCATACATAATTTACATTGCCATAACGATGCAATCATGCCCCTCTGCCCTGGATGCTTTGTAAAAAGAGCACTTGACTCCAAAAAGTACATGCTAGTTCATAACAAATATAGTTAGACTCTCAACTGCGTGACGAATTTTACCAGCTCTGTATACACAACAAATTTTGATCTCTGGAAAATTACTGCAGCAGTGGGATGTGTCTGGTGGGTACCAAGATCTGCAAGAACCGTGAGGTCTTGAAGTGCTGTCCTGGCAAATACCGAGTGCACCACTCTTCTGGTGTAGTAACTTCTATCGCACAATTTTGAATTCAGCTTACTGAAGCACTTCTGATACTGAAGCACTGACCTGATACAGGTCATAATAAAGTGTTGCCCTGCTTGGAAACGGCATTATGATCACGAGTGGGCATGGGTTTCTGGTGAAAATGGTCATGATGACACAGCAGTGGCTTGCACGTAGTATTTCTGGCTGAAATGTTGCATCTGACTTGTGCTTTTTCCCCCCCCTAGATGGTAAAATTAGAAAAATATGGACCAGCCTTTACACCAGAATTGTACCCTTTCTTTAACCTATACATCATACTGACCCTTGACAGTGTCCTGTATTTGCTGTTGGCCATCTACTTTGATAAGGTTTTGCCTGGTAAGTAGAAATGTGGGGGAAAGAATACAAATTTCCTTGCATTTTTCTTCTCTAGTCCTCTCATAGGGGGAAAGGTGCCAAAGAAGCGGTGGGATAGAGCTGAGAAAGCTGTAATCTACGTGGAGCAACAAAAAAGGTGTCCTTGCAGTGAGCTGGTCAGGTTGTGGAATGGCGTCGTAACAGCAACGAGCCGTGCCACGTTATGCGAGGGGCTGGAAACTGCATTTGCTGTATTGCTGGGGGGAAAAATGGTTGGGAAGAATCCTGTTTTCCCAGCAGCTGGATGCATGTAGCTACCTCATTTGGCCCCACCTCAAAAACAGGCTTCAAAAGGAACGTTAGATCTCGCAGCAAGGCACTGAGCTCCTTTACATCTACTCCAGCAGCCCGAACCGCTGGGTTTAAAAGGAAGTTGTAGGACTTGACCTGATTTTCCTGTAACTTCTGGGCCAAAGAGGTGGTCAGTGAGGTCTTTGCTGTGGTTGTTCCCCACCTGCATTTAGATATGGATGACTGGATAACTCTGCAGAAGTTACCAAGCCTTTTATGCTGGCAAAAGGCTGTATTCTCCAGCCATAGAGGAAGAGATGGCTGGACATGGCTTTTACCAAAGTTGAGTTGACACGTAGCAGTTTTTGGTTGATACTTCACCTTTTTTCTTTCTGAATTAGGCAAGTATGGAGTACCATATCCACCTACATTCTTCCTGAGACCATCATACTGGTTCAAGGCCAGGAGCGGATACGTGGGGGTGCAAGCTGGTGGCGAGAGCAGCCATGATCCTATCCTCAGCAATAACATCGAGCCGATGCCTCCAGGCTTCGACGGGAAGGAAGCAATCCGGTAAAGACTCTTGTAGGCATGAAAAATGTAACACTACACGTTATACTTGACTCTAGAGAGCATAGCCATATCGCACTGGTGAGTGTTAGACCGAGCCATCTAACATAGACGAGGTTAATGGCAAATACCTGAAAGGGAGGGTTTGTGGAGTGTTGCATTCTGCTCCAGGGCTGGAGCTGAACATTTATTGGGCATGGTGCATCTTCCGTGCCAGGGACCGGCTTGCTGCCCAGCGATTTCCTCTTTGCAGAGCAGCACCAGTGAGTGTTCCCCTTTAGCGTCATCTTCAAGAACGCTGCTGCTGGAGTGCGCTGCATAAGATACTGTTATTTACATCCTTACGGGGCTAGTGCGGCCCATGGCTGTTGCTGCCCATTGCTTATTACCACAAAGCAAATCTGAATCTGCTAAAATAATAGCTAGGTCATTGCTTTTAATTATATATTATAATTAAATATATAATTATATATGTATAGTATATATTGTATTTATAAAAATATTTTATCGTTATATATTATACTATATAAAATATAGTATAATATAATATTATATATATTATTATATATAATTATATATTATTATATATAATATTATATATAATAGTATATATAAATAGTATATAATAGTATATATAAAATATAGTATAATGTAATATTATATATATTATATTATATCATATATATACTATATATAGTATAATATAATGTTATACTATATAAAATATCGTATAATTATACGATATATATTTATATAATATAAATATATATTTATCTGTAAATAAAAATCACAATAAATAATTATATATCGTTACATTTTAATTACATGACCGCATGTTTTCTCATTCCCTAGGGCCTCCCACTTCACTCACTAAGTGTTCATTGAGTTTGCCTTTGAAACCTTTTAGAAAAGTACATTAGGTAATTCTGTTTTTAAGTGTACGAGAAATGAGTTATATAAAGCAATTCCTTCAGATGGAATAACGCTAACCCCTGGTGGTAATAACCAGGACCAGTCTGGGGAGGAAGTTGAGAAATATTCTTCCAGTAGTTTTCAAAGGTTACTTGGAGGCAGAGGAAACATGCCAAAATTGTGAGATTCGATAGTAATGGCTTGCTTACCTTTCCTTTAGACTAAACAATATTAAAAAAATCTACAAGAAGAAGGACAAGAGAACCGAAGCGTTAAGCGGTAAGAGAGGTTTTGGAATTCTTTTAACTTCATTTTTCAGACAATATGAAGCCAAACTGTTTGGAAATGTACTGGATGTACTTAATTCTGCCTCCAGCACTGTTAAAATGCAGTCTGCAGTGGTTATTTCTGCTGGGGTAAGGTACTGGCAAACTTCTACCAGGTTGTTATCTTCCTGTTCACTCCAGAAAAATTACTAGTTATTATTTTTTGCAACAGCAGAAGTCTCCTTAAAAGCTGTGGGGTTTGCAGCCGTGAACCACTATAAAAATCACCTCTCAAACCTCCCTCTCAACATGTAAACTCTTCTGGGCAAACAAAACTTATTTTTTTGGTCGTTGGCTAGAGCCAAGTCTGCTGTCACTGGCTGACCACCAGTGCTCTCCAGGCACTTGCACATCTGCCAGCCGCAGGTATGCAAGCAGTTGGCATAGTCATAGCATAGTCCTGGGATATTACATCACTTTCTTTAACAAGAACTCCAAGTGACGGTGAAAATATCAATATGGCCTCAAAGGTTTATATTGAGTAAAAAAAAACCCACCCCCAACCATCCACAAAAATACAAAATAAGTCTTTTTTTTTAAAAGGAAATGAGGTAGCAAAGTCTGTCTGCTTTGAAATAACTCTTGAAGTCTCAGGCATTGGAAAGGCTACGGGCTCTTCTCTTGCTGTGGACTCTCTCTTGAGCCACGCTAAAATAAAAGGTTATGAACCTCATAGAAAACAGAAGTCAAAATTCTTTAAATGTTGAAGTTAATACACTTGTTCGCTCAGTTCAATCAAGACGTGACTACAAATTCCTTACTAAGTTTAGTCCTAACTTCTGAAGATGCAAGCCATGTTTTTGGATGTGTGTTTTTGCCTCTTGGCTTCAAAAGCAATGTCACTCCTCTGCCATACTTGGCAGCAAGCTACAGGTACAAGCCTATTTCTCACAAACTTCCATCCTAATGTTATCCTATTTCTATTCTAGGTTTGTCCTTAAATATATACGAAGGCCAGATCACTGCATTACTTGGCCACAGTGGATGTGGAAAAACTGCTCTCTTAAATGTGCTCAGTGGATTTTCCAAGCCTTCAGCAGGTAAGACGATGGACCTGACTGCTGAAGAGGAGAAGCTGTTTGTTCTTTCAAGTGGAAGGGGGTAAAGATGCCAAACCCCGAGTTTTCCCTCAGCTATTCAGGCTGGCTCATTGTCAGTGCAGATTGCTCCTTCAACATGAGCTTCAGGGCTAATGCAGCCCTTGTGGACCCGCTCGCGTGTGCAAGCACACACAGATGGTTATTTCTCCACCTGGATGGCCTGATGTTTTCCATGAGCTGCATACAGCTATAGGAAATATGTTTTAGTTCTTAAGGGAGAGATTTGGTGCTCTGAAGTATTTTTGAATGGTATTAAAGCTTTGGACAACACAAAGTTATTTTGCCTTTTTTTTTAAACACTTGAGAAACACCCACAATGCTGGAATTAATGTCAAAGGTATGAACACACAGCAGCCTGCTTTCCCCTTACAACTGGGAAATACCGCACAGGATGACGTTTGTTTCATTCACTCCTTGTGCAGGTTCTGCAATGATATACAACCACAAAGTGTCTGAAGTACAGGATATGGAAGGAATTCAGGCAATGGTTGGGATTTGCCCCCAATTTAATCTGCATTTTGAAGCCTTAACGGTGAAGGAAAACCTGAGAACTTTTGCTCACATCAAAGGGATTCAGTGGAAGGAAGTAGAGCAAGAGGTTGGTATGTGCTTATCAGTCGCTGTCCTCTGTTGTGCAACATCTTGGACACTGTGAGCTTTCTTTATAAAAGATTATCACCAGTATCTTGTTCTGTGGAAATGAGAACAACCCTAATTTAGGGGAGAAGTGTTTTTTCAATTCTTTCTTATCCTCATGTCATAAAGTTACAAGCAGTACTTGTCTATAAGCAAAGCCATTTAAAGTAGATAACTTTAAAACCTTGAAGTTATACTCTCCTGTACTGTGTGTAGCCATGTATGAATGAAAATGTGACCAGTGCTTTGGAAATCTGGCTCTTGTCTTTGTATATTGCCAAGGTTCAGCAAGTCCTCGTGATGTTGGACCTCAGTGACCTTCAAGACATCCGCGCCGATACGCTCAGTGGGGGACAAAAAAGAAAATTGTCTCTTGGAATTGCAATGTTAGGGAATCCCCAGGTAGGGACTGGTCATATTTACACACACACACAACGCGTACTGCTTTAGCACATAGTTTTGCATTTTGATTTGGCGTGCAGACGTTTGTACCTTTCCCCTGGCACTCCAAGTCTGCTGACCTACTAATTCACTTGGCTGCTGGAAGGATCAAGGAATCTAGGTCAGTGAGAACTGTATTTTAAATGAAAAGGGTAATAATATTGTAATAGGAGAAAGAGCAATAAAAATGGCTGATATTTGAGGATGCGTTTCACTCTTAGAGTGAGATCATCAAAAGCATGAAATGAAATGAGATGATGTAAACACAGAAATGCCAGCTTGGACTCATGGAGGTCTGATCTTGTTCACCTTTGCAGGTGTTGCTTTTAGACGAGCCGACAGCTGGGTTGGATCCCTGCTCCAGGCACCATGTGTGGAGCCTTCTGAAGGAACGCCAGGCCGGACGCGTGACGCTCTTCACGACCCAGTCCATGGAGGAGGCCGATGCCCATGCTGGTGAGCCCAGATTTTCACGCTGTGGTTGACTACGGTTTGAAAGCAAGGGTTTCCTGTTGCAGAGCCCGTGTATGGGTCCTGCCACGATGCAGCCTGTGCTCGCTGGACACATTTTGTCTGATAGCAACCACTCAACCTGGGCTGAGCAAAGGCTAAAACTGGACTGACATGTCCTTCCAAGACCTTGCTTGCGCTCTGCTTCGAGATGAAGCAATTGCATATTATCGAGATGTACCTCTAGCAGCACCCACGCAAATTAGTGATATTGTTTGAATTAATAGCTTTCCTATTTTCTTATTGCTCCCAGGCTGCATAGGAAATTTTCCACAAGCCTGTAAGAATACATAATTAAAAGCTTAACCTTGGTGCTTAGGAGAAAGGCAGTAGTTCAAAAAGAAAGAACCTTCAGCACTGGCCTGGTTTTACTCCTCTCAACTTCATTATAAAAATGTCTGTTGAGTTCAGAAGGAGCAGAGTGAGGTCAGTCTACTGCATTGTTGTAAATCCCCCCTAAATCCTTTGTATTCATGCCTCCTTAGACCGGAAAGCTTTTCTCTCAAATGGGAGATTACAGTGTGTTGGCTCATCTCTGTACTTGAAGAGAAAATGGGGAATTGGCTATCACTTAAGGTAAAGCCTTTTCTTTTTGGTCATCGCTCTTTTTATGAAAAGCCTCTAGTTGCTGTGTTTTCTTGTAGAGTCTGTAGTGTCTCTATAGACTTCCTATATAGAGTAATAGAAATCTTGACAATTCATTTTAGAAAACTTTTGAGGCTGCCAAAAATCTCTTGCTTTGGATAGCAAGCTGCTTTTCTTTGGAACCCAATCCTGAAAGCTCTGAGCATGTAGCTAACATGACTTTGCAACCTCCTTCGCAGCCAAAAGGGGACCAGAGTAAGATGAATTGCAATTTCCACGTACCCTGTGGTGCCAGAGTGACGTACAATGGCTTTAATGTAAAGTTGTTTTTCTTTGGATTTTAATTTCTGTGTTCTTAGTTTAGTAGTATCGGCCAGGATCATTATTCTTAACCTCAACTATTTCTCGCGTGCATGGCAAAACCAGGGGCACTGCAGACGTCTATAAAAATTCCCACTGAAATGCTGCCCAGTGTTGGAGGTTTCCCTATGGCTTGAAGAACGACCACTGGCTTTGTATTTTAAATGGATGATGCATGCGGGTTTTTTTCTCATTTAATATTGTAGCAATTGCTTTTTAATACGAACAGGATGCGCATAAATGACCTGTGTGACCCCGAGCTTACATCATCCCTGGTCAGACAGTACGTCCCTGATGCCGTGCTCAAAGGAGAGAATGAGCGCGAGCTGTGCTATACGCTACCTCTGGAAAACACTGACAGCTTCCCAGGTAAGAAAAGCTTGTCGTTGCATCAGGGTTGTAAAGGGAAACCAAGTGGTGGGAAAAGCAGAAAGCAAAGTTGCTGTGAAGGGAATAACTATATTCCCTTGTCCATACTGCATGGGATTAGGAAGCCCAGAGCTGCATAAACATCAGCCTTAAAGAAAGCCTCTGATGGACATGCTAATATCAATACTGCAGATGAACAAAAGAAAATCCACCAACTAATCTACAAACTAAAACCGACTGAGTCTCCTCTGGTTTCAGGATGAGATTTCTCCTACCAGGAAGGCCCATGGTAATCAAGAAATCTGAATTTTCTACTTACCTCTAAAGAGCACAATAATTTTGCCGTGTCTTTTAAGTTATGAATATTAATGATGTGAATGCTAGAAAGTACAACGTTAATCGTGCCAGTCTGAGTTTTTGCTCAACACCAGCCTTGGTTGCTGGACTGACTCTGGTTGTTTCTATCGTGCAGATCTGTTCAGCCATCTCGAGAGCAGTCTTTTGCAGGGGGTTGTTAATTATGAGGTTAGCAGGACAACCCTGGAAGATGTTTTCCTGAAGCTGGAGGGTGAGGAAGCCATTGGTCAAGAAGGTGAAACATTTACTCCTATTTGCAAGTGTGGCACAATGTTAAGGTTCCATATATATATATATATATATATATATATATATATATGGAATATAAGGTTCCATATATATATATATATATATATATGTATTAACTGAATATCTATTGAGTTTCTGTTAAATGTGAATTTTGGTAGGTTTTGGTAGGTTAAGAGTTGCAGTTGTATTCACCTTTCCTTTAGTGAAGAGTATCTTCTTGAAGAAGTCTAGGTGATTCAGTCTCGACTTCCCACAGGGTTTTAAGCACATGAATTAAGACTGATGTTGGAAGGGTATTTGCTTTTGAAGGGTATACTGCCCAGACCAGGAGGTGAGAAGAGATAAATTAGCCAGACGGCATTTCACAAGGCCAGTGGAGGTACAGGATATGTTGCCATACGAGCCCAGGTTCAGCCAGTCTGAATTCACCAATGAAAATTATGTTCTGGGTAAATTATGGCCCCTTGTCTCTGCCCTTATTTCTTTGCGGGCTAAAAATGAAAGCATTCCTCTATTCAGAACAGAAGATCCTTGTTGATTGTTTGCAATTAAAATGTGTCCTTTTGAACACTCTTTGTGGATAATGGTATTTCTTGTGGTGAACGCCCAGAAGACGGAGACCTTGAGGAGAGGGACCAAAGCCTCCTGGTGTTTTCCGAAGAAGGGAGTGCGGCAGTGAGCGGGATGGCACTCTGGAGGCAGCAAGTGTGTGCCGTGAGGAGAGTTCGCTTCTTAAAACTAAAGCATGAAGGAAAGTTTCTCAGGTCCATGTAAGTACAGGAGCTCTCGCCTACTCTGCAGCCCTCGCGCTGGCTTGGTGCTTTCCAAAGGAGCTGATCGTTCCTTGAGTGACTGAGGGAAGGCTTAAATACTGGTGGAGATGTTTGGAAGCTAAGAATTAGGTGGGAAATGTTTAAAAGCTGCAGTAATAAGGCCAGTTAGAATTTACTGATAGAGCTCTAAATTGCTTAAGTTTTTAATTCACCCTTCCCTTTCTCAACGTAAATCACACAATTAGTTAAATGTGGAGTTCCCCTGGACCCACTTACGGTCTGTTTTTCCATCTAGATTGCTGTTCTTTGGAATCTTTATCCTTCCAATACTTATGCTTTTCATGGGATTTCAACTGTGGGAGAGCTCCAACAACTGGGAAATCACGGCTAGCTCCTATTTTCTTCCCACTGAAAAGAAAATTCAAAATAAGTCAACAAATCTTCTCGTCTTCAATGATACAGGTGAAGAAGAACATGTGATGTTGATTCGCTTTCTGCACCACTCTGACTCCTCTTAGAGTTGATAGACCAACCTTGCCTTACTCTTTCTGTACGTTCCTTTATATATTTGTGGCTTTGGGAAGTGTTTTCTTTTGAGCAAAAGCAAATCCAATTTTAGTGGTGATAACAGAGTAGCTGGTATTTAAAAGAATAATGAATCAGGAATTTTTTTTTTAAAAAGCAATAAACTGACTGTGGAAACATACATTGTGTTTAACCAGTTTTAATTAAAATAGAAAAAAATAGAGAAAATATAAGTTTGCTTAGATTCTGATTTTTTTTTTAACATACCTCTGCTTGGCAAATGGGAACTTGTCCATAAGAAACTCTTTACATTTAAAGAAAAAAAATGTAATTATTTTAATTTCTGTTCTTGACTTGATTTCAGGATCAGAAATCGAAGATTTCATTTCTGCTTTGAAGACTCAAAACATAATCCCAGAAATAACTCTTGAGAAAAATGTCACAAGCATCCCATTACATAATGGAGCTATAAAAATATCTCTGGAAGGCAAGGTGAGTGATATTTTTTTCCTTCTTTCATCCTGTATGTCAACAGGATTTTCTGAAATGTGTTTAAATGAGGCACAGCAAAATACACACACCGGCAAAAGAGAGAATATTTGCTTGACATATTAAATAATATCGGTAGTCCTGTTTGTGGGAAACCAGGATTATGTCTGGTTCTTTCCACCGTATGCTTCTTTACAGCGGTCTTTAGAGAAAAGCATTAATGCAAGTCTTTTGTGCTTTTCTCCAGAAATTGTTGTCTTTATCCATCATTTCGCTCGTGGTACCTGTTAACACGTTTTCAGGTCTCCGCGGTCCCACCAATGAACCTCTCTGATTGCCTTGGTCATTGCTTTTCTCCAAACCCCTCACTGTGGTCAGCTCCTCCTCACGCCTCTCGCAGGCGTGAAGGTAACGTCTTTTGCTCTTATGTCTTCAGAGCTCCCGATTCACTGTCATGTGCAGTGCGGAACTCATCAACTGTTTCCCCATGCTTGTGAATATCCTCAGCAACACCTTCCTAAGGCTCTTCAATTCCACCGCACGCATCCGCGTCTGGAGCGAGCCCTTTTACAGCGTGAGTGTCCTGCCTTTCGTGGTGAAAATGAATTGAAATAGCCACGCTGAAGTGATAAAGGCTGGATGGGTTGGAAACCTGGTGGGATTAGCAGTCTCCAAGGGTTGGGGTCAGTGGTCCAAGTGCTGGCCAGTTCCTGGGGGGCATTGCTCAGCAGTCAATACGGGGGCTATTTAATGAGAATTTCTCCTGCAGTGTTTAAGAGCTCTATAGGGTTTCAGTGCCGTAAGACATTTAAACCTGTGCTATGTGGCAATACATTAGGAATACAACAGTAATACTTGCAAACCCCACCTTTCTTCAGCGTCCGTTTGGCAAGAATCAGCATCAAAAAGTTGGTCTCTCTCCTCAACAATTTACAGTAATTCCAATACTTTTTGCAAATTTTAAGATGAGAAATGCTTTTTTTTTTTGTTTTTAATTGCCTTGTTTTGTGTTCTTAAACACAAATGACTTCCCATTAGTGTTATTGCTCACTTGCGCATTTAACCATCCTATGAGTGTCGAGCTAGCCAGATTTTCCCTGGGCAGCTGTTGATTATTGATGACTTCTGAATTTCTCTTCTGCAGACACAAAGCCCAGAAATAAAGAGTGATATTTTTTTCATCTGTCTCGGCTACATGCTGATTTTGGCTGCTGGTTTGCCACCTCACTTTGCAGTGAGCAGCATGGACGATTACAAGGTAAAAAGCAGGCACTGAAAGCGGTCTTACACAAGAAGTGAATGCAAATGCGATGTCTCTGGATAGCAGTTCATGTGCCGGTGGGCTGGCCGGCGTTTCTAGGTAGGGTGCCAGAAGAAATACAGCCGCATGAGTACAACGTTGTCCCAAAGCACGTTACCCTGCCTCTCAGGGAATCGGCTTGGGCTCAGAACAGTTTGGGTGTTAATAAAGATTTTGGGGTCAGGAGGATTTTTTTTTTTCTTCTTTTTAAGAATGACGTGTTTTTAAGCAACAGTAAAACTAAGAAAGAATTGAAAGTGCTTGGAAGGGAGAGTAAGGCTCAGCCAGGGAAGGGAGGAGCAAGGGTAACGGAGAAGGAGGAGGAGGAGGAGCAGGAATGATGTTTCGGACTCTGCTGAATCACCTCCCTTTTCCCATTCGCTTTCGCAGCTCCAGGCTCGGGCCCAGCTGCGGCTCGCGGGGCTCTTCCCCTCGGCATACTGGTGCGGGCAGGCGCTGGTGGACGTCCCGCTTTTCTGGACCCTGCTGTGCCTCATGTTCGGGGTCGTGCTACTCTTCAACCGCATCTGCCCCTTGCAGACCAGCACCGCGCTGCCCCTGGTGAGCTATTCGTGTGCGGGAAAACAGGCAGACACAAATTCCCCTCCCTCATTTCACAGTGAGTTTTTGTGTTAAATCTTTTAATTAAAACGGGCTGCTCTAGGCAGGTGTTCACATACCCACATCCATCTCCTAGTCACTGAGATCAGTCTCTCTCTCTAGATCATTTGTGCCATTGGTTATGGAATATCTCTTGTCCTCCTCGTCTATTTAATTGCCTTTAAATTTCGCACGGGACGAAACAATCGTTACATTTGGTCTTTCATCTTCATTCTGGTAAGTGAAGTGAATCTTCACTCTGAAGTGTTTGATTTACACATCTTGCCACTTGAGGTTGCACTTCAAATATACTGATGATCAGCGTAACGTCACCAAATCAGTGACAAATAGCCTGTTTTTTTAGCAACAATACATTAATATTGGAAATACTTTTTCTGCTTTATTCCAGGTGAATTTCACTCTCTGTATGCTCAGTGACCTACACGAAGCACTTTACTTCACCTTCTCTACTTTGATTCCTGTGTTTCCACTGCTGGGCTGGTTGATCTTCTCTGCACCAGTAAGTAAACATGTCCTCCTAAATTCAATAATGGTCCTAATGGTGCAAACTGGAAAAGCGAGAGGCACTTTCCAAATTCTCTGTCTCAAAGTGCCAGCTATTAAAAAGACAAAGAATGAGAAAAGACAACAGGAGAAGAAAAGGTCCAGACTGGGGAGTGAGAAAAGGGATCCAGATGCTGGAGCGTGTCCAAACAAGAGCGATGAAGCTGGTGAAGGGTCTAGAGCAGAAGTCTTATGAGGAGCGGCTGAGGGAACTGGGGTTGTTTAGCCTGGAGAAAAGGAGCCTCAGGGGAGGCCTTATCGCTCCCTACAACTACCTGAAAGGAGGTTATAGCGAGGTGGGTGCTGGTCTCTTCTCCCAAGTAACAAGCGATAGGATGAGAGGAAACTGCCTCAAGTTGCGTTGGGGTAAGTTTAGACTGGATATTAGGAAAAATTTCTTCACTGAAAGGGTTTTCAAGCATTGGAACAGGCTGCCCAGGGAAGTGGTTGGGTCACCATCCCTGGAGGTATTTAAAAGACGTGTAGATGTGGTGCTTAGGGACATGGTTTAGTGGTAGACTTGGCGGTGTTAGTTTATGGTTGGACTCGATGCTCTTCAAGGTCTTTTCCAACCTAAACGATTCTATGATTCTAAGATTTGACTTGTTAATCCTTTGTTTGATTGGGATATTTTTCATTTGCTTAGTTACAAAAAGCTGTTACAATGACTGTATTTTGGCAGCCAGGGTAGCATGGGAGGGGGAGGTGGTGGACCTGGAGGGATGAAGTGAGCTGACAGAAGGAAGTGAAAGGACTGTGAAGAGAGAAGCAATGATGGAAAAGGTCGATCTAACCTGGCTGATTTGAGGCACCTCTGAATTAGCTGTAGCCAAGGAAGCCGCAGGTCTTTGAGGAAGTATGAACCCAAAAAAATAAGTACAGATCAAAGCTCCTTAATTCCATCCTGCAGAAAAGCTAAGCATCCCTACACCCCCCAGTTGCTCTGACCCTGCACTGAGGCACACTGTGCTAAGGAATTTTTCTAATTGACTGATATTTTCTTTTCTTGTAGCGTTTCTCAATGTTTCACACTGTCGGTGTTCTTGAGTCATGGAGTCACATCTTCATACCTGTCTTTGCAGTAAGGAGCAATTTGATGACGGTTGTTTTGGAAAGGATGACTGTTCTAATGCAATGGACTTGCACTGGGCTTGTATATCTCTCCCCATAAATAAAGCATGGGTTACGTAGTCAAAGTTTCACATTAGGTGTTGGCAGGGGAGGTACATCCAAGTAGTCACAGGCTTGCGTCTCATGTGACCTCTGGGTGCTGTACCGTATGTGGGAAAATGGTGGGGGGATTCAGTGGAGCTCCTATATAAGGTAGAGATATTGTTAATCAACTAATGCTGCTTCTACAAAAGAAAGATGTGATCTCTGATCCTGTAGGATGTCTGTTGGGGTGCAGATTATCTGGGCTAAAACTGCAGTATGAAGTCAAGGCTTTTGCAAATGATCTGCATATATGATCATTCCATATAATACGGAAATGTATGCGAAGCATCAATTTAACTTCTTCCCCTCTTGGACCTTTTCAATAGCTGAAGTAAATGAGATAGGTCCACGCATCCCCTTGTGATTAAAATTAATCAAGTGTGGTGTTACCTTGTCTCCATACAAACCTAATTCATTATTGCTTTTTAGCCTTACATCCATTGTGTGATCTTTGCTTTCCTCCTGCGCTGCTTGGAGATGAGATACGGAGAAGCGGTTACGAGACTTGATCCCGTCTTCAGGTGTGTCCCGGGCAGCCGGGTGCCGGGGTGCCTTGTGAGCCACGGTCATCCCAGTCTGCAGGGTGGGCTCGGTGTCGCACAGCCCGGCAGGACCCTCCTGGCTCACCTCTGACAGCAGGAGTGAACTTGAAAACATTTTGAAAAGTGTGGATAAAGCTCATGTTTTTAGTTTTAACCAGTTTATCTGGAGGGAGGAAATTGAGAAAGAAGGGAGGGATTTTTTTTTTATTCCTTTGGGTCATTACAATTTCCAACTTTACTTACTGGAGTTTCCCTGAATGTGTCTGGAAGCAAATTCCCACCCAGTGTGTTGCAATAGAAGGTCAGTTGAACTACAAAGTCCTAGACAGAATAAAAAATGTGATTTAAGCTTTTTTTTATTAAGCTTCATAGCTGAGGTTTCAGGACATTTCACTACAGCTGGCTAAATTAATAGTTACAACTTTAAATCCAGCATTTTAACTCCTTTTCGAATGTGTCAGTATTGCTCTCTGCAGGATGGAGACTTACCCTAAAGCTTCGTCAGGATGGGGTCGTCTGCTACCTGCTCTCTGCTTATCTGTGGCCAACAGCATGCGACTGACCACCTCAGTCATGTGGGAGAAGATTTGTAAAAAATATTAAATTGTCAAACATTAACAAATGTGACTCAGTTAGGAGTTAAATGCCCAAATAGCTTTGAAAACCTGCCCCTTGTATTTTAATTCTCCTTGAGCAGATCACTGGCATGTGTCGAGCAGGGGACCAGTCAATACTTAGTGATGAAAAAAAAAACCTGAAGCTGGCCCTTATTTTCTCCTGCATGCCAGTGGGAATTTTTTTTTCCCCCATGAGCGGATATTTGAGCAAACGCTGTCTGTGGAACAGCTCCCTGAATTCAAATAAATTTTGTGGGGCGCTGCATTGGCGCTGCCCTGGGAACAAACTTGTAAAAGCAAGCCTTTTTGGAAGTGATTCCTGGTGACACCATCTCTCCTCCTCCGCTTGTAGGATCCAGCAGAGGAGAGCGGTCGCCCGCCAGAACAGGGACCACCCTGGGGAGGAGTCCCCAGAAGTCCAGGAGGAGAGGGAGAGAGTGAGGAACGCGATGGTGTCCCTGCAGCAGGAGGAGGTGAAACCAGCCTTCTGGCTTGTTTTCTTTGTCATTCGCCATCTTCGGGTCTGTCTCTGCTTTCTTAGCTCATGCACTTATTATTTACCGATCTCCCGATGTCCAAGTGCACATCTCACTATCCAGCCCATGGTCCCCCTGGCAGCAGAGGGACTTTAGCTGGCACTAAATTTTTAATCCAATTCTGCTTTTTTCCTTTATTTCCCCCCCCCGTTCTTCTGTTTCCTGGATTTTTAATTTAGAAATTTTCTCTGTAGAGAGTCATACTTAATGGTAAGAACAGATGAGCTGTCTCATGGGAGAAGAGGAGAGTTTTTACTTCCCACTTCATCTCTTCACAGGAGTCGGTTATTGTTGTCAACAGTTTGCGCAAGGAATATGAAGACAAAGCCAGTTCCATCTTTAAGAAAAAGAAGAAAGTTGCTGTCAAAAACCTCTCTTTTAGTGTTAAAAAAGGTTCAAGTATTTTGCTGCACCTCCTATAAATGTCTAAAGTCTAACGCGAAGGTCACATTTGGAGACCATATTTTTGTTAGAACTTCCTTGTGTGCAACCAGGCCCAATGCACCTGCACTCCTGCGTTCATCATCTTCATTTATTGGGATAAGTTAATGAACATCCCTTTCTCCTACTGTACTTCTAGATATTGCCTAGCACACAGGGAAGAAGGTTTTATTAACAATTATTATTATTAACAGTTCTTGCATATTTGTTCCAGGAGAAGTATTAGGTCTGTTAGGACCCAACGGAGCTGGAAAAAGCACAACTATAAACATGATTTCTGGAGACGTAACGGTGACTGCTGGGGAGGTAGGTGATTCCTTTGGAGCGTTTGGGGGTTGATCTTGATGCCTTTATAAATGAAGGATGTGATAAGGCAGCTGGCAATGCAGCCCTTAAGTCAGGGAATTTATGTACATGCAACCCTGGATATTTACAGAAGTGAGAAGAAAATGTTGATTTACTCAAAGCACGTTCTAGTTTTAACCAAAATCAATGTTACAGATTTAAGGGTTTGAGCTACACAAAATCTTCAGCGTGCATTTGAAACCCATCGTGAAATTTCACAAGCCTTGTCAGAAATGGTGACATTTCTGAAAAACGAAAAACAAAAAACCACTCCTCGTAAACAACCTTGCAAAACCAGGAAATTGAAAACAAATGTGAACAGGGTTGGACTAGTAACAATCCATCACTTAATTACGTGCAGGATGATTAATGACGTGTGCTGGGGGAAGGGAAATACCATTGCTGTTACAGATTTGGGACTGAATGTTTGAAATAGAAAAGTATTACTAGGAAAAGATAGTCTCATGTTGGTACTATTACCCGAAGTCTTATGGTAGTAAATACTGTTTGGTTTTCTGAAAACCCTGTCCTGGATTCCGGTGAGCAGAAGAGTAGATGGAGGTGATCACTCCAGTGATGCTGGGCTTCCTTTCCCACGCGCTAATGAGGTTCCTCACAACACAGGAGAAAACATGACCGCGTTTCCAAGGGGTTCGTTGGTTCACCCCGGAATAAGACACCGCAACTACGGAGACGTGTGTGTTTGTGCAGGTGCTGCTCAAGGGCCGCGATGGAGCTGCCTCCTCCCCGGGGCAGGGCAGCCCGGGGCGCCTGGGCTGCTGCCCGCAGCAGGACCCGCTCTGGCCAGCCCTCACGGTGCGCCAGCATCTGGAGGTGTACGCTGCCGTGAGAGGGATGAGGAAAGACGATGCAGCCGTTATCATCAGCCGGTACCAAGCCAAATGGTTTTAGCTTTCGGTTCCTCCTCTCTCCAGAGGTATAGGAGAGGGAAAGGTTTTTCTGCTAACAAACCTGGCTAGTGTGGGTGAGGCGCTTAGGGACATGGTGTAGTGGTGGTCTTGGCAGTGTTAGGTTTACGGTTGGACTCGATGATCTTAAAGGTCTTTTCCAACCTATACGATTCCGTTATTCTGTGGTAAGAGACAGCACCTTCAGGGTATGTTTACCTTGGAGAAACAGGATCTCCTGATGAGATCTGCTACTTTATACTGTTCTCAATCCCTTACCTGTAAATATTTTCACCCTAGTTTATCTACAAGACTTCAAAAAACATTTAAATTTGCTCCAGTTCATGGCCAGTTACGTTAATAACTCGCTTCTCTCATTAGCTGCACTTACTGTCTTGAGTTTCTGAAAAAATTCCTTAATCTACCATCTGAGTTAGGAATAAAATCACCAAGTAACCCAAGGTGATGCCTATCAGCCAAAAAAAGTATGTTAGCCTCTAGTTCCTCAGTACCCCTGCCCACGATGTTAGCCAACAGAGGTGGGCATTTCAGTATTTCTCCTTTCCGTTCCCCACAGCATAGCAAAGGCCTTGGATCTCCAGAAGCATTTAAAAACCCCAGCTAGGAGGTTATCTGCTGGAGAAGCCAGAAAGGTACGTGTTCGATTTGTGTTTGCTACTTGAGCAAATCCTGCTCTTTCTTCCTTGAACTTGGTGCACAGAAAACCTTCATTCAAGCTCAAGGATGCCTTGGGTTCCTTATCCTGGTGTCAGTGAGAGCAGAATATAGTCCTTGGTGTTGCAAAAGTTTTAGTTTTTTGTTTCACAAAGTCGAAATTTTCTTCTTGGAGTGAAGCCTAAAATTTTAGTTGAATAAAAATTTCTGGAAATTCAGCACGCTCATGAAAGATCCTTACGGTTTTGAACACAGAAGCACATACAGCCGAGTGGGTCCCTGGCATGGTTTGTTTTCATCAATAGCTTTTGAATCCAGCCTGGCAGGATCCGCCCTCTCCTCTTTCCCCATTCTCCCGCATCGTGTGTTTAATAAATGCTAACCACAAATTGGATTTACACGGTAATCACCTCTTTATGCCCCATCACGTGCATCTGCCAGTAAAAGGGATGGCAAACCACTTTCAGATCTTTGGCAGGCTTGGGAGTTTTGGGGAAAGCTGATTTGGGGAGATTAAAATGTTAACTAAGAACACCTGAGGTGTTTGGTTTTTTTTTTTTAAATCCCTGTTCCTCCTGCTTTTTGGAATCAAGAGCTTTAGCTTCTGAAAGACTCACAGGGATTAAGATGTAGCAGGAGAACTCGCCGGTTTTGCAGATAAAGTAAAAGCAGACCTGACCTGACCTCGGCGTCTTTCCCATTTCAGCTGTGTTTTGCGCTGAGCGTCCTGGGAGATCGGACGGTAATGCTTTGGGATGAGCCGTCAGTGGGCATGGACCTGAAAGGGCAGCGCCGAATGTGGTGAGCAGCCCCGTTTTAGCAGAACGGAGAGGCGTATAACAGATTTAACAGGGTGGGTCTTACCCTTACAGTTGTAGTAACCGCTGGGCAAGCAAAGAGGTTCTGCCTGGGTGGCAGAGCACGTCTGTATTTTCCCTTTTTCCTAACGCACAGGGGATTGGATGCCACTCGCTGAACTCCTTGCTCAGCAGGCAGTAAGTCCTTGCTAACCGCCAGATTTAATCTTAATGGTAGCGCACCCAAAAAACGTGAGCAGACTCCAGCTGAACCCATGCATTTGGTACAAAAGACAAAAATTCCTGTTTTCCTCGGAGCATGAGAGAAAAGTATAGGTAGTTCTTCCTTTTCATCGCTCAGCCCTAGTGCTTGCTCTAGCTTTTCAGCACCAGTTTACACTGAAAGTGTAAGATTTGGAGGGATGCTGACATGACAAATTGCAACATAGCATTGGCATCCACGTGTCGTCTTTAAGCAGGATAACTGAAGTCTTTTAAATAGTCATCCGCTTTTTTATAGTTTTATCATTTCAGTTGTTTTGGGGGAGGGAGACGTAAACCAGGAGATTTTCTTGGGCTGTTCCTGGGAACTAACGCCATCTCTCTGTTGCCAGGAAAGCGATTCAGACCGCCGTGAGAGGCGGGGAGCGGGCAGCCATCCTCAGCACGCAGTACCTGGAGGAGGCAGCGGCGATGTGCGACCGGGTGGCCGTGCTGGTGTCGGGGCAGCTACGGTGGGCACCAGGGTTGCATTGCTCCCCAGGATGCCGCCTGATTTTTAGTCTGGGGGGTTTTTTTGGTCTTGTTTGTTTTTTCGTCTTAATCTACTAGAAAATGTTGGTTTGGTTTGTCCCAAGCGTGTAACGAACATAGTTTTGTGAGGAGGTAGGTTGTTTCAGTAGCATCGTATAAACAGATGATGAATAAGAGGACATATATCTGCTGCTCGTATCCAATGATTGCTTTATTTGCTGCTTATGATGATTTGAGCACTGTTTTCCCTCCTCTGCAGGTACATCGGTTCCCTTGAGGATCTGAAAAGTAAGTTTGGCACAAGTTACCACCTAGAAGTCAAAATGACGGACACGGGGCAAAGCGATGCTATCCACGCTGAAATTCTGCGCCTCTTCCCACATGCGGCTCGGCAAGAAAGGTCACTACCCCGAGGGCTGCACACCCCGCCCCGACTTGTGCTGGGATGCTCTGTTGCTCCTACTGACCTCGCTCAATAATTTACCTGGGAGCACAGTAACCCTGTGAGCACCCCTAAACCTTGGTGCTGAGTCACAAAATGACGAATTCTTTTTTTTTATTACTTTTTCAGGACTTCTTCTTTGCTCATCTACAAGATACCAATGGAAGATGCACTACCTCTGTCCCAGTCTTTCTCCCAGCTGGAAGCAGGTAAAAGGAAACAATCAATTAAGTATGAAGATTGCTTTCAAATTGCTCGTATGGATTTGGTTTTTAAGGATGCCTTTTCCATCCCTCTGCAGCTAAACAGAATTTCAGGCTTGAGGAGTACAGCTTGTCATTGCACACTTTGCAACAGGTACGTTGATGTAGAAATTACAGGTTAGAAACTGCCTGTATAAAAAGAAGCCTGTGACCACCTTAAATCCTGTCATTCCTTGGCAATAATGGGGTCACTTCTGCTGCGGTGCGTTGCAGGTGTTTGTAGACCTCACCCGGGACCTGGAGGAGCACGACCTGGATGCAGCATCCAATGGGGCTGTGGAGCGGAGACCGCTTCACCCCTGAGCCCTTGGAGCCACAGAGGAAATATTCAGTGTATTTCATCACTGTTACTGATATGTGTGATCCGATGCAGTCCTTGGACTTGGTTACCTGTGTCACATCACATACAGCCTTGTAGGTTTTCTGCCTCACAAAGAAAAAAATTATTATTTTAATAAATAAAGCCTTTATCCGCTTGCCATTCTTCTGTACCCCTGCTCAGACTGACTCATGAAGATTCGCTGTGCTGAGGAATAACCCTGCTGGGGTGAATGCTGGTGCCGAGGCAGCAAGGCAGGCACCGCAGCTCTGCGGGGGGGCTCGGCTGTTGGACACAATCACGTGCAAACTCCGAGGAGGCTCTGAAACCCTCACTCATCCATGGCAGGAGGACACCAGAGCTTTGGCTCGCTCAGTGCTGAGAAGCACCCTTACGGCTGCTGTCACGCAGTCGATGAGGGTGGTGTTTCCTGGTGGAGGGGCACGGGGCTGTGTTTTGACCCAAAAATCTGCTGTCACTCCGTGTTCCAGCTCGGCCACCTTGGCCCACCTCTGGTCCCCACCACTGGGGACACAGAGAGAGGAAAGGACTCGGCAATCCCTGGAAAAGTTTAATGAAGCTTGGCAGCTCTTAGATCACCATCTTTCAAAAAAATAATTATTATCTGGAGTCAAAATAAGATGTGCCTTGACCCAAAGTAAAGCTGGAGCAGGACAGTAGGTTGAACAGGTCTTCTGGCCACAGCACGTGTGTCTGACTTGCTTTGGTGGTCGGGAAGACAGGGTGGGCTCCTCACTAGCACCCACCCTCTGTGGGTGCTTGGGAGGGATGGAGGGACTGGTGGGGCGATGGGGGCAAGCACCAGCACCCTGACCCTGCCTAAGCAGATCAACATCTCTTCTTGGACATCTGCCTGCCAGGGCTAGCTTTAAATAATACATTTTAAAAATAAAATAAAATAGAAACTCCCTACATTCAGGCAGCCAGGCGTTTCCCCTGGTGCCCCGTCACCCTGTTCCCCAGCACCCCTCGCCTCTGGGAAAGGCTGGGCTGGGGACCCGCAGGAGGACAGGGGCAGTGCCATCCCATGGGACAGACACAGCAGGAAGACCTTCACCCATGCCATGAGCTCCCCTGGTTCACGTGGATGGTGCTGGCCATGCAGGTATGGTATGGGCAACGCAGGCACGGATGATGCAGCCCCAGGTGTGTGTGCAGGCAATGCAGGCAGGGATGCAGGCAAGCAGGTACCAGCAGGTGGCTGCCGTGGCTCAGTGATGGGCTGCTCCCCCCAGGAAAAGCCCCCACACCCAGAGAGCTGCTTTCCATGTGGATCTCCAAACATCAGTGCCAAGGAGACAGGCAGGGAGGTGCCTTTGCTTGACATTCACTGACTGGGACCTGGCATATCCACTTCTCTGCTTAATTTTTTTTTTTTTCCCCCTTTTCGAGGAGGGGCTGAAAGGGGAGGAGAAGGTTTGTATACCTAGGAGATGTACTGGGGACAGGTCTTAACCTGATTCCGTGTCCTTACTTATTACGCCTCTGGAGTCTGCCTAGCTCTAAAACATCTGAATGTTATTTAAATGTTAGGGGTGGGTTTTTTTCCACTAGGCAGAGCAAAGGGAAGCAGATCCAGCTCCTCTGTGTTTGCAAGCCCAGCCTCTGTCCCAGTTGGTTGCTTCTCCCTTCCACCGTCGGTTCCTCATCCTTGCTGCGGCAGGGGATGCTGCGGTGGGCGACGGAGGGGCAGGCGTGCCCCACAGCCACGCTCTCAGCCTGGGGGTGAAATCAGACCCATTCCTTTAGAAGCACAGAGTTAGTCTAGAGAAGTTTGTTTGAATGTTTACAATATGTTTGGTAACCAGAAGAGCTGTTCCTATCCAGGAGGCAGTGCTTCACTGCTCTTCCTACGCCGGGGCTGGTGGCCCTGAAACAGTTTGCAAACACAACCTTTGCCGTTTGGAGATGAGCGAGAGTCACCGTTCGCTCCCCTGCCTGCAGCCGTGTGCTGCAATATTTCTGTTGCCTTCAGCCTCTCTTGCTGCGCTGAGAAACATAACAGAGTTTGCCAGAGAAAGGATTTTTGTGTGGTTTGTTGTTGGGCTCATTTTTCTTCTCTTGGCCAAGATTCAAGAATTTCCTGAGTAACTTTTCAGAGAATCTGCTCCAGCAACTCAACAACAATATACTCTGTTTGCTTTTTATAACGTAAATAAATCTGAAGATCTGCCAAGGAGGAAGGGGGAAGGAAGCCAGGGAAAAGCAAAGTGATGGTGTGAGGAATGCCTTTTGGCACAAGTGCCTGAGTGAAAAAATGGGAGCGTGGACAAAGGAGCACTGAGAGCCGCTGGGACAACCAGCAAGTCCATCCCAGGGAGGCTCAGTATCTCCGCTTTTACAGGCACGCTGCAAAGGACAAGCTCTGGCTGCCTTTCAAACCTTCCTGTTAAGGTAAGGCTTAAACATTCTTCTCAAAACAAATAAAAAGTGTTATTTAAAAGGTATGAAAACATCCAGTAATTAATAACACTGTTACTAATACTGGGTGAGAATATGCGTAAGTGGGACACTGGACGTCTTTCTAACAGGCTGAGTTAAGCTTGTGATTAAGCTTAGTGACTATTTAAAGGCTATAAGAGTTTTTTTAACCTTGCTTTGATATGAACTAACACACCAATGGAGCTCAGTTTATGGCAGAGGTGTATTTCCAGTGTTTCTCGGTGCTAAGAGGATGAGGTAGGTTCAGCTCAGTATTTTAAGTAATCCAGCACACGTGAGGAGCAGATTTATTTCCGTCCATGCAGTGTAAGCTAAGGACTGAATTTAAAAAGTCTTCTGTCCATCTTACGCTCTTAAAAATTCCCCCTGAAATACTGAAGGAGCAATGATCTCATTGCCGATCAGAACTGATCTCAGTTCCGCCAAGTTTCTCCCAGCTGCCCAAACTCTTGGGGGTCAGGCAGCGTTGAGAGGTGACAGGGAGGGAGGACACGTGGGACATCCGCAATGGGTACCTGGTGCGCTGGCTCTCCGTCCCACCCAGGATTTCCTGGGTGTGGAGCTGAAACTCCAGCGGTGTGTCAGCTCGTCGCGGTTACTCTATGGGACTATGAAAATGAAGGACAAACCGGAAACCTGCTTTAGCTGTGACACAAATCCCGTTTCAGTTGTGAAAATGCATACGGGTGATCCGTGCCGTCTTACACCTTGCTTCTGTTAGGTGAAAAAGTGGCCAAGCAATTGCAAGGTTAACTTCACGGTCTCCTCGAGGAAGTCTAGACATCATTAGAACAGGCTAAATTCAAATTTTTATACACCTGGATTTAGTGAGATCATCTGTAAGAGAAAAATCTATTCGGAAAGTGATGACAAAATAGCGGATTTCTGCCACTGAACCGATGTCCCTGCCCCATCCTCCCCATGTGCCATGCCAGCACGTGTGTTGGCAGCGTGAACCCGGGAAAGACCGTCTTGCAGCTGCTTTTGCAGCATTTCAGTGCCCGCTGCCTCGTTACAGCAGAGACGTGCCTCTCCTGTGGGCCGAATAGAAATATTCGGGAGAAGATAAACTCTGCCTTGCCTGTCAGCACCGTGCGGCATCGTTCCCCAAAGGGAACAAGACAACGTAAACCCTCCTTCTGTACGACAGGAGGGTTTGAAAGGATTAGGTCTATAAACGCTCTGATATTTCTACCTGAGACTTCACTTAGAGAAGAACAAGCTCTTGTCTGAAAGTGTGTTTTAGCCGCATACGTGACGGCAGAGCATTTTGGCTATCTGAGTGTAACCCTTTTGCATTGGAATACTTAGTCCTTTTGCTCATCGGAGTTATTAATCATCATTTTACTGATGTGAATATGAACATATCTCATCTGCAAAAGTCACTCTGACAGCTTGCTTTATGCCTACTTCTTTAAGTTTCCACCACCAGCAACAAATCCTTGTTTTGCTTTGACCACATCTTTTTAAAGATGCTGCCACGCCTTTTGGAGTAACACACCAATGCATGCTCGTGGCTTTTTCTCTCCCATTTCCCATGAATATCTCTAACAATGACAGCTCTCCAAATGCACTTCCAGGAATTTTGTCCTCTCGTAGCTCCGAATCGCCTTCAACCAGCGCTGCTTTCCGTACGAGCTCAGCTCACATCACAGCCAGGAGCTGCTCAACACGTCTCGCTGTGAAGCCTATAGCACTTCAAAATTACATGCAAAAAGATTTCGGTGATTTTAATCGACCATGTTGTTGTCCTTATTTCTTGGATATTAAGGCCACCCAGGCCAACTAGGTCATGTATTCTGATCTTCCCTTTTTTATTTCATAACAACTCCTCCCAGCCTTACTACGCTATAGCACAGAAGTGTGAAATTCTGGTTATAATCGGTGTCTTACTGCTGAGCTGCAAGGACTGGGAGTATGTTGAGGGTGATGAGGTCTCTTGGTCCCTCGCTGCTAGAAGCTGTGCTGCAGGGCTGGCTCGTGCTCAGCGCAGGAGGTGCGAGTTGCTTCAGCTCGCTCTCTTGCAGTAAAAAGGGAAAGAAAATATTACTGTGCACACGTGCAAGGACTGTGCAAATAAAAGCAGTCACTGCTGTTCTGCCTGTTGTTGTATTTGGAAGTAATTTTTAAAAAATTGTTGGTAGGTTCAAAGATGAAGACGCTTCAGAGAAATATGAGTGTATTCCAGCAAACTAAAATTCTTTTGTGGAAAAATGTACTTACCAAGTGGAGGATGAAAATGCAGAGCTTTCAGGTAAGCTAAAAAAAAAAAAAAAACAAAAAAAGAAGGAAAAAGTGAGAAACTAACTACTGAAGAGTGGCCAGTCCCTGCTTGCCCCTATACCTCAGTTTCGTTTTGTGAAGTTGAACATTAAAGTACATTTGAAAAGCCCTGACTGGGCATGAACACTTTACAAGACTTTACTTTTTTAACTGCTAATATTTCTGTCTCTTATGTGACGTGTGAAAGCACAGATGGGCTCTTGAGCAGAGTAATTTACTGAGGTGACGTGCACAATGCAAAGACCTTGTTAGTTAATCGACGTCTAAGAAATCGGTGTGACTGAGTGCCTCTGGTTTATATCTTAATCCCACAGAGAATATGCTCTCATACTGTTATATTATTAAATTCTCTTCTCCGCTCTGCCCCTTACCTAGGAGTGGATGTTCTCTCTGCTCTTTCTGCCGCTGACGTTCATAGTGTGCATGTTCATGGTGAACATCCCCTACCCCGAAGTGCCTTACAGCTACCTTGGGCGGCTAGATGATCCTGCCTATGATGCCTCTGGGGTCACCATCGCTTTTACACCCATCACTGTGACCACAAGGCAGATAATGAATAAAGTGGCCTTGAACTCCGTAATGACAGGTAAGTTTTGCCTTTTAAATATTTAGTTTTGTGATTATTTAACCTATTATGCATTATGCTTTAGTGGTTCTCCAGTATCTTCGGTCAGTAGAGAAAATTCACCCCAAATCCTCCATTCTCACAAATATTTCTTCTCTAGTAATTTAAATTAGTAATTTAATTTAATTAGTAATTTAATTTTAACTAGTAATTTAAATTACTAGTGCAGTCAGTGTGTGCTTCTGAGCTGCAAAGCTCTGCCTTTGTAGAATAATGCTATTAAGACATATTGGTTCATTCTTTTGAGGTTCACTTCTTCCCAACTGGTAAAGTACGAAGCATTTAAAGGTGCCACCCTGCCCAGTGAGGAGAACTGGAAAAGAGGGGTTGCAATGCTAAAAAAAGCAGA
This sequence comes from Mycteria americana, assembly GCF_035582795.1. Taxonomy (NCBI): domain Eukaryota; kingdom Metazoa; phylum Chordata; class Aves; order Ciconiiformes; family Ciconiidae; genus Mycteria; species Mycteria americana. The sequence continues at coordinate 11,635,372 of NC_134380.1, read as the reverse complement.
ATATATACCCAGTGCCTGTGCACACATTTCCAGACCTACAGAAGCTCATTGCAATATTTTTCTTACAAACTACAGGTATAAAACTAGAGGCACTGGACAATGAGAAAGCCCTGGAGGAAGCCTGGATTTCGAATAATGAAATTATAGGGGTTGTATTTAAAGACAACTTCTCCTATCACCTCAGGTTTCCTACTGGGAATGTGGTTATTCCAAATGACAACTTTGGATACATAGGTAATACAAAATGAGAATTTATGGGGGGGTGGTTGCCTGGCATAGGTAGGTATCACTTTGTTGGAATAATCTATATATGTTAAATGATTTAATAAATTGCTAATTTTATTTTGTCCGTGGGCCACTGCCCATTTGAAGAGTTTCCCATAATGCATATGCATGCTTATCATCCGCTTTTGTAGTGAAAACCAATTAAGTTTCACTGCTCTTACCTGTGATGCTCTTAACCTTTCATCCTTGCAGATGACTGTTACAATTTCTCATCGCAGTACTGTTACAGCCCAATGTACTGGTACAAAGGCTTCCTGTCCCTGCAGTCCAGCATCGATGCTGCTATTATAGAGGTAAATCGAATTTATGCACTGATGTAGGTGTCCTTTTATTTTAAACTCGGACCAGGAAAGACAAATTGTTCTGCGACAATAGCGAGAGATGGGCTTGTCAGAAGATTCTGCAGAAAACCAAATACCGTAAAATATTCAGCTGTCTGAGTATTATTGGCAACGACAGTGAGAACATGAATGCTATCGGCAGTTCCTGCAGAAAATGACTGCTTTCAACTTAATTTTGAAGATTTGTACTAACTTTTGTTTCTCTTCAAGATGGCGATTTGTCCTAAAAGCTGGGAACCAAGTGTAATACCACTGTTTATTTAGAGTATTTCTCAGATTCCAAGGAAAAGGCAATTCTTGAAGGAGACTGGGGTGCTATGAATATCTGCTGGATGACTTGGTTTCAAAGTAGGCGTGTCTGTCATTTCTTGTCCTTCCTTTCCAAATTGTTCCTCAAAAATCTACCAGGGTAGGGGTGATTCCACCCGGCTGTGCACCTCCAGCTGTCCAGGCTGCTTTCATCCCCGGGGAGAGAAACAGGACCTTGGGGAGCGTGAGTCATTTGTGTGTCTGGATCCTCGCCTCTGGATGAGCTGAAGGATTTCTCTCTCTCAATAGCCAAAAGAGGGAGTCCAGCTGAGGTGTAGACACACAAATGAGTCAGATGAGCCCTTCCCATGGGCTTTATTGCATTACTTGTTGATGTTTTCTATAAAGCTGCATAAAAAAGTAAATCTAGGGATGATGAATCAGAAGGTTCCTTCTGATACATCCGATACATCTCACTGTAGAAAATAAACTAAATACTGAGATGTTGACCTTGAATTCCTTTAGGCGGTGACAAATCATTCTGTTTGGGATGAAATGAAATCAATTGCTGGTGTCCGCATGAAGTCCCGAAGTGCCATCTCCTCAATTACATTACAGCACGGTTATTTCATGATTACTGTTGTGATGTGTTTCTCTCCGTTCATGTATTTCTTATCAATGAATGTTGTAAGAGAAAAGAAGAAGCTCAAAGTATTGATGAAGACAATGGGGCTGCAGGATATTGCATTTTGGTGAGTTCTTTTTTAACTAAAGCATCTGTTTGCAAAAAATCAGTATACTCCTGGGCACCTGTGCAGTCAGTTAATAAGTTAAATGAGTTCATAAGTTTTCTCCAGTATTCCAAGGACATCCAGAAGGCTTGAGCATGGCAGCAGCATACTCTTCTTCCTTGGGTATTTCCTCCTAAGGTGGGTCATGCTCTCCGTTCTGCAGAGGATATGAATGAGTTGACCCTGGGAAATACTTAGTATTTTAATTTAAAATGGTTCTGCCATGCAGATGAAGTTGTAACAACCGTTCTTAATTAAACGAAAGCGTAATGCCACCTTTCCATCTTCAGGCTCTCCTGGAGTCTGCTGTATGCTGTTTACGTGATGGTCCTCTCCTGCCTGCTAACAGCTCTCGTGGTGCAGGATGCTTTCTACCTCAGCAGCTTCCCTGCAATCTTACTGCTGTTTTTCCTGTATGGCCTAGCATGTGTAAGTCGGGTTTTAAAGCCAAATTTTCTCACCACATGATTTAGTACTATGTTGATGAGCCTAAGCATTACTCCAGAGCCTCTTGCACGCTGCTCAGGACGGTATCCTTTGTACGGTCGTACTAATTGAAATAGCTGAGTGGATTCTCTGACTCAGCAGCAGTCATTTGAATTACAGCCTGAAGGTCTGACAAGCAGGAGCTTGGCTACAAAAGACCTGATCTGAAACTCGGATCAACCCACTAAGAAGGACTTTACCGTATTTTATTACACGAACTCAGCTCATCAGAGATCTGTTTGCCTGGCAAATGGAAGTGCTACTGTTAAAGGTATTCATTTCCTTCAGTGATTGAAGGAAACTTCTGTTCTTACAGATCCACCTGGTTTTCATGCTCTGCTCCCTCTTACGGACCTCCAAACTTGCCAGCTCCATAGGGTTCCTCATCACCTTTCTCTTCGGATGCCTGAGCCTTGTGGTGCTGATAGAAAATCTCCCAGAACCATTGAAGTGGTTTCTCGGACTCTTCTGTCCTTTTGCATTTAATGCTGGCATTGCAAAGGTATGGGGCACCTTCTCTGCAGCTGAACCTTCCCAGTAGCTTGCTGTCCTGGGCCCTCTCAGTGGGGACAGAGTACATTTTGTCACAGACAGTGGCTATAAAAGACCCTGCTGTACTTCGCTGGTAGAGAAAGGCATAGGAAGTCATAGTCCTCATTTCAAAAGACCAGCTTTTCCACATCTGTAAAACCTTCAGGTACTTTTCATTCATATCCACACCCTGTTCTGAAACCTCCGTGCGAGCTGAGCTGCTGTTGGGCAGCAAAGAGGGGATGCCCCCATCCCATTCCCCTATTTAAAAAGTCAATGAATGCAAAGAAAACCACAGCCCTTGTCACAAATAATCTGCTGTTGTGTGCTCCTGTAGCATCCACATGAACCCAAGGAAGCCCCAGCGAGCCCATCGCCGCACACAATAGCACCATTATCCTGCAGGGCTGGACCCCAGGCAGATGGGAGTTGACTTGGGGACATCAGCTCTTCGCTGCCCGGTCATTCCCCTCTCGCTGCAGCCACTCTTCCTGGCAACAGAGACTGTGCAAACACAATTCGAGTTTTCTGCTGCGGCCATCCTTCCTCCATCCCCGCTTTGGATAATTCTGTGCAGTTTCCCAGTTTTCCATCAGTCATATCTCCATAGCTCTGAGCAATGCGTTCTAGCTCCAGTTATTTAATACTTGATTTCCTGATATATAAAAAATCTGCCTGGGAGAGGAGATTTCTGCACCAGCAGAAAAAGAAACTGAGTTTACTGCTAATTTACCATATGGTTAAATCAATCACTATGTAGAATTATACCGTCTTTGTCATGACTCTGTCTCATGTCAAGGGTGCCAATATCATGTTTCTGGAATGATTTTCTATAAAACTCTGATCGTTTCTTCTGCTTCTGGATTGTTTTGGAAAATTCTGAATGAAAACGTAAGATCTCTGTGTGGAGTAAATTTATTTCCCTTCCTCACTAGAAAGAAAGGAAGAAAATTTGGTCAGTACTGCAGATGATTCCTGGATTAACAGTCAATTGCATCCATGGTTTGATGGCGTGTGCATAGCTTTCCAGCCTGAAAATTATTCTTCTTTGTCCTTTATTTCAGGTTTTCCATTTAGAAGAATATGGAATTGGTTTTTCTTTTTCTAACCTTATAGAGGAATCATACTTTTTATTTTCGACTTACATTATGCTGGTCTTTGACTCAGTCTTGTACATGCTGTTAGCTATGTATTTCGACAAAGTTCTGCCAGGTAGGTGTGATTCATGCTTACGAACATACATTCTTCTTTTATACTTTTGATTTATACAGATTGCGTGTAATAGCTCCTCAAGGAAATGGTGGGCTGCTCCATTTTCTGAGTCAACCAAAATAGCTTTTGGACTAAAAGACTGTATTATTAAAAAAAACGGTGACTTTTCTGCCGCTGGCACACACTGGTAATTCCCAAATCAAAGACAACAAAGTATTTAGTGTTTTTTTTCTTTCTAATTATACTGGTGTTGAACTGTTTGTGAGAAAATAGTGTAATATTGTGCGGGACAATATTTTAATTCATTAAACAAAATATTGAATTCATTAGATACAGCCCTGAAGCCAACCTTCTTGTTTCTCTACCCCAGCTCCAAACCTCTTTTTTCAACGGGACGAAGTACCAATTTTGAGGCAGCCAAGTACTTATTAGAACCTCCTAAATGTTTAGTCTAGGATGATTTTTTGGTTGTGGCTTTGGCTAATGACAGGTCATCTTCTTTGCTTTCCTGTCAGGCAAATACGGCATCCCAGATCCCCCTTTTTTCTGCCTGAAGCCTTCGTACTGGGTGCGGAGGAGGAGAGGCTCCACCAGGGAGACGCCCAGAACTGCCGCGAGCCCTGAGGAGCTCCTTGGTGATGGTGTAGAGCCAGTGCCCCCCGAATTCATGGGGAAGGAGGCCATCAGGTTAAGAGAGAAGGAATTGCTGTTCATGCTCTTTGAGTTGGGTAGCTTGGGTTTAATGCTCCCACAGACCACCGCTTCTGCCATCAGCTTCGTTTTCACTTATCCAGGCAGTTTTCATGTTCGCGAGGCTCTTGCAAAACACTTTGTTTCACAGAGAAAAATTAGAGTTAAAATGCAGATGAGATAAATAGATAATTCAGGCTGGTCACTAATGGTGAAATTCAGATAAATTCAGATTAAAAAAAAAAAAACAGTTTGTTTTGCTGTGCACTTTATTAAATGTCCATGAGGGACAACAAGAACACGGAGAGCAGCCTGTTGTAAACCAGCCATCCATTGCAATGGTCTTGACCTTGTCTTTGCAAGGCTTGGTGCTCCGGTGTTGCATGCCAGGTAGTGACGTTCACGCCTGCGTACAGAGCATGGCAAACCCTGCTGGATCTCAGGGTTGCTCCCCAGTACCTCTTACTTTTCATGCCATTTCTGTCATTTTAAGTTAAGGCCCATAAGAATGAAAAAGGGCACCAGGGAAATGTATTTACAGGAATCCTGAAATAATATCCTCCTTACCTTCTTTTTAGACTCAACAATATTAAAAAAGCATATAAAAAGAAGGACAAGAAGACAGAAGCTTTAAGAGGTATGAAAGCTGTGATATTGATTCCTGTTAAAGATGAGGAAAAAGAGTTGTGCAAACCTTTCGGTCAAAGAAATAGAACAACACTTGCCTTGCTTGAAAATTAATGTAAAATATTAATCGATATGACTGATTACAATTTTGATCAGTTTTTACTGATTTTCCATTTTTAATAAGACTAAAGAGAAGAAAGATTTTTTTCTATTGTTGTATTTCTGTCTTTTCTGCTGAATACAGAGCAGCTTCTTAGGCCTTTAGTTAAAGGTTTGCCCCACATTGCTTAATGCACTTTTGGCTAATTATTGCTACTTAGTTCTTATACTTCTCCTTGTCTTGCCTTGGACAATGAGTGGAGGCAAGTCAAACCTCATTTCTTCCCAAACTTGATGTTGTTTTCATTCTAGGTTTGTCTTTAAATATTTACGAGGGTCAGATCACTGCCTTACTCGGCCACAGTGGGGCTGGAAAGACAACACTGTTAAACGTGCTCAGTGGACTCGCTTTGCCTTCTGAAGGTAGGAAGGCAAATGGTGGGATGGGACGGGCTTGATTCAAAAGCTGTAAAGACCAGTTTGTTCCACCTCACCACGTTTATTCCTGTAAACAGGCTCTGCAACCATATACAACTACAAACTCTCTGAAATAGGAGATAGGGAAGAGATTAGAGAGATGATTGGCATTTGCCCACAATTCAACATACAGTTTGAAGTCTTAACAGTGAAAGAAAACTTGAAAACTTTTGCAGAAATCAAGGGCATCAAATCCAAAGACGTAGAGCGAGAGGTAAGTGTGCGTTGCCCTGAAACGCATCACTGCGCAGCAATATGGGGCTGTAGGCAAATCCCACGCTTCAGAAAAGGCTCCTTTTGCACTGGAAAGCTCAAAGGGTCCACCTGGCTGGGTCTTCTGAAAAGCGAAGCTGGTGTCGAGCTTCAACCAGGCTAGCAGGCAAGCTTGTGGGCCTGATGCAACCACAGCGATTCCTCTGCTCAACCCAAGGAGATGAGGGGATGTAGCAGCCCCTGTAGTGGCTGCTCCTGCTGGTGGTGGTAGACCTTGGTACATGCTCTTGGAAACTGTGCCTTCAGTCCCAGCCGGATCTCCTTCATGGCTAAAAAGGGATGGAAGGACAACTAGTGCTGAGAATGGATATCCTTGTGCTGTTCTAGGTGCAAAACATTTTGGAACTGCTGGATATCAGTAACATTCAAGACACTCAAGCTGAGAAACTGAGTGGTGGGCAGAAACGGAAGCTATGCATTGGAATAGCCATGCTCGGAAACCCCCAGGTAAAGCAGCAGGCACGGCTCTGTAATATAGGGAATATTCAGGTCCAACATAACTAAAACCTTATGCATGTACTTGGCTACAAGTTTTTGCATGATTTCAGACCTCTTTAAAGCGCTCATAATTATTAAAATTAATAAATTTAATAATTTCATTTCGTTAAATTCATAACCCATCTTGCTAGTCTAGTTTTAAAGCAGATAGATAGTTCCCTGAGCTCTGCACAGCTCCCAGAATAGCTGCCCTTGCATAAAAGGTGGCCTGGGTCTCTTGCCTTCAGGACCTGAGGCTTCCAGGGGAACACCAAACCCAAAAGACGTGCAATTGCTCCGGCAATGAGGAATGTCTGATTTCATCCTTTCTGCAGGTTTTGTTCCTGGATGAGCCAACGGCTGGGTTGGATCCTCTTTCCAGGCACCAGGTGTGGAGCCTCCTCAAGGAACACAGAGCTGGACGGGTGATCCTGTTCAGTACCCAGTTCATGGACGAGGCCGATATCCTGGCGGGTAAGCGCAGGCTCAGCCTGTAGCATCTCTGCAGAATAACCCTGGAGCAGAAAGCCCATGTGAGGTTCAGTTGCAAAAAAAGTTTTGAACGACTGCTCTACAGTATAAATTCCTTTGGCTTTTTCTTTCTTTAGACCGCAAGGCTTTTATCTCGCACGGGAGGCTGAAGTGTGTCGGTTCTTCTCTGTTCTTGAAGAAAAAATGGGGGATTGGCTATCATTTAAGGTATCTACTTCAGCCCCAACAACTGGTATCTGGAAACATGCATGTACAAGGAGCCACCAGAATGACTGTAAGGGGGAAACCATAGAGCAGACGTTGTCAAAACAAGAAAATTAACTGAATTAATATTCAGTTAAATTAACTGAAGCAGCACTTTGCTCCAGAGTAAGGAATGAATGAAGTATGCTGGAGTTTTCTTTTTATGCATCCTAGCAAATACAATGCTGGTGGCTGTTTGTTTGGGGTTTGGTTTGGGTTTTTCTTTGGTTTGGGTTTTTTTCCAAAACTAAGCATCTGGTTTTTTTTTCAACTGAACAGGATCCATGTCAGTGAGTCTTGTGACTTAGAGAACGTGACATCTCTGGTTAAACGGTACATCCCCAATGTCATATTCTCAGGACACAGTCAATATGAGCTGAGATATAAACTGCCATTAGAAAACGTGAATAAATTCCCAGGTAATGTATATTAAAATAATTGCGAATTGTCCATAGAGAAAATATAATCACAAATGTGGGGAAAGAGAAATTAAGAGGGAGATTTTCTACAAGAGTCACATAAGGACCTTAGAACTTTTGCATTTTGTTTTTTCCCCCACAATTTTAGCATCCATACGTTTAAGACCAAAATGTACAACAAATGCTTTTCTACTGTTTGTAATGAAAATCCTAGCAGGCCAAACTGGGCTACATGTGTTACCAAGAGTTTATTTTTCTTTGTGTTAAAAGAGAAGATAGTGACAAGAGAAAACTCCATACGACTGGTACTGCTCCATACCTTCAGGGGCACCAGGCAGACCCTCACTCACCGTGTCCACCACATTCAGGCTGACAGTCCCACAGCCCTGCTGCCTCCGAGGATGCATAGTCTGAAATGCTGGTCCTAAGTAGAAAAACATCTTCAATGAGCTATGGATCGGGCAGTTTTGTGTTCCTCCAGAGCCCGTGCATCCTGGCAGCTCTCTGCTTTCTCATTTTCCCTGTGACTGGAGATGCTCCAGTCAGGTTGACTCAGCTGAACCAAAGTCTGGTCTGGAGATACGTGCTTATGTTTGAAACGTTGATGGCACTTGTATTATCTCTGTCCTGCAGATCTGTTCAGTGGCCTCGACAGCTGCTCCAACCAGGGAATTATCAATTACGGAGTTAGCATGACAACCCTGGAGGATGTCTTCCTGAGACTGGAGGAAGAAGACTCAGTGGATCAAGAAGGTACAATCGTGGCTGCAAATATACAATCCGTAGCCGAAGAGAAAAGCTACTTTGCAATAACCCCTGGGCATGCCTCCAAGAGCTGATTACAAGGTGGCTCTTAATTTTTCACACATTACAACATAGAAGCTGGTCTCAGACATAAACGTGTCTGTGGAAAACTCTCTGCAGATGAGCGTGTCCTTGGGGAGGAGTGGGCAGAAGCAGGACTGCAGTGCCCCGATGAGACGGAGACGGGCTCCCTGCTGCTCTCGGACAGCGGGGAGGCGGCAGTCAGCGACTTGGCTCTCTGGAGGCAGCAGGTCTCTGCCATGGCATGGGTGCACTTCTTAAAGCTTAAGAGTTCAGTGAAAAACCTGCGGTCAATGTAAGTACCAAAGTGATTCTCTCTTGCAGATCTGGAACTGGACACAGTCACAACAGGGGGGACAATTTTCACACCCCTGTTTCAATGAGTGTTTGGATTAATTGATAGCAGGTCTTGGCTATGAATGGTCTTGGTAATCTGCACTCAGAGGAGAGAAAAGCTTCATCCTTCCCAATGCCAGTAATATAAAATCTCCCTTTTGTGCATTTTCATTTCTATACTGAGTGATTTATGCAAGGGAAACCCATTTTCCTTCTGAAGAAAAGAATCATTTAGAAACATTTTTATTTCAGATGGAGGAGAAAGTTTTAAAATAAACTAGTGTGTACAGAGAGAGGAGGGGAAAATACTGCTTTCAGACTTCCTGTTTAATTTTTTTAAAATTTCTCTCATGTTGCCAGTGTCTGAACTCATTTGGCCCCATTGGTCTTCAATCTGCCATGCTGGCATCTCCTGGTGGGGCACGAGAAACAGAAGGAAGATGCTGATTTATGAAAAACTTATATCTTAAGGAAGTCTGAAAAGCATTTCATGGCCCTAAAAAGTTGAGCACTCCAGATCTGAGGTCCTCTCCCTGCTAAATTTTGGGGGCTTTTGTGAATGACCAAGGTTTGAGACCTCTGAAAATGCCAAAAATTTTTAACAGAAAAAGCGTTGGGTAACCTGAATATAGTATACCGTTCCCAATACAGAAACGCATTCTGCTGAATATCTGTTTTCAGAGTGTTTATTCATCTCTTTCTTAATGCAGTTTGCTGCTCTATGCGGTTTTTCTGCTTCCTCTGGTTTTGCAACTGTCGCTGGTTGCTGCCTGGCAGAGTGTGAGTGCCTGGGAGCTCTCATCTGCGCAGTACTTCTTGCCCCTGGGGAAGAGGGCTCTCTCGGAGACAACCAGCCTCCTGGTCCACAACAACACGGGTGAGGGGAACGAGCCTTTCCTCATCTTTTCCTATTCTGGGGCTTCCTGCTGTTGCAAAGGAAAATAAGTGGAAAGAGTAGATGGTTGTAGGATGGAGGAGATCCAAGGGATGATGAAGGTTTTAGTGATAGAAGACCATGGTTATGAATGATGCCTACTTTGGCTTCAGCAGCTGGTGAGATCCTGAGGCAATGATATGAAAAGAGGTATCGTAGTAGATGGGATTAGAAGGGACCCAGTTCTTTCCCTGCCCCCACATCCAGATCTCTATCCAAACCATTTCTGCATTTTCAGAGTGTGGGATCCTCAGACCAGGCACCATACTCCAGTAAGGGCTCACTAATGCTGAGTCAAATTAACGGTCTGCTTCCAGAGTTTTACCTTCAACATTCCTATGAGTGGATGCTATTGTATGTTATTTTGCCACAGTATGATACTGTTGGCTTCATCAGACTGTCAGCAAGGAAAATACATTTTGTAGCAACTCAGCAAAGGCAGAAAAAAAAATGACAATGCAAGATTCAGTCAATGAGACTGAAATCCATTAACTTCACAGAAATGAATGTGCAATGATTCAGCACATACGGGCTGTCTGACGTCCACGGTTATTAGACTTTCTCTGGTTTTGTTTTGTGGTCATGGATTTTAAAAAAAACCAACCAAACCATCAGACTCTCTTGTTGTTCAGTATTATGATTCCTCTGCTTTTGGCTTTCACATCAGGTGCAGGCATTGAAGATTTTATCCACACACTTGAGAGCCAAGATCTCACAGTGGAAATAACAAGCGAGGAAAATATCACAGAGGAGCTAGAACACAATGGGGCGATAAAAGTGTCTCACGAAGGCCAGGTGAGGATTTTTGTTCTCTTCCTCCTGTTTCTTCCCAACAATTGAATAATTAAGCAAAATGCCTCCATCAGCTCTACCTGTGGGATGGTTCTTTTGAGTAAGGCCCACAGGTACAAATATTTGGAAGTGTTTTAACTGGTAAACTACATGCTAGAGGAGACCTTATCTCTCTCTTCCTCCACCTCAAACTTTTCATCTTTGTAGCACAGCTATACAGACTTCCAATACCTAGTAATTTGGGTTTTAGCAAACAAAGTGTAGGCAAAATGAATTATTTCAGGCCTGGATTCTCTTGGCATGCTCTTTTTCTACTGCTTCCCTACAGATGAGAAAAGCCAAGAGTTTTCATCTTGTTTTCTTGCTCTTTGAAGAGCTACAGGTTTACCGTATTATGCCACGTGGAGGCCATCAACTGCTTCCCGGTGCTTGTGAACATCATTAGTAACGCTCTGCTGAGAGCCCTCAATTCCACCGTGCACATTCGGATCTGGAATCATCCATTTTTATCTGTAAGTGTCAGAGCCTGGCAGCCAGCAGGTGTCAGAAAATAGTTCTTAAATCTGCTTAAGGTCTCAGTAAGTCATCAGATTTTAATGGGAAGCCGTGTGGGGCTGTCTGTACCTGTAGACCCACCTTCTTTGGTGATGGCTTTGAAACCATCATGTGTGACTTCAGGAAAACTGAAGCTAATTTTTCCCTTGTGGGTCAAGAGGGTGGCTGGGAGGATTTCTTCAGGAGGTTCCTTATTCTCTATGTCACGCTATTCAAGCTGTGGCCCATCCGTTGACAGAAGAGATAGTTCACCACAAGTCTGGGATGGAGGAGTGGGACCTGCACCACCCATCTCTCCTCACCAGTGGCAGGCACTTCGCAGGGCTATGGTTTGGGGAAAACCTTCCTCCTGCCAATATTTGATTTCAAATCCTACTTTGTGTTCATACTGCCCTGTACTTCATGAGAAATGCAGTCAGATGAATTGTGGCATCTAGCCATTACATTGTGGATGTTTTCTACAAATGCTTTGTTCTTCTGTTTTCAGATAGATGATCTACAATTCTGGGATTATTTTGTTTCTTTTTACCTCATTTATATGCTGTTGTTATTCCCTGGTTTTCCTCCTCACTTTGCAATGGGCTACATGCAGGATTACAAGGTAAATTCCTTGAAATGGAGCAGAATTGGGTTGGGCAGAAGGGATTACAACTGCATCGCCACGAGGACGTTTGAATACGATGGGTAGCTTGAGATGTTTTTCTCTGTATTGCCATGAGCAGCTTTGCAGCCAGCACAAAATGCTAGAAGACAAAAGGAGGTGGAATTTTACCCCAGTATCGCAATGATAACAGCTTTTTGTTAGCTTGTTATTTCCTGGAGCCATTGCCATGGGTGCAGTTGGCCAACCAGGCGCTGACAATGAACTGCCCTTTCCATTGTGCCTTCCCAGGTGGGAGCTCATGCCCAGCTGCGGATCTCGGGGCTCTTTCCCTCAGCGTACTGGTGTGGCCAGGCACTGGTGGACATCCCACTGTGCTGGCTCCTTCTTTTCTCAATGTTCGGGCTTCTGTTCGCAATGAGCAACAGGATTTCCAGGAGCATTGACAGCCTCTTCTTGCTGGTACGTCCCATTCTGGTGATTGCTGGTTTCCTAGAGAGGGATTGGGGTAATATTTTGAGCACGTGTAGGGGTAGCTGAGACACCCCTACGTGGGTGCGGATGGTGCTGGCATCCCTCTGGGTCCCCAGATGCTTACTGACCTTCTCCTTGTTTCACCTCCTATCATTTGGGTTTCACCATGTGGAAAGAAAAGGCAATAAATCTTGCCTTAATATACTCCTTTACACTTAGCAGTAAAATTGTGGTAATTTCTGAATGCCCTGATCTTAATGTATGATCATTTAAACTGACCCACATTGCTATATATAGGTTTCTGGTTGTTTAGATCACTCCATTTTCTCCAACGAAAGCCTTTTTTTTCTGTAGATCACGGGTACTTTTGGCTATGGAATTTCTATCGTTCTCTTCATCTACTTGATCTCCTTCGTCTTTCGCAAAGGATGGAACTGTGATTTTTGGTCTTTTATCCTGATAGTGGTAAGTGTATGGCTAGATGATGTGCTGTAGAGTTTACAGAAATGTATTTTGAGATCTTAAGGATGAACTAGAGGTCAAAACACCAAGTATAGATGTAGAACATAAATACGGGCATGTGTCTTATAGCAGTCAATTCTATATTAAATTTGTGTCTCCATGTTCTGTTCCCACAATCCCGCACGGGCATGGGGAAACGCTTGGACCCACGCTGAGCTGGTGCAGGAACGAAGGCAAAAAAGTTATTTATGGCTCTGTTCCACACCTCACATCCAAGAGATGTAAGGCGTTGAGACATGAGCCATCATGTTAGATGCAGATAGCCCGAGCCTGACCTGGAAGGACATGGGTTATTTGGCATGAACTGGGATGGGAAAGAACAGGATGGGATCCCATGCTTTGTTCTTCTGCCCAAAGCAGCCCTGTGTCTGGGAAGAAGCTTCCCCGGCTGACCCAAACCAGCAGCCTATCATCAAGCAGAAATTGCTGAGGACCTCCTGAACCCTCACCATTTCCCATTTTTATATTTCTTGTCCATTTTTAGAAATTCAACAGGGAATCGAAAAGGTAGAACCACACAATTTTTAAGACCAGTGAGGAGCATTATCCTTCCCATCAGCTAAATTACCCTCTTGTTTTATTTTTAGGTATGCTTTGTTTCTTATATCATCACCAGAGTCATGGAGTTTGCAACTGATGCTAGAGTGTCCCTCTACGTTGTGTCTCTCTTGATTCCCGTGTACCCACTGCTGGCTGTAATGATCGACTGCCAGCAGGTAAGCAGTGGTCCTGGGCGAGGAGAGGCACCCCACCATAAAACACAACGATGTGTCCTTGTGAGCAAAGTCTGGTGGTAACCGCACGCTGCGTTCTGGGAAGGCTCATTAGTTTCCTCTTATAGGTGGTCGTTAGTGCATCGTTAGATGACCTCGATGCTAGTGCATCCTTAGTTGAGTGCATCGTTAGATGACCATTTCAGATCAGATCTAATTTTTCCAGCTGTTCATTATGGCTAGGGGCTACTTCTCGTGCAGTTGAGCTGTGACTGTAGATTAGGTAAGCACTCTTCATTCTTTCCATGCAGAGTCGGGCGACCTGGCTTGAACAATCATGAGAGAGAATTTGAAGTTACGCATCTGACTTTGCATGGAAACCGAGTGAGAATTAAGAATACTCACAAGGCACTTTACTCCATGTCAGCTGAGGGTGGTTGGGGAAAGTCAGCTAAGAATTTAACAAAACCCTCCAGCTACATGCAAGACCGTTTATGAGCCATAAATTACTTAGGAGTGAAGTCCAAATGGAAGAGACTCCTCTTCTGTCCTGTCCCGCTCACCTCCACCTCTTCTCTGCTGGGACCCCAAAGGAGAGGAGACCAGATGTTTTCCTGTGATAGGCCATTACCCCCAAAAGGAGAGTCTGATACATGTACTGAGTGCCGTGACATTTTCTGGTATTGGACTGGGATGCCCAAAGTCAAACATCTGTATTCATTCATCTGTATGGTGAATATTTTGGGTTAAATCAGAAGCTTTTGTACATTTTCAAAGTGTTTGTTGTTTGCTTTAACCCTTCCAAAATTAGCCAGCATTATACTAAAGAATTACAGGTCTTCATTGTGTATTTTTTTTTTATTCTCATAGAATAGAGAGATGCTTATAGAAGACGCTGAGATATTTGGTGTGACTCCAAGGAATGATGTACTAATAGCTGTCTTTGCAGTAAGAAAACATTTAAGATTACTTTTATTTAGGAATGTGTGTCTCCTAAACCCCGTCCTCAGTTATGAGGAAGCAGGCAATAACCCTGAGCTCATTTCATGCTGAAGGAGTATCTCAGTGGGTCTGGATGACAGATTATGCCCCTGTGCAAAAATAACCTTGCTCCTTTGAAATGGGGAAGGGAAAATTAAATAGGCCCAGATCACTTAATGCTGCCCTGTTATTTTATGAATTGTGTTCTTCTTCCACCACTGGTATTTTCTGCAGTATTGGTAAGTGACAGTAGAGTTCACAGCCTTCAGGATTACCCTGAGTTTAGATGTTAATGGGCTTTCTTTTCACAAACTGTGTTTTTCCCCCATATATTTTGTAACACTGCCACCACCTTCTCCCTGTCAGCCATAGTAGGATGGAAGGCAAGGCTGTTAATGTGGCAACCTCTTTTTTTCAGCCTTATATCCATTCTGTGGGCTTCATTTTTCTTCTTCGATATTTGGAGATAAAATATGGAGGAACAGTTCTGAGAAAGGACCCAATATTTAGGTTTGTATAAACCCACATGCACCACAGTGATATGCGAGATCTAAACGTCTACCACTGCTTTTCCTTGAAGACGTTTTGATCAGATATCATTGCCTTTGTGTCCCTATTTTTAAATATTTTTTTTAATACTGGTGATTTTTTATAACTAAAATAGCCCCTTAAATACTACAGTGCTATAATAATATAAAACGGCTCTCAAGCTTGTTAGTACCTCCACATGGTGTTCCCTGTGCTGTGCGGATGTACCAGCTTGGTTCTTTGTACAACACGGAAAGGTTATAAACGAAAAAAAAAAAATTAAAAAAAATAAAACCCACAAGAAACATTGAACCAGAGGGACATTCATTCTTGGTCTATCCAAAATGCATTGGTGGAGAACAAGGGTAAGGAACAAAACGCTAAGACGAATCTGGTGGGTTTGTAGGATTTCCCCAAAAAGAGAAAGCAGCCACCAGCACCCCGAGGAGCTTGAAGAGGAAGATGAAGATGTTAAAGCTGAAAGAGCAGCAGTGAGAAACGCCATAGCGGCTCCGAGTCACGAGGAGGTATGACTAAATGTTGTCCTTCTCATTTTATTTTATACCACTGAGAAGCCCACTAGTAAAAAACAAACCACCAAGTATCAATAAGTGCAAGGCAGTGCTCTGGCTGTATTATTCTCACGGGGAAAATCAAACTCCCAAATGTACAGTGTGGGTCCCATCAGGATAGAGAAGAAAGCTGTTAAGAGGAAGGTCGACAGTAGTGTCCTGTTGCACCTCATATTCTCAGTGAACTATAAAACAAATTCAAAGATCTTTAGAAAGTTTTCTGCCTTTTTTAATGGAAAAATATTACTGAAGGATTAATGCTATGCAGTATAATAGACTAATCTTTCTTCGTCGTCCTCGCTTTCAGAAATCAGTCATTATTGTCAGCAATCTGTGCAAGGAATATAAAATAAAGCAAGCTGGTTCCGTTTTTAAGAAGAAGAAGAAAATGGCCACCAAAAATGTTTCCTTCTGTGTTAAAAAGGGTGAGAACTGGAACTATTGTCCTAGGCCTGTTTTGGACCCCTGATCAGACCCAGAGTTAATTCTCTGCAGATTCTCAGTTACCTGAGCAAGGACATAAAGGTCAAATCTATTTGCTCTGTGGTTAAGGCATGTTCGGTCAGTGGTTGATGTGTTAATGAATAACGTGACGTGGATGCATCCTATTAATTACCTTTCACTCTCTGTTATCAAAAACAACGTAGCCCCCTCTCTCCAGGATCCACTTCAGCAGTGGCTTCTGAGTGACCTGGGAGCAATGTTCAGACTCGCAGCATCAGTCAGAGTTGAAAGGTTATGGGCTCTCAGAATATATGTTTATACTGTTTACTTTTATATGATCTTTGACATTAGCATGCTCTCTTTGGTATTTTGTCTTTTACGGTACTGTGCCTGATATATTTGTTGAATTGGGAGTATTGCCAAGAAATTATATGTATTGATTCCAGGAGAAGTATTAGGACTTCTGGGGCCCAATGGAGCTGGTAAAAGCACAGCTATCAAAATGATCACTGGAGAGATGGCACTGACTGCTGGGCAGGTAGGAGGTCTCTGGAGAAAAGGGGTAGATCCACGATAAAAGTGCAAGGGCAAACCTTGTACCTATGCTAAGCTATAATGTTTTTCAAACCATTATTAGGGATCAAGGTTTTGAATGCATTGTGCTATTAAATTAAACAAAGTATTAGTAAAAAATATTGTGAGCTACTTCTAACTTTGACAAGCAGTTGCATCTACCCTAATTGGCCATGTTTATATTCAGAAACCATGTAAATGAGGGTTGCAAAAACACTCTTTGTTTTTCCTTGCCTAAATCTTTATGAAGCCCATAGTCTTCCTCTGAACCATACCCTTGTATCTGGGCAAGGCTATATGAGAGCAAAACAATCAGCCGGGTTGTGCAGGTGCTGATGAAGAGGAGCGATGGAGCGACCTCCCATCTCCAGGACCAGGCGCCTGCCTCCCTGGGGTACTGCCCGCAGGAGGACCCGCTCTGGCCAGACCTCACCGTGCACGAGCACCTGCGGGTCTACGCGGCCGTGAAAGGGGTGTGCAAGGAGGATATGGCTGCTACTGTCAACCGGTACGGATGGAGGGTGTTTCCAGGGCCTGATCAATGTTTTATCCCCTAGTCCTAGGGCATGGGGAGGGCACCAGAAAGTCAAAATTCACTGTGAGCCAGAGGCAACCTTGAAAGAAACTCAGGAAATGGAATTGCAAAAGGGATTTTGTGCTAAATGCCGTGATTAAGTGAGTGGGTTAAGAAAATCCCCAATTTGCCTAAGTGCATTTAGTGGGGATAAATTTACCACTAATGTCCTTTTAAGTATGTTATCTTTAGGAAGCATTCCTAAAATCTCTGATGTTGCAGTTTGGCACTACAAGAAAGGGTGCTTAAGCACAGCCTGCTCAGCTGACACTGGCAAGGTGGAATGGATTTATAATGCTGTTGACACTAATGATAGGCTTAGAAAAGAGCTTGTGGCTTATTCAGTACACTTTGCTTCAAATATTCACTTACATTTTAATAACACAATAAATGTTTAATGAAAAAAAGCAGCAGACAAGAAAGGGGAAGGAAGTTCCTTTTTCTTATGATTTTGGGAATCCTTGATGAGAGTATTGAGTTGGGAATAACAAAAATGTTCTTTTTTCACTTATTCCCTTTCCCCGCAGAATAGTGAATGCTCTGCAGCTTCAAGACTATTTAAAAAAAAAAACCAGAAAGCTCTCTGCTGGGATAACCCGAAAGGTGTGTTTTGTTTTACCTATACTGAGCACTGCAATGCTCATAGCACAAATCAAAAAATCCCCTCTGTGAGCGGAGGGACCTACCTGTGCTCTGAGCTACTCAGGACAGCATCGCGTCGTCTCCCATCGTGGGGTGATGGAAATTAGCCTTTTCCAAAACCACATTTCCTATAAATCAGAACCCTGATTCCCCTAAACCAAGTGACGCTGTCCGCAGCTCTTTGTAGACAGAGTGCCAGAGACTGCAAGAGATTTGAGTCAAACCCCTTTCCCTGTCATAGCTGTGCTTCGCAGTGAGCGTGCTGGGCAACCCGACGGTCCTGCTCCTGGACGAGCCCTCAACTGGCATGGACCCCAATGGGCAGCGCTGTGTCTGGTGAGTAGGACCTCAGGCACTGTGCCACCACGGTGGTAAAAGGGTGGGAAGCCAAGAGTTAGCTAAGGTTAGGTAAAGAGTGTTTTGCCCTATCTGCAGTTAGTGCTGCTCATCACGTGCCAATGGTTTTATTGGAAACTCCATTTTCCTGGTTCTCTCTAGCTAAAGCATGAGCAAGGAGAGAGAAAAAACATTTTACTTTCATCCTTGTTGCAAACTTTAGGACAGTCATATATGGGATTTGCAAGATTCCATAAATAGACCTGAGTCAAAAATATTTCTTTTTGTCATTATTTCAAAGTATTACCATGTGCACATCAGTCTAAAGTTGCTGTATGTGAAGTTTTTACACTTGCTTTAGGGGAGAGGCGTTTGGAGGGACAAAGGTATAAGAAAAAGTGTCTGATACTCCTAAGGAGTGTGAGCTTTTTTTTTTTTTCCCCTCCCCTCTGGTCCTCAGGAAAATGACTCGTGCCGCCCTGAAAACCAAGGAGACAGGAGCCATTCTGACAACGCACTACATGGAGGAGGCAGAGGCGGTGTGCGACCGCGTGGCCATCATGGTGTCCGGGCAGCTACGGTGGGTGGCAGCACGGCCGGCACATGGCTGAGTTGGGAAAGGCCTCTTGGCCCCTCTTCGGTCCATGCAGCGACAGGGCTTCTCCTCCGGCCTCACCTACCTGAGCCCATCATCATGGGCTTTATGAAGTGCTCCCCGTGGTTTCGCCAGCAGCACAGTTTGGGAAGGAGCAGATGGTGGGGCATCAATGATTTCACACTGACATCTCTTTTTTTTTTTTTTTTTTTTTCCTCCCTCCCCTGCAGGTGCATTGGCTCCATTCAGTACCTGAAGAACAAGTTTGGCAAAGGCTATCTGCTGGAAATTAAAGTCAAGGACCCAGAGTGCACTGATCTTCTTCATGCTGAGATTTTGAGGATTTTCCCAAGTGCAGCCCGTCAGGAGAGGTAACTATAAAATACGGGATGAATGGTGGCTCCAACACTACCTCATCCCTAAAAATGTGCCCAGCGTGATGGCCAGACACAGGATTTCAGCTGGAGAGGGACAAACAGCTCAGACTCTCCATATGGGGAGCTGATTTGATAATGTCACCATGTCCAACACTGCTGCAAAACATCCATACAACCCACTCATAGCGTGATAAAAAGTTTTTATCCCAGAACCTCAATACAGAGCAAGAATCACCTTTTCTTCTTTTTCTTCAAGGTTCCCCTCTTTGCTGGTCTACAAGGTTCCAATGGAAGATGCATTGCCCCTGTCTCAGTCTTTCTCCAAGCTAGAGGAAGGTAAGAGCAAAATAAGATGACTTTTTGAAAAGGTGGAACACAGACTGCTAATTTCCAACTCTCTTTCTATTTCTCCACAGCCAAACGAAACTTCAACCTCGAGGAGTACAGCTTCTCTTTGAATACTTTGGCTCAGGCACGTGATTTCAAGGCTAGACATGCTGTAAAGGCGTGAGCAGGAACAAAAGCCGCAGCGAGACCTGGGCCAGTGCAGTGGCAGGAGGCTGCTCCACCAAAAAACTGCCTGGGGGTGGTGGGCGAGGGGTTCCCTGCTGGGAAAGTGGCGAAAAGTGTTTAGGTTTTTTCCCTACTGGGATCTAGTCTGGTGGGAACAAACCTAGGCAAAATGTTGCTGTGTGACTCCACTCACCCGAGACAGGCACACAGCACCATCCGAGGGATGGATGCCCTTGGTAGATGCCCATGCCCAGCCTCTATGGCTGCCCCTGAAGCAGCAGGTAATTGCTGCTTGTACAAGGCTGGTGGCAAAGATGAGGAATGTTTATGTCAGTCCATTGGTGGGTAAAACCTACTCTATGGATATACCTACGGGCAGCCAGCGCCTCTCAGCAGGTTATACCAGAGAGCACAGGAGTCTCAGCTACTGCGTACGTGCTCCCCACATAAAGCTACTTCACATACCTCTCAGACGGGTTGCAGAGCTCCACCTCCTGTAAAGGAGCATCATGGTGTCTAGTGAATGTCAGAGAAATAATCAGAGCTTTATCTTGCCCATTTCAGGTGTTTTTGGAACTCTCCCGAGAGCAGGAAAAGGATAATTTTGATCTGACTTTGGATGGGACTTTCGAATGGAAACAACTTCAGCAGGAGGACTGTTGAAGATCTAAGATGCTCATTTACGCATTACTCAGTATTAACCTACCTGATGTGATACTGCACGTATTTACTACCATTATCAGTGTACCATGAAGAGGAGGAACAGGCTCTGCCTTTCCAGTGAGCGTCAGCTGAGGGTTCCTGTCCGATGCAGAAGACATTTCACCTGGACTCTGCAGGCGTCTACACTGAGCCCTACCCCAAGCTGCGTTTCCAATGGCTGTTGATGAAATAGTGCCTGCAGCGGTGAGAGCTGTTGTCACGCAGAGCAGCGTGCAGCAGAGGGACAGAAAGGTCTGCAGAAAGAAGGGTCATAACCCATCTCTGGGGATCAAGGCTCTGCTTTGCTCGGTGGATCTGGGTGCATCAGGGAACCCGGACACACTGCCAACCTTCTGGGCTCCTCTCCCACCAATATGTGGGACTGTTTGCCTACGACGTGTTTAAATACATCTTATTGAAACTTGCACTCTATTTTTATACCCTCCCAATAAATGTCTCTATAGAAACCGCGGTTACACCTTCATATGTCATCCTTGCTGTGGACCACCAGGAACAGCTGAGCAGCTCAGACTCCTTCCCCTGAGGATGGAGGTGGCTGCAGAGGGCCCAGGGCTGCTGGCCAGGCACTTGTAGTCCCTCACGTTTACTATCTCTGGCAGCCTGGCTCGGCCAGCATGCTCACCCCTGCCATCCCGCCACGCTGGGGCGAGTGGTCGTCCTCCTCCCTCTGGAAACCAGCCTGGGTTGTTCAGCTGGAGAAGAGAAGGCTCTGGAGAGGCCTTATTGCAGCTTTTCAGTATTTAAAGGGGGCCTCTAAGAAAGATGGGGACAAACTTTTTAGCAGGACCTGTTGCAATAGGACAAGGGGCAATGGTTTTAAACCAAAACAGGGTAGATTGAGACTAGATATAAGGAAGAAATTTTTTACAATGAAGGTGGTGAAACACTGGCACAGGTTTCCCAGAGAGGTGGTAGATGCCCCATCCCTGGAAACATTCAAGGTCAGGTTGGATGGGGCTCTGAGCAACCTGATCTAGTCGAAGATGTCCCTGCTCATGGCAGGGGGGTTGGACGAGATGACCTGTAAAGGTCCCTTCCAACCCAAGCCATGTTATGATTCTATGATTTTCCTCCTAATGAAGAAAATCATAGAATCATCACTGTGCCCAGCTCATTTGCAACAGTTAAAACTCTCACAGAAAATATTAAGTCCAATTCTCTTTATATAATCTGAAGCGGTGGCTGTGTTGCAATCACTGCTTGTGTATGTTCCCCACTCAGCTTCAAAATATATTTTGGCAGTTGGAGGACACATTTAGAGAGATTATGATTATTTCCCTCCTGGTTGCACAACAGCTCTGTTTCTACTCCCCACCCCTGGGAAATGGGTAAGTGAGATCACCAAACATTTTGGTCACCTGCTCATACACTCGGCTCCAGGAATGGGAACTCAGTGAGAGGGAAGAGTTTTATCTAGTGCCCTGGGGATATCAGCGGTGGTGGAGAACTCAAGCCACGAGCCTCCTGATACAATGACAGTTTATACGATCCATTCCTATTGGGTTTTTTTCATCAGCATTTCATGCAGGTTTGCGCCTCTGGAGATGCTGCTGGTGAGAGGGGCCCCTCTGCTGCGGTGGCTGCTGGGTTGAGTGGACTTGTAAAATACACTGGCTTCCTTCTCTTCCCTCCGTATCTCTGCTCTTACACACAGACCCTCGCTTCTTTAACTGGGAAATCTCTTTTCTACCACACAGCATGAGGGGACCGGGCCCCTTTGGAGGTCTTTGAATGATGTAAGGACACAAACAGTAATAAAAGCCCCACCAAACAAGTCCGGTCCCAGAGAGAGCATCTCTGGGAGCTGGAGAAGGGAAGAGGAGTGCGCTGCGATACAGGGAAGACAAGAAAGCAGAGAGCAGGACCTAGGAGTGAAATCTTCTTGTGGCAATTGCGTTTCCTTCTCTGGGCTGAAGAGCATGTCTTGCCTTGGCTATTCCTTCCGACACTGCTTGCACAGTTGTTTCTTCTAAGTATCTACCACCAACCTACTTCACCCTCCGCTACCACAGGTTTGACAGATTATTCTCCATGACATTCAGGGCTTTCCATTGTAGGGGAAGACGAAGCAAGCAGACCTGGCTCCATCATCTCCTGCACAAGGAGAAGAAGGAAAAAGACCCACATAGAGTCCCCCAAAGGCAAGCTTTGCATCAGCATGGAGGGAAGGGGGACAGGGCTTGTGGCATTGCCAGCAGGCAGTCGAGATTTCCAGGTCCTGGCCCATGGCCAGCGCTTGGAGAAAAGGGTTCTGTCACCAGCACAAAGCAGAGCTTAGCTGGTAAGAGGAACAAAGAAAAGTTCTCGAAAAGTTCACAAGGACTTAGCTTTTCTGTTGGGGGGGCGGGGGAAGAACAAGAGAGAGATTTCCTGGAAATGAACCGCTTCTTAAATATTCCCTTCAGAGGTTGCCTCCGCCTCTCTCCTTTCCCCTGCCCTGAGCTGAAAACCATCCCCCAGCAGCTGCAATCGCTCTACCTGCTCTTTGAAAGCAGGGGCTGGCAGCAGCCTGGTGGGAAGCACCCTGCTCCAGCATGCAAACCAGCTCCAAAACCGGCCTAACTTTTTGGTTATTCTCCTTGTTTTCCAGCACAGCACGAGCCCTCCACGCGCCCATTGTCTTTGCTGATAAACCTGAACCAGAGCACCCTGAACCAGGGTGCGTCCATCGTCCCAGCACAAAGTGGGTGAGGCAGCTCCCTGCTGCGGATGCTGCACGTTCCCCGCAGTTACTCATGCAATAACTTAGTCTTATTAACAGGGAGCTTCTTATTTATTAGATTTAATAATGCCCTCTTTATGCAGCAAAGCGACAAAGCGCACAAAGGGCCATTCACCACCAGCTGCCTCCAGGGCCAGTCCCCAACCACTGTGCCCCAAACGGACATCCCAGAGCGACAGCAAAGAGCAGCCCATGCCTTTCAGCGTGGGTGAGAAAAACGGTGCCAGCCGGTAGTTTTTGAGTGCTGGGGACCAGGGAAGCAAGGCACACGTGTGCTCAAGGTTTGGGAGCTTGAACATTGTCTAGTTCAAATGCTGGTTGAGCAACTCCCCTTAATTGCAAGTAAGCAACAACAACAAAAAGTGGTATTTCTGAGAATTTCAAGGAACTTCACAAAAAGCAGTGATGCAAACTTCAAAACAGCTATGAGAGAAACTTCTGCGGAGTAGGAGGAGAGTAAAGCTGAGCGATGTCAAGCAAAGGACTGGTGTCCGGCAGGAAGCCCATAGCAGGGCTGCCTGCGGTGGCCTACAAGACGGTGACCTGCCTGCAGACACCCCACGGGGTAAAGGCAATGTACCCCAGCCCTGTGCAGCTCCTCGCAGCCCCTCCTGCATCTCCTCTTCACAGCAGCAGTGCCATGGCCATGTGTGCTTTCTCCCGGGCAGGCACCTCCAGATCTCGTAGCTCAACTGAACAAAAACCATCCTTTCTTCAGAGCAACTGGGGGCGGGGGGGGGAACCCAGGAGGCAGAACCAGCATCAAAGAGAAAGTTATTTGGGTCTGCTCTGGAAGGAAAGGCACCATGAACATGCGGTCTCCCATGCCACAAGGGCAGCAAGCACCTCCAGCCGGGCAGACACCATGCTCCGGCCAGCAGACCCGCGAGAGGCTTTATCACAGCGAGCACAGCCCATTCCTGTGCAACACAACCGGCCACACATGGCTGTCCCAGAGCAGAGCCAGATGTTCTTCAAGCAGAAGAAATGAAGCAAGGCAGATGTTGGCAACCTCGATGGCGCAGGAGTCCAATTCTCTTTTTCCATTCGCTTGAGACAGAAGAGGAAATCAGTGTTGGATTACATCTTGGCATGTGAACTGTGGAGGGGGTGAACAGGGTGTATCAGGTCCTCAGCTAATGCGAACCAGCGTGTGCTCTCCAGTTTGCAGCATGTGAGTACCAGGATGTCATAACAAGCATCTCTCAGAGTATCTAATTTTTAAGGCATTTCAGCTTGAATTACTATGCACGTGAAAGCCGAGAAGAAGATTTTTCTCTTGCATTGGTACTCCTTAATTCTACTCAGCACTTCAAAACCCTTTTGAGACTCTCAGCTCAAAATATTCTCTAGTCCTTTAGCAGCAGATGGATAAAATATCAGGCAGAAGGCTATGTGTGGTTGTGACAGCGGCCAAACCCAACAAAATATTTACTTCAAAGCAAGCAGAAGGATAGCTTGTCCAGCTGGAAAAAGCAGGAAAGGTTTTTTAAAAGCATGGAAGAGGGGGACAGAGAGGGAGATGATTGTGTAAGTCATGATGTTTCAATTAGATCATGCCTGAATGATAACAGAAGTTCATGAACTTATGTTCTAGGCAAAATGGAGGTATCCGGTTTGATCCTGTGCATCTTTGTCCTGGCACAGACATCAGATGGTGTTTTATGGACAGGTAAGGAAGCACATGGGCTGTGCAGCAGCTGAGCTAGGAACATACCTGTGTGTCTGTGGTCACGGTGGATGCCACCAACGTGGGGACTGAATACATCCCTCCTGCAGGGTCTTATGCTTTTCTGAATGAATTTTGGCTATTTGAAAATAGCAGAAGTCATCTAGTCCAGTAATTAATGTCCCTGGAGAGGTCTTGGGTTGGGTCAGAGAAGGTTGATGGATGTCAGTGGGAGCCCAGATGCCAAAGGCAAATCCTTTCCATGGATTTGGGGCATGCTGGCACAGCTTCTTCCGTGTCATTGTGGCAGTAAAATATCATGGTTTTGCTGGAAGAATTGTCACTACCATCAACCACCTTGTCTCTGCCAGGTAAATGGATGCAGATATAGGAACCTATAATGCCTATAAATAATCAGCTCTCTTGCAGGTGGCCACACCAGCCTGACCCTCACTTTGAGCAACTTTAGTCTTTGCAACAGTCTTCTCGCTCCACGTCCCACAGCCTTGAGAGCCAAGACCCAGCCCAGCCATCAACTCCTCCAGCCACAAAACCTGCCAAAATGACCTAAGGCACCTTCCTTCCCATCCAGGATGTGAAGGAAGCTATTTTTGTCCACCATCACCTTCCCCAGACCCTGGTGGGATCTCAGCCTCCAACAACCACACATCAGGCTCAGCAGGTCTCCGAGAAGGTAACAGCAATTCCCTGCCGTGAAGGGAGCTAGTACTGTCAGGATTGAGTTGTAAATGGTCTTTTTTAGGTTTCTTCAACTATTTAAGTACTGTGTCCACAGATGGACTAAGAGGCAAGATCTGCATTGAGCTGCACTGGAAATATTCCCTATGTTCTCAGTCCCAGCAAATATTTATTATCTGATTTTAAAGCTAGTGCCATAGGATGCAAGAGGATTTGAGGCAGTGCTCAGCCTCACCTTAGGCAGCTGAGGACATCTACTTGCTGGCGCTGGCTGCTGGCATGGGCCACAGCTTCCTCCACCCACACACCTTGGTTTCCTTTGGCCTCACTGTGAGAAATTCATTTCATGTTCTAAATGCAAATCCTCTAAAGGGTTTTCAGGATGCTAAGTAGGAATTCAGAAAGAACAACAAAAAGAAGCAAGACTTCTTTTTTTTTTTTTTTTTCTTTAATTTGAAAAATAACTGGCCCTGAAACCACTATATTTTTTTCCCTCTCAGGATAGGACAGAAGAGTTCTGCCAACATTATATAGCAGGGCTATACCACATTTCACACGGGGATTTGTAATCGCCTCTCACAAGGGACTGAAAAGCGAGAAATGGGCTCCAGTGAGCAAATGATTGCACAACATCTTCTACATCTGATCTCTCGCATTTGCAGAACATCTATCTGCTGTCCTGGGGCTTTCCTGGAAGATTGGCTGCAGCAGTTACAGGGGCAAACAGATGGGGACTCTGAGTGGGAGGGACAGAGAGCAGCGGCTCCGTGCCGCCCCGTATGCCCTCCATGGGGTGTCCTGCACTGCCTCTTCCAGCCTGAGATCGGAGGGCATGACGTGAAGTTAGCTGCATCCATGAGGATGCTGTGAAAGCTAAAAGTTGAGCTGGCTTTAAAAAGCACCCGGACAAATTCATGCAAGAAAAAGCCACACCTGGGGAGCTGCTAAAGCCCCTCAGCCTTGGGGACCCCTGAGCCAGGGAGCAGCCGGGGAAGCGGCAGCAGCCGCTTGCCCTGTCCTTGTGGTCCCGCACTCAAAGGACCCCAACAAGGGGCCAAAGGAGATGCTTGGTTCCCGTTCTCTTGGGACCCCATTAAGTCACTGTTGACTGTTTCAGTTAACTTCTGACATGTAAACCCCAGAAGGGCAAATTGCAAGAGAAGGAACTCTTTTCTGGGAAGAAATCGCCTTGTTTTGGTTACAAACTGGGCGTGGGCTAAGTGGTATGGTATATGGGTTACCAACAATAGCAATGTATTCCAAAATCACCCGTTCAAGTGAAATACAGACAAAAATTTTCTTGAAGTGCTATGTTTCTAGCAGAAGCGTTGTAGGTCAGTGTTTCATTGAAAGCAAATCTTTCTTCTGGTCTGTAACGGCTGATGTCTTGATTCTACATCCTCTGTTCTGCCTTTGCTAGAAAGGGAAAATTGCCAACGTTTAGAAAAAAATACTGATTTGCCCTTTCCGGCTGTATCACCTCAGACACAGGTGCCTAAAGAGTGCTCCCACAAGTGAAGATGAGCTAAACGTGCCCTGTGGGGAAAATGCATTTGATCCCATCTGGAAATCAGCAGATCGAGACCTGCAGGTGGGAGGCTCAGGGGCCACGAGCTTTTCTTTGCTCAGCCACGGAGACCTGCAGATGTTGCGCTGCTGCTGGGTCTGCTTTTGCAGGAAAAACCTCTGCAAGCTGCTGACTATTAATTATGATATAAGCCATAAATGAAGTTTCCTTAAGGAACATACTGACAGATGGGATATCAGAGGAGGGAACGAGGGCTCCAGACAGAGGAACAGGAGTCAGCGGAGGCTCTGCTCATGTGGAAAGGCCATGGGGACACAAGACAGTGGATGTCCTGACAGCTGCATGTTTTCAAAGAGCGGGAAATGTGCTCATCTTTTCCCTTCTCTCCAAATAAAATGTGGGGTTTGTGCTTCTTTTTTTTTTTTTTTTCTTTTTTTTTTTTTTAAACATATGAAAGGATTTTGCACAATGGGTTTCCGAGAAAGAAGATGCGAGACTTTTCTTCTCTTTCCTGGAACTGCCCTAATGAATCACTTCGCTCCGCTGGGGGGGCGCGGCGGGACCCAGCCCGCCCGGCCGGGGCGCGCTCCCCCGAGCCCGAGCATCGCCGTTCGTGCTCTGCCACCTCCTGGTGACACCGCAGCGGTGCAGGGCTGGGCCCCCTGCTCCTCAACACGCACCCCGCAACGCCGCCGGCACATCCCCGCCTTCCCCAGCAAGCAGGCAGCGGCAGGTTTGCATCTGCAGGATTTTTTTGCCAGCCGGTTATCCTGCTCCCATCTCTTCAGGGGCTGGACCAGCCAAGGGGGACTAAGGCCGGCTGTGCCCCCCCGTCCCTCTCCATCAGGGTGTGAAGTGGCCCGTGGTGTCCCTCGCCCTCTGTGCCCGTGCATGGTGAGCCTAGCTCTGGCGTCGAGGTCACCCTTGACTGGCACTTTGCAGGCTGAGGTAGGTGGGACAGGAGGGTGTCGTTGGGACGGAGCCCCCCGTGCTGCTGTGCACAAAGGGAGGTGAGTACAGGGGTGCGGGGGTGAGCCGAAGTCCTGGAGCAAAAGCCAAAGTCCTTGTGTGAGCAAAATACCTGCCGGGACCAAAGGAACCTCAGCCTGAGAAAGGCAAATAACTTTCAAGGTGGTTCCAGTGACCTGCCAGGGGATGCTCCTGGCCCAGCACGCTGCTCCAGGCAACGGAACATCCCAGCCTGCCTCTTTCAGGATCGCTTTTTCACTCGAACACTCCCCCAACCCCAAAGGAGTATGGCTCCCACCATGGATTGCTGTATTAGAGAGACAGCGTTCATGAGAAACGAGGGCAATGAAGAACTGAGTAATGCACAGCCTGGAAGAGATTTAGGACTCCGATGCAAGACCAACTTATACCTTAATTTCCCAGCCAGGAGCTGGTGATACCCTCATTCCAGGGCCATGGGTTGTGAGCATCAGCAAGGGAGAAGCCCTCACCGCATGGGACCGCGGACTCCAGAGGCAGAAACACGGGAAGTGAAGAGGATTGTAAAGGGTTGGGCTGAATCTGAGGACAACTCATCAGGTAATGCTGTATCACTCAAAAATAAAAAAAAAAAAAAAAGCTACTCAGAGTTTTTCCTTTCTTAGGGAAAACTTAGAACAACAGCAGAATCCTTCAGCAGAATATTTCCAATTTTCTGTGCCAGGCATTCAGCAGAATATTTCCAATTTTCTGTGCCAGGCATCCATCCGAGGGAAAGTCCCGGTTCCCAAGTGAACGCTGCCCGGCCGGGAGAGCCCCCGGCCGCTGGGAGAGGGGCTCAGCCCCCCAGGCCCAGCTGCTCTGTGCTGAAGGTGGCACCGCTGCCTCTCTTATGAGCGAGAGCCTTGTTCTGCGGCTCTGCTCTCTCGCCGTCCGATGGCTTTGGATGCCCGCCAAGGATTTGCAGATGGAAGAAGGAGGTCAAAAAGCTGGACCACAGATGCTGCGGACGTGGCTGGTGTCCACAGGAATGCAGCAGCCACCACCAGCAAGGATGTTCGCTTCTTCAACGTGTCTGTGGTGAACCTCCCCAGGGAATTTTCGTTTGTTCAGTACGCGCTCTGACCTCGCCAGCAGCACCAGACCTGGTCTGAGTTTGAGGGGAGATGGAGCCCAAGACCCCCCATCTGCAAAGGGGGTCTTAGTATCAGGTATCTCAACTTGATACTGAAGAAAGAGAGAGGAGACGTAAACAGGTATTATTCTAATATATTCCTCTTCTCTCCTCCAGGTCAGATCCATGTGCCGGCATCGTTGCACTACTGATATGTTGACAAGGTATCCCAGTACTTTGCTCTGCCGTTTGGGATTATAGCTATCTGCAACCTTTAATCTCTGCTCAGCCGAGGAGAGTGTTTCTGGTCACTTGGGCGTTAATGCTCCTAAATCAGACTCTCATTTTTCACAGTCATAAAACTCCGCCTGGTCCCATGCTGATTTCAGCAGCCGTAAATCCGCACCCCCTTTCTCCTTCGAGGGGCTGAGGATGCCCCCGATTCAGGGCAAGAAGGAGCAGTTAACTGGTATGAAAAGAATAACAAGTGTGGGCACAGATCTGAAACCGGGATTTATTTAGGAAGATTTTCTGGTTATTATCTACTTAGGAACAGAGGATTTGTCAGAACAGATCAGAGCATTTTCATCAAATCTGGCATCCCGCACGTAGCGGAGATAGTGAGAGGATGTATTAGTGGAAAAACTCTCTCCAGCCTCTCCCAGGAGTGCAGGTACAGGGTTCGATGCTGTCGGGAAGGGGAGCAGAGGCAACGCTGTGGGTAGAAGCAGAACTGGCTGCAGATGTCCCTTGCCTGTGAGACGGAGCCAGCAAAGGCAGCTTCGGTCTGACTCGAGCCTCGGCTGGAGCTGATCCAGCCGAAGTGGAGGTGATGCTCCCCTCCTGCGTGCAGGCTGGGCGAGAGCTAGCCTTGGGCTCCAGCACGTTAATCTAAACCCAAATGCGTTTCCAACTCAGCCCCAACACAGGCCAAATCCAGCTGGCTCGGCCAAAAGGATCCATCGGTCCTCTGCATCACGTCTGACTGCTGGGAGACGGGCAGCACAAAATCCCCCGGCTCCACTAAGAAATACATTTTCTGATATTCGCACTGACATTCCAGTAACAATAACATCGTCTGAGACATAAGGCTCTTGGGAAAATTTTGTTTTACAAAGTGGCGTAGGAGCTGCTACAAAAACAATCCCCGTTTTTAAAAAGAAAATATTCCCTTGTCAACAAGCAAAAAAAAAAAAAAAAAGTGTGTGTACCCAAAGGAAAGAGCCCTGGGAAATGCCCTTTCCCATGCACGATGGCAGGACTGCTGGGGCTCCGGGAGGACAGCGGAGACGAAGAGCTCGATGGCAGAGGGCAAGAGCCGTGGTGTGGTGTGGGAGCACCGGGGCTGCGGTGGCCCCGGCCGCGTGAGCCAAGTTCCTCGCTGCTGTTCTCATTTATAAATAGAAAGGCAATTAGTTATTATTAGAGCTTGTTGAGTGGGTCTGGAGGAACTACAGAAAACCCTTCCAAATGAGCTGCTTTCCAGTTCAAGCAAAGCTCCTGGGGTCATGTCTGGAAGAGAATGTCACTAGGACCACCTTGAGCCTTGGAGACAGGTCTGGGCTGGTCCGAGCACGAAGGGCTTCACCTTTGCAGTGCCATGCATGGGTCATGGTGCTCCTGGCACGGCTGGGGTTGGTGCAGAGGCACCCTAAGGACGGTCTGTCCTCACCCCACTCTGTGCACCCGTGTTTCCCATTCCTATGATAACAAGGCAAGGCATCAGCAGAGAAACTTGCCTTGGGCCTTTTATCTCCAGCACCTGCCCCAGGAACTTAGGGGACACAGCGAGCTCCTGCACTGTCACACCATCCCGACGTGCAGAAGGAAGCGCCCCACACCAGGTCGGTGGCACAAGGAGACCTTTTTGTCGCATCTTCAAGCTGCCCCAAGGCTTCTGTGGGCTCATGGATGGGCACAGAAAGAGGAAGATGCACACCTGGAAAACCCAGAAGGTGGTTCAGTTCTCCTAGGTCCAGCAGAAGAAACACCATCAGGTACGTTAGGCTGGCTTTTGTGTGTGTCCCCCATGTTGTCCTCGTGCCCGGCCCCTTCCACCCTTCTCCAAACCTCTCCTGGAGAGCAGCACACAGGCTGTGCCTGGGGGCTCCCAGCCATGAGATGATTTTTGGCCGTTTCTCCTTAAGTCGTGGAGGGCAAGATCTTTCAATAGCATTTAGCTCCTGAAAGATGCGCCTAGGCACATCACGGGCTATCTTATCATATCTAAGCTGCTCTGTACCCCCTAATGGTAGAGGTCCTGCTTTTAAACCTTATTTTTCTTGCCTGTCTCTCTGTTGGAAACCACATTTTTCTTTTATCTATACATTATACCTTCTAAAATCTGTCCCCAAATCTACAAAACCGCACTCAGTAATGCACAGAGATCCAGGACTGAAAGCATTTCATTAGTGACTGTCCTTTACAGAGCCAGCAGGGTCAGAGGAAAAGAAAAACAACACACACATGATCAATATTTTTTAAAACAGGATTTGAAAGAATGCATGAGAAGCATCTATCAGGTTTTAATTTCACATGAAAAAATACGGCTATTAATATATGGCAATGCTGCTCTACCATAAGAACGAAGCGTAGATAAAACCTGCAAGCTTAATGAGGCTCAGGAAAAATAAAATTTGAAAGCAAATCTTTGCAAATCTCTAGGTAATCTCTGTTCCATTTATCATGCTTTGGCAATCAGAAAGTAAAACCAGGCTTAGCATAATGAAGAAAATCAAACAGGCTTTTTTTTCCCTGCTGCTCTAAAATCACAGAAGAATATAGTCACGGAAAAAAAGAAAAAAAAAGGAGGAACTTATGCCCTCCTGCCGGTGCACAGGGAATCTAATTGCAAAGGTTTCTTCCTGCATGTCTGAGTAGACTATGCGAGACTGGAATTTTTTAATCACAATATTTAAGCTCTCCTTGGTGACACAGAACCAATGCAATGGTCCTCTCTTGATCTGCCAGAGATGTGAAGGTAACAACGGTTGATAACTGAGTCACAGGCTGAGAATGTGAAAAAGCCAAAAAAAATTACTTCCCTTGACACCTCTGCCTGGCCAGGTTGGCAGCACAGCACCAGCCCCGGCCAGGCTGGGGAGATGCTGAGGATGCCGGTGGAGAACATGGCTGAGGAGGCTTTGCCCGTGTTTTTTGGAGTGTGAAGTTCTCTGATGACTGCTGGCCCCTGAATGTCCCCGTCACTGGAGGGGGGTGGTCGTGCCGTGCATCCCTGGAGCTGTTATGTGACAGCTTGGCCAAGCGCTGCTCCCCCCGTCCAAGTATTTTTGGGGTAGACATGGGTGAAGCCCAAGGCATCATATCCTGCTGCTGCCAGGACTCATGCCGAGTGCTGCCCCACGGCACTGGTTATCTCTGGGTCACTTGGCTCAGTGGCAGGGGCTGTGAACACAGAAGGGAAGCTGGTATTTGGGAATTAGGTCTCCAAAAGCCCCAGATGGTACTGCTGGACTCTGCGAGGGATGCTCCCCACCATGACACCACTGCTCCTGCAGAGCTGGAGGTGGCCCACACCCAGACGGGGCATAAGATGTCTGTGGTCCCTGCAGACTTGAAAGTGGTGGCTCCCAAACATTTCACTTGCAGCCCCATTTCCTGGGCCACCCCAGATCTTAGCAGAAAAGTTTTGTTAGCAATTGATTTTCTGTTGGGCTGGTAGTCCCATCACAGATGCTGGGTCCCTGCATGGCATTGCAACCCTCCCTTTAGAGGCCAGTTCTCCGAGGGTATTTATTTCATTTCTCTGCAAAGCCACATAGAAAGCCACCCAGAAGCCTTTAAACTACCTCATTGGGCTACTGACAGAACCGAGCCCAGAGCAGGAGGCCTTAGCATCACTGTAATGTGTCCAAAACATCTTCAAAACAGCGGGTTTGACCTACTTGTCCCTTCTCAGCTCCTCCAGCTGGAGTTTCCCTGCAGAGCAAAATCACAGTACAGTTCTCTTCCCTCCCAGTGCTACAAAGCCGGGCTGTTTCACAACTTCCATGTCTTCTTGCCTACCTAATCAGGGCTATGTGGGCATCCTTCAGCTAATGGTTCATTGGAAAGCAATTGTAGCTCCTTGGGTGAAAGATTAAATATATAGTCGATGCATTATTCCGGTACAAACCGTGTCCGTTGCTATGGACAAGGAACACATATGGGGCCATTTGGAGGTAACGTGAGTTGCTTTTATCTCCTATTCCCTTTGGCAGTGACCACAATTATTGTGCTTTGAAATCACTCCTTTTGCAGACAATTAAGAGGAGGGAGGAATTCTCAGCAATTAGTCACTCTAAATCACATGTGAGCATAAAAATAAGAATAGTTGCACCTTCTTGAGCTCACTGCAATGAGATTGGATATGTGCAACTCACATATATTCATATTTTCTCTCCAGAGCCAGCAGTACTAAGGATTTCTTTTTCTGCAGTGCTGAGTGCATGGTGCTGTAAAACAGACATTTGAATGTTGTCTCTCTTCCCAAAGGTGCTGTAAGGATGAGAGCTGCAATAAGCATAAAGCATTTTAAGACTGTGCAGGCAGTGTTACAGGGCTCTTCCCATTACTGCCCTTAATTCTGCTGGAAGATGGGTGTAAAAAGAAATAAATAAGTAATGATCCAAAGCAAACAGTTCCAGGCAGAAGCTTGGCTGGTGGGGGCTTTCTGCCTCCCCGGGCTCATGCCCTTGGGTAGGACAACAGCAATGAGCAGCTTGGGCTGTCTACTGCAGGGGGAAGAGGGGGCCGTATTTAGACTGCCGGTGCTAGGTGTCCAGCTAGCTTCATGAAGCTGTCATGATAGCTGCTTGCTCTTCTCTTCTCATTACGCAGATATTAGAGTGAACGTTCTAAGTCCAGATGTGGTGAAGCCACAAAGCTGGGACTTGAATTCTCCCACAGCTACAGGGTTGATCCTTGCAGCCACCTCCAGCTACCAGCAGCAGGCATGAATCACAGTTTCTCTGTCTCTTTCTCACCTCCTCAGGTGCTGCAAGTCGGGGATGCTTTCTTGGAGCCTTGCCTGTAGGTTCTTGTGCTGAAGTTCCTGTGTCTGCAGCCAGGACAAACATTGGAGAAGGGGGGTTTTTCCCTTCGTGCTCATGCGGCAGCCTCCCTGCCTCCTCTTAGTCTCCTCTGCAGCATACGTTGGGATGTTAAAGCTCGCCAACAGCAGCAGGTATGAAGAAGTAGCGACCCACGTAGCCTCGCAGTGCTGTGCTCTCTACAGCCCCTCCACCCACTAGGACAGCCACCTCCACCACTCCCACCAGCAGTGCCAGAGGGATTTCTCCCAAGACAACCATCCAATTTCAACAGAAACGCCGAATTCGAGCCCCGCTAATTGTCAACACGCCACACACGTTTTTGTCCCCTGTTAGTGAAGAATGAACAAACCCCATCTCCAGGCTGCTCTCTCCGATGCTGCCCAGTGTTTGCCTCGGAACCCACTGCTTTTTTAGCAACCAGGTCTAAAAAATTGCAGTTTTTAGAACCCAGGTCTAAAAAAATTGTATGTAGAACTGCAATGCCTTTCTTTATTTCTTCCTTCATAAAGACTTTCCTCAGATGAAATCTGCTGAAGTCATAAGTCACAAGGGGGCTTTTTCAGGCACCAGAGATGGGTTTTCTCCCAAGAGAAAGCTGGCAATCTAGCTGGGACAGATTTTTACGGACTCTCTTTGCTCCTGTGCTGCCCCCAGCACACGGACTGCTCCGTACACACACCGAAGGGCAGGGCCAGCCGCCGGCCGCACACAGGAGGAGGGGGCCTGAACATATCATCCCTAAGAATGGAAAAATCTGCAATTGCAGCCAGTTATGACTATTGCTGCGGGACCAATGCACACGATGGGAGACTCCAGCAGACCCTCCTGGAATCTTTTTTGCACAACTAATTCCAGGAGAGAGGAGCCCTTCTGCAAGAGCCAGGGAGGGCTCTTCCATGTTCAGCCAGAATAAAACAGAACCATAGCTTTTCCTCTGCAATGAGACATTTTAACTTCTCTGTGCTGTGTCTTGCAAGGAACAAGTCCTTGCAGTGAGGGGGTTGCAGCATCCTCTGGGATCTGAGAAGGGGACAGTGCCGTGGCTGGCCCAGGGCTCAGGAGGTGCTAAGGAAGGAGCTGGGGACACATCCCTATTCCATTATTGTTGCAGCACAAGGAGATGGCAATGTAGTGAGACCCACCAACGGTGCCTTGCTTGCTCCTCACGTCGTTATTTTAATCTGTTCCCAAACCAAGAACAGGCCACCAGCTGCCACTAGCCCGTCCCACCATGGATGCTGCCAGCAGCGGGATGCTGAGCAGTGCGGCACACCCGGCCCCGCTTGTTTACCGTGACATTAGTCACTCGCTTCCCAAATCCATTGGAAAAAACACAGCCACAGGTCCAATGCTCCAGCCTTTCTGCTGCCAGACCGACATCAGAAGCCACAAGAAACAAATGGACCGATTTTGAGGCCACTTGTGCCCTGCAGTAAACAGAGAGGGTAAGGCTAAAGTAACATCCCGTAAACCTGCCTGGAAAATAAGTCCCAAGAGCTTTTTAACTCTCCACCTTTGCAGGCCCCTGAGTTCATGTCATGGTCTGGCTCCTGTCATGTCATGTTTGGCCTCAGCACAGCATCATCATTTGGAATCTGGGAGGGAGAAGTGCTTGGGCAAGACTGAAAAACAGTCCATGAAACCCACCCCCCGCGGCTGGCGTTAAGTCAGCCTTGTGCATGGCATTACCTGGAAACCGCTGCTAGGATCCTTCAGTGTCCACTTCAACCTCTTTGATGAGGTTAGGAGGGGTTCGCCATCCTCCCCTGTCCCTGCAGCCATCCGTAGCCTCCGGCTGCTGTCCATCCCGGGTGGGCTGAGACCCAGCACCCAGCGCAGAGCCCGGCAGCATCCTTCTGCCACGAGTCCCTTGCAGCGTGCGCTGCCTCGGGCACCCCAGTACCCCCAGCTGCAAACACCCTCCTCTTCACCTCTCACATCTGCTGCCTTCAGCCTCCAGTTTTCACACCCGTTCAACGCTCTGCCTGTGCCAAAGGCAAGCTCGTTACCAGCCCAACACGTGCCTCTCCTTGGAAACACTCCTAACTCACTGCAGTAATGAAGCACCCAGCCTGGACCTTTTATGGGTATATTTGGACTATCCCCCACTTTCACACCCAGTAAAACCCAGCACAACCCACACATGACCTCTGTGTTACTGACTGCTCAGTGCAGGGTTTAATAGGTACTGGATGCAGCATAAATTAACATTTACCTTCTGGGGCTTCCTCCTGGTTGCAGCAGGACGGGTACCACGCAACCACGGCTCCCTAATCTGACAGCAAGTGGCACTCTCCCCGCACAGAAGCCCACGAGCAGTGGCTGGTGTGGCCCATGTGGCCACGGGGCTTCTACCTCTCAAAAGCAGAAGGAACCCATCATCTGGCTAAAGAAGTTGTAATTCTCCGGTACATGATGGCCTGGCACCAGTTCCCTTCTCTGGCCACTCTTCATTAACCAAAGGCAAACGCTGCAAAGCAGAACATTTCACAGGAGGTAGGTGGGGACAGGATCTGATGGCTCCACCATCACTGGGTGGGATGTTGAGTCGGGTGCCAACCTCCTCTCCATCGGCCACGCACACAGGAGGGATAACATGCATGGTCCTTGAGAGGTCCCGGCCCAGGCTGATTGCTGCAGGAGTGAGACCATCGGGGTTTGTGTGCTGACCCAGGGTTATGATCTAACCCCACACCACCTCAAGACTGGTTGCCACACAGATGCCTCCCTCCAGGGGCAAACTGAGTCTTGGTCCCATGCTGTGGATGCACAGGGATGTAGTCTGAGGCTGGATCTCTAGAAATTGACTCGAAGAGTCTAATAAAACCATTTTAAAATGCATGTGTGTTATTTGTTTAAGAAACCTCAGGAGAAAGCATGGATAAATTGCTTTTCTCCAGCAAGGCTCTGGGTGGAGCACCTCCAAAGACAGAGCAGTTCTTGTGAGCTCTGAGCAGGGATGCAGCGGTGGAGTAGTGCCCTTGGGGAGCCCCGTGAGTCCGGTCAGGCTGTTAAAGCTGCTCTGATCCTGCCGTCAGCAAGACGCCATGAACATCCTGACCTGGCGACCTGCAGAGATGCTGGCTCCATTGCAGCACCG
The DNA here is from genome assembly GCF_035582795.1 of Mycteria americana. Lineage (NCBI taxonomy): Eukaryota > Metazoa > Chordata > Aves > Ciconiiformes > Ciconiidae > Mycteria > Mycteria americana. Next base: position 11,598,236 of record NC_134380.1, on the reverse strand, counting down.
GCACCTTTTCCAGTGACTTCAGTGGGGACCAGGGTCCTGACCCAGGCGTTCGGAGAACATCACTGAAGCTGTGAAGACACAAACCTCACCCCGTCTCACATCCCAGGCCAGCGCCCCGTCCACTTCAGGATACGTCCCAGGAGGATAAAGCCCTAGAATACAAGTTTTCCTGGCTTGTTTGCAATCTGTTCTCCCTGGAATAACCACAGGAGCTCCTGGGCCTTGTAGTCAGCAGCTTTTCCCAGCACAACACCAGGGAACGTAGCTGAGCCATTGTGTTTTACTTCATGTATTTATTTATTTATTTATTCGTCCTCATTTTGAATGTGCAATATCACAGTCACTGAGTTATAGATACTGCCACTAACAATAGCTGAAAAAATGTTAAGCCATTTATGGACACTGAAATGCTAGCTAAATAGAAAAGCTTTTGAATGTTTTGCAAGACCAGCTTTAAAAACAGGATGTGCAAACCCTTTATTTTGGGACGTGTTTATCCCAGTGATCAGATGTTCCACCCTGGTATCCCAGCCACGGCAATAAAAGCCCTACAAAAATTTAAAAAAACCCAAAGCACAAGCTTTAAGTTGAGCCCAGGAAAAAATAAAGGGAATTGCTGTGCTAAAAGGGGAAAAAATGTGCCACGGATTTCAGTGGCACCCACTTTCCCCAGGAGCACCCTTGGGTGGGGGGTTCCCCCAAGCCACGGCTCTCTGCTGCCTGCACCTGCACCGAACCAGGGCAGACGCTGGGATGCAGCAGCATTCGCATCTCCTTCTCCCCTTTTCTGGCACCAGGATGAATTAACTCCACTTCAGGAGCTGCTTTTCAGTGCAAGCAAAAAAAAAAAAAAAAAAAAACAAAAAAAACCCCAACCTTCTGTCATGCAGGGAGAATTTGGCGCTGTGATTTCAGCCAAGGAAGGCATCTCCCATGGAGGAAGAAGAAACGCTGTAATTCGGGGCTGGCGACACAGAAGAGCCAATGCATTCCTCGCTGGGACCCTCCTGGCAGGTGCTAAACACAGACGTGCTCAACTTAATACCTTGTGCGGCTTGCAACGCGTGCGAGACGCAGCGAAGAGGCGGGTTTATCCCTCGGTATTAAAAATAGCAGCGTGATGGGTTTAACAGGGGAGCAAAACCGAGCACGGCAAACAAAGCGTGTCAGCGGGATGAGGACAGGTTGCTGTGGCACAGGACGTGGCAGCGGCCACCCGGCCAGCAGCAGAGGGTGGCTGTCCCTGCAGACCGGTGCCAGGAACTCAGGCTGGGGGAGAAAAAAGTATTGGGAAAAATGCAGAGGAGGAGAAATGGGTTCAGGGTGGGCTTTTAAATGCATTCCAAGACAGCCGCACCTGGAGGCGGTTGTTGGCAGTCTCCTGATGTGGTGGCAGCCCAATTTTTGCAGGAATTTTGCTTCCTCGTGAGCAAAGAGGCAATGTGGGAAGCTCAGCAAAGGGGGAAACTAGCTCATCCTTTAGCCTTGCAGCAAATGAGGTAAAGCACCGGCAGCGCCGCTGGCAACAGACTCAGGATCTAATGACTGCTGCTAGTTGAAAGCGATGCTAACAACGTGAGGAATTTTGCTTTATAATATACAGGTTTGGAAGCTGAAAAAATCTTTTAAAAGTTCAGGATAAGCTTTCAGAAAAATGCCTCCCACTGCAGGGCAGTCCCACGCCTGTGCGTTCCCACGTGCCAGCACCTGGGAAGAGCACCGTGAGCGTGCTGTTCTTTTGGATGCTGCCTTTCAGGGTCTCCTAATTTGGGGGTACAGCACTTCTGTCCCAGGCACCCCTTTGCCCTCACAGATTCCCCTATAGACCCCCGAGATCTGCAAAACTGACTCATAATAACGTCCCCTCCATCTGCCTCTGCCTTCCCACTATGTTGCTGAGCAGCCTGTCCCATCTTTTAATCCCCATAGGATGCAAAGGGTCACGCAGGCATCAAGAAGCCCTTGTGTTGGGACTGCTGATACATCTTGCGTGGCTCTTCCTTCCACTCGGAGGGTGGATACGGAAGCAGAGCGTGATGCCGTGGCTAACCCTGGTCAGGCAGGAGGTCCCTGTAAAGCTGGACACGATTCACCGGGTGAGCTCGCTAGCTGCCAGGCCAGTCTTCTCCTCCACGGTCTCCTGCTGCTTTCCTGGGAGACTCCTCATTATTTATGGTTCATCACACTCCACTCATGAATGCTCCTGCTACGTTTGCTCGACAGCGCAAGCAGGCAAAACCTGCAGCGATGCGATCTCTGAAAGCACTACCTGATTAAAACATATAAAAAAAATAAAACAGAGATATAAAACTGCCAGTTGCCCACAGAATCAAATAAAACTAGTTCAGCTCAGCCTCCCCCATCTTTCCTTATTGCTCAGGTAATAAAACCACTCACTATACAAATATTTAATTTCAGGTGTATAGGAAAGCAAGTCACTGAGCTAACAGGTTACTTGGGGCAGCGGGAGAGCTCTGCCCGGTGCAGGGGTGTTCCGGGGCATCGGCTGTCTCGTATCGGTAACCGCTATTTATACGATCCAGAGTGCTAAACACCTTATCAAACAAATAAAACAACAGCTCTCCACCAAGGGATAGGCAACGGGTGTAGACCATGACCTTGCTTGGAGCTGTGATGGCTCCATGCAACAACCAAAAGTCTTCTCCTTCCCATCCAGAGGACACTGACCCAGAGTCAAGGCAGGTTTCTCCCCCATCAGTGCACATCCATCTGCACCCTCCTTCTTCCCCGCTTGCATGCTCAAGAGCCAGGGTCCACCTTGCAGGACTGATGAGGGTCCAGGGCAGCTGCCAAGGGTTAATGTGCAAAATATCCTGTATGAACTGGGCTGTTTAATGAGCATCTTTCCCCCAGGTAATGATCAGTGATGAGAATATGCCCTGCTACGGTAATGCTTGCAACGTAACAGCCCACCGAGGAGGGAGCTGGTAGGTGAAATGAGGCAATCCTCTCTCCTCAGCTGGATCGCAGCTTCAGCCAAGCTCATCTGCATTAATCTTACACTCATTAAAATCAGTTGTTCTGTTTCTAATTCAACCAGTGCTGCCAAGCTCAAGAATTAAAAATTCATGAGCCAATGTCCCTGAAAAAAAAACAACCCATAAGTTCATCTTAAGCAGCATAGATTTTTAAAACAACCATTAAAAATGTCTAGCAGCTCCTTTGTGCTTGAAGTTTTCAGCTCGCGTTTTCACAAGGGACAGGAAAAATGAAAAAAAAGCTGAGATTTTTACACAATCGTGTGACTCCAGAGGCTGGTGCTTCCTAGAGGCGGCCTCACAAATTGTATCACTTAGGATGAAAACCAAGAGGCTGAGCAACACAGGAGGAGCGAGCTCATTTGGTTCTTGCCTCAGAACAAGTGTCATTGCAGAAATGACAAAAAGCCCACCCTGCAGACCCTAGGGCAAGCTGTCCACTGGGTTTTACTGCAGTGAGGTCAGGAGCCTAGAAGTGACATCAGCAATATTTTTCCAGCCTTGGTCTGGACAAGCACATAGAGCTCTTGGCAGCCCCCACCCCCTCTGCAGCCACGAGAGCAGCATCGGACCCGTAACAGCGATGCAGGACGTGAGACCGGGTGTAGACCCAGCCACGGGCAGCAGCGAGCAATGGGCAAGGATGTGGGAAAAGCCAAGGCACCACATTACAACATGGATGGCCTCCAGCATCCACTGCAACGCTCATGCCTTCTCTGTGCCCCTCAGTCCCCTTGTCCAGATTCCCGGCACCCATCCAGTTATTTCTGCCCTTGAAGTCTCCATGGACAACAAGGACTTTCCTCTCCAGCGAGCAGGCAGACACTCTCGTGGGTGCAGAGCAGCACCCAGGAGGAACGTGCAAGTTAACAGTAAAAGTAAATAATTACTTTTTAATTCCGTACGTGTGAGCAACAAACTAGACGTGATTTTTAATACACTCCTAATGATGACATGCTCCGATGACAATAGCTGGAGAGCTGGAGACAAAGACAATAAACACCATTTATTTGAAGCACATGGGCACTCGGAAAGGGCTCTCCAATATTTTTTTCAATAGCCAAAACTAAACAACGTTTCAGAGAGTGCCAGAGACCTCCCAGCCCATGAAAACACCCAAGGTCTCCAATGGCCTTTGCTGGCCCAGGCTGGAGCGATTACGCCGTGCTGTCTGGGTCTCTCTCCACAAACGCTGATGTTTCCCCTCGGAAAAAGGCACCATGTTTACAAAGCAAAGCTCAAGTAGAAAAACATCGAGCCAGGCCAGTGCAAAACCAACCCTGGGAAAAGGTTAGGATTAACTCCTCCAGAGCCGACCGGAGTTCGTTTCCTGAAGAAGAAGGAGCATAAATAAAGATGGGTTGTCAGTGAGCGCTAGCGAGTGTTGCTGCAGTTATTTATAGAAGGCATTCATTTCCTTCATGCTCTGGATAAATATCCATTAGCTTTTGAGGTGATTAATCAAGTATTAATTAACCTGCTGGGAGAAAAAAAATAATATGGACATTAATGTTTTAAAAGGAAGCTTCCAGCTGAGGAAAAAAGGGAGAGAGCTAATCTGAAATTTTCCAATAAGGCCTTATTGTATTGGAAAGGAGCAATGAGCAAGGAACAGACCTGTTGGATATACTTAGTGGGAACGTCAGTCTCTGCTTCGGTAACGGGGGAAAAAAAAACCCTGTGATCTTGGCACATCTACAGAGCTTCAGGGCGGAGAAGAGCTTGGAGCGAAAATTTAACGGGTGTTTTTCACCTGGCAGCGACAGCACCCACACCTCTTATAGCTGCCACCTCCGGGCCGGCACAGCCGCCGGGTGCCTGAGCCAAAGCCCCTGCCAGCGCAGAGCCGTTCTCCCCAGGAAACCATCGCACGCCTTGGCAGAGCGGGCAAAGTTATTTCTCCTTCAGACACTGATGCAACAACTGGTTTTTTCCTCTAAGTTCCCTCTAGATGTTCAAACTACAGGCCGGGCCCTTCTTTTAGTGCAAGCAATAAAAATCCAGAGCAACCATCAGGAAATCAGCAGGATAGCCAAAACATGCTCTGGCTATTACACACTCACGTAAAAGGGAGGAGACCTTGGCCCTCAGACTCCCCACCTTCCCTCTCTCTCGCTCGGGGACCAGCTGAGCTAACTCTCCGTTTTTTGGACTTCCCACAAAGCAGCAGCATCCCATGGAGACCGGTGGGGCTCAGCTCGGTGTAAGCATGAGTAACATGGAGAAAAGATAAATACTTCCTGAAGAAGACGACTATTTTCTAAGCAAAAATGCCAAAATGAGATGTGACACCAAAACCGGACAGCAAAAAGAAACAAATTTCCTGGTGGCACCGATATAAGACTGCAAGACCACCGTACCATCACGGTTCCAGCGCGTTGGCCTGGGACGGCTTGGCTGCGTCCCTTCTCCTCTCTGCAGAGCAAGGCAGCTTCCAAGTGACGTAAATCAGAAGTTTGGACTGATTATTTTGCAAACTGAGACACAGCTCTCCTGTAGCTGAGGAGGCACGATGTTTAAGGAAGCCCAAAAGATCCTGTATTAGATGTGGTCTTCAGGATCGACTTCCTTTGCCATGCCCGTGCTCCACCCCCACATACCCAAATCTTGAACAACTTCAAGCTCTTTTTTTTTATTTAAGGAAAAAAAAAAACACAGTCAGCCTGTTCCTGCCCATTTTTAGCTTCTTTTTCCCTCTGCATATTCCCCAGTTCTCTACCCACACATACCCACACTACAGACAAACTATCCTAAAAAAAAATTGAGAGAGGTCTAAAAAAACAACAGTAATCCAGGGCGTCATCAACTTCCAGGAATGCAAACTGGCTTAAGAAACCACAACTTCTTTTTGTTGTTGTTATTTTTTTGTATGGGTTTTTTTTAAGTCTTTTACAATCTTCTGTTTTAAAAAATGGCATGAATTCGCTCCTTCTTCACCCTCCTCAGTCCTCTCTCTCTCCCCAGCTATATTCAGAAAACATTTCTCGCCAGCCTTGTTTAGCTCACATTTCAGGGCAGAGCAAATGTGTGTGCATGGGGGGGCAGGGATGATGAGTCAATTAGGCACCTAATAAAAATCTGATTTTAAAAATTCCTTTTCCCATTGCGAGCGTGATGCGAGCCGCGGCGGTTACAAAACCAGCGCCGCCAGCTCGGTCCAACCTGCCCAGTGCCTCCCTCGCAGACAGAGAATGGTTTCCTACAGTGAAGCCGCTCTCATCCTGCATTAAATGTCGTGTATGATGAGGCATCTGCCACTTAATGTGAAAGACACCATCACAGCCTAATAAATCACATTGCCAGAAGGACTTTTGTGCTATCACCAATGCGCTTTTAACCGTATGGCCTTCCCCCTCCGTATGCTCCCATTCATCACCGTGCCTTGCAGACCTCACATATTATAGCTGATTAACTCATCCCCAGAATAGGCAGCCGAGCTAAGCTCTTTGAACCCGCTGGTCTTGCAGTCACCTCTTCTGTTGTTCCCATCACTCCAGCCACAACTTTCTGAGTCTGCAAAGGAAAGTCCTAGAGATGCGCCATTTGTCGTACAGATGCCATTTATTATACAGACAGCATCTACCACTGCTTTTTTCCAGGCATGCACTAAATTGGAGAGGGTGGATGCGAGAGGGTGTCTATTCATTCTCCTTGCAGATGGTCAAGCCACAAAGCACCCAAGCGAAGCCGCATGCTTCCTTCCAACCTCCTTGCCTTGGCCGAGACCCAAACCACCCACCGGTGGAGTCATGTTGGACTTGCACGCTCTCTCATAGTGCATAACCTTCTCTCGTAGTGCAAAACTGTCCTGGCAACATGTCTAAATGTGTTCATTTCCCATGGATGCAGTGCAGTTTTAGAAATTTGAGTATTTCAGGTTAGATTTTGATTTCGTGGGACTGGTCAAGTTTAGACAAGAAAATGGAGCGAAACCTCCTGAGCTTTGGCATGTTAGAGCAGCAGCCATTTCAAGCAGAACACAGTGCTGCAAAATTCATACTAGTGCCAATTCCATATAAGAAGAGCTGAATTTTAAAAACGTTACTGCAAAACCAGCCATTTCAGAACCAATAACCCTGCAGGATGCAACCAAGCTGGACGGATATCACAAAGGAGCGCAAAGATATTTCTGGGACTGCATCAACCCTCCATGAAGCCTGCTACGAGGCACATCAGCCAGCCACGCTCACCAGCAGCTACTGATGCCAGCGGCCAAATGGACTGGGATGAGGACTGGTCTGGCTGTGCTGATCATAGTCTGGAGTGACCGAAACCACAGTGGAGTGGAAGGCCATAGGATCACGGCGTGCTTGTTTCCATCAACAACTTTACATCCCTCCCACAACAGAGCTGGTGGTTTCCTTTGTAGGACAGACTATTCTGTTGCACCAGGAAGGCCCCTGTTTAATTCTGCTCTGGCTAAGTATGACCAGTTTTGTGGCTGGGTAAAGAAACTTAAGTCATTATTCAATCAAACTTGCTTGAAATTTTATTTTCCTTTTTGCTCAGTGAGCCCTGGGGACACCAGGAGGAGTCCAGGCAGAAGAGGGCTCTGAGCAGGCGGCAAGCCGTGGCCAACGGGCTGCTCCTCCGGCCAGGGCAGCTCCAAACCCCAGAGAGGACGAGGTCCATGGGGTCAGTGCCAATGCCAGCAAAACAGAGCAGGAAGAGCATCAGCTGGGTGAGGATTTATCAGCCAGCCCAGACTAATGCATATATTTTCCACCGGACAAGTCCATCCTCCTCTCACCAGCACAGCCCAGCCCATGGGAGTGCTGGCCCAGATTATAAAACGCGGGTTTCTAGCTGCTTGCTGGAGATAGCACATCTGAGAGTAACCAAATGAGGGGAACGATACTGCCCTTGGATCCGTCCTTTTCAGCCATGAAAACAAGTTAATGTTGGTGTAATTAGAGAGTGACCGTTATTTGCCATTGAGCTTCATAAAAATGTGAGGAAAGATGTATGCATTTTAATTAAGCTCCAGGGGAAAAAAATGTGTACCTGGCTAAATTGCAGAGAGATGAACTCATTACTTCATCCACGTCTCAGTCTGCTGCCTGTTTTCCTCTGCAACAGAACGATCAGCCTAGGCTGCAGTCAGCGGCTTTAAAAAGCAAATAATCCTTCCAAAACAGCCAGGCCAGCACTTTATAATTCCTACGTCTCTGAACTGGGAGTCTTCATACAGACACGTTTCTAGTGAGACCGACAGGCAAGCATTCAAAATCTTAGAAATCTGAGGGGGAGCGCTCCCCAAATCAGGGCATCAGGAGGGGACCCCGACAGAGCTAGCTACAGATTTTTCCAGCAGCCACATGGCTCCTGCAGCTGCCAGACTTTTCCACAGATTGCCCAGGTCTGACTTTCTGCTACAAAAGAGCCTGGGCCTGAGCTGCCCTTTTCATCTCAGGAATGCACAGCTGCGAAAGTGAGGTCTCGGTTCCTCTTGCAGAACGTGGCTCCAGGATTGCGGATTTGAGTCCAAGCCATTAAGGCCACGCTGCGATCAGAGTTACATTCGTACTCACTCTGCGTACAACGAGTGAGAGAAGGGTAGGTGGGGGGGGGGCAGGCACCCAGTTGCCTTTGGGCGCGTGGAAAAAAGAAACGGCAAAACCCATCCGGAGTTTGAACAGCAAAGTAAAACAACCTAAACCCTTAACTAGATCCAGAAAGTTTCTAGGGTGTAGGGAGAGAAACAGCAATCATCATCAGCCTCCTCTCCCCCGAGAGTCAGCTGAGCAACCTTCCACATCGGAAAAGAGTTTCTGATCTTCTCAAACACTCAGATCCCCTGTGAAAGTCACTATGCCTCTAAGAGAGTCAGGTAGGGTGCCTGTGGGCTTCATAAAGACTAAATAATCTGCTTGCTATTATTGCTCCTTGTATGATTAGATCAGAGCAGGTAGAGCTCATGCCTCAAGGTGCTAGTCGCGAGTCCCAGGCACCGGGGAGGAAATCCCGTGTACCCCTCGATGGCACTGCACAGCCCGACGCACCACGATCCCTCCCCAGCCGAACGCTTACACGTGCCTAATCCCCTTGGAAGTCAGTGAAACATATCTATGTCCTTGAAGTTAAGCACCTCTTTAAGTGTTTTGCCAAACAGAGAGTCTTGTGGAGCGAGCCACAAAGGTGACAGAGACAGTGCCTTCAGCTTCATTCACCACGTGCCTTCAGCTTCATTCACCAGCTTCATTCACCACGGGTGGGCCGGTGGCACACGCAGGAGGCAGGAGAATGCCCAGCGCAGCAGTGGGACTGGACCTTCACAACGTCTCTGTGGTCAAGCAAGCGCGTCGCTGAGCTGGGCTCTCATGTCCTTCTCTCGGCAGTTTTAGATGCCGGCCCTGCCCAAGGTGGGACAGTGGCCAGCGGTGGTACAGTCTGGGGCAAAAACCTTACATTTCATAAAGAGCTGACGAAATTGGGCAACATCTAGCCTCCACCAGTGACATGGTCTTTGCAGGCAGGGAATTGAACCAGTCCCTAGAAGCTGCAAGACCCAAGACCGCAGCTCTGAGAGATGCTGGCGTGTCAAAGCTGCGGAGGTTCAGCTTCGCCTAGCATGGACACAGGCTCCCTGCATTTCCCGTCCTGCTGGGAAGAGCTTGGCTCCAAACCCAGCGGGCTGACCACAAACCCTCTCTGCACGAATATATTTGTTAAAACACTCATTCACACTGTAGCCACGGTGCTGGCTGGAAGAACATGTATCAGGCTTTTTGTCAAACAAAACCCACTCCAACTGTCCAAGAGAACAGCAAAATCTGCCATCGCACTGCTCTGAAGGGTTTACAGTTCACTGCAGCACTTTGTATCTGCAGTTGTTTCCATAACCAAGTCCAAGAGAGCCTGTGAACAGGAAGGAATTAGGCACTCATGCAAAGACCATTAAAGTCAAGGGGAATCTTTCCCTAGACTTGAGAGCATTTGGCTCCCGGCCCTGCATATCAGGGTCTGTTGTGCGGGATTTAGAGCAGGAAATGGGAGTAGGACTTTGCAGGTTTTCTCAGCATTTCTTACGGAGTTTAGCACAGAAGCTTTCTGTGCCCATTTCCCTGCATGTAAATTAAGAAGTGACTGCTCATTCAAGATGCAAGGCCCTAATTGACCGTCCTCCTGTTCAGTCTAGGCACCTCCTCCATCCTTCCTGGGATAGACCTAAAAACATAACAAGTTGGACTAGACCATTCCTATGAGCAACAAGATTTCTTTATGGGTCCTGACATATCGGTACCTGACGCAAAACCCACGTATGACATGTCAGTCCAAGAGGCAAAAATACCGCAAACCAGAAGCTTCAGCAGGTCTGAAAAGCTTGTTAACCCAATTCACATTGTGGACGAACCTCCTACTGGGATCTAGGCAGAATTTCACTGATTTCACTTCTGCCTGTTCAGTTATAGCCAACAGTTTTGCACAGGAACGTACCGTCTTTCGATGGAGTGCAGGAGCATGCACCAAAATAACAAAAGATCTGAGCTGCCTCCATTTTCACACAAAGAAGCAGAGATCTGCATTGCTTGGGACTTAACCTCTGGAAAGGGATGTTCTCCAAGGAATGTCTTCCCAGGCACCCAAACCTGCCAGCACACGAACCACAAAGCACTCCGGGAAACTTCAGTCTCTTTTAAAATACAACAACTAAGATCCTAATTTCCTGCTAATAGGAGCAGCGATGCTTCTCTGGGCTTGCAGTAAGACAGCCTGTCAGGTGAGTTTAGTGAAGTGCTGTGCCAGGGACCGCTGTCTGCGAGTCAGGAGTGGAAGGCATTGGCACGAGGATGCTGCACTTGGAAGATGCTGGTTCATTTTCTGCCTCGACCCCACGCCCCCAGCTTCGTTCAGCACTATCGCTTCATTACCTCCTCTGGCGATAAAAGCAGGGAGGACATTTCTCCACCCCACATGCCACGGGAAAGGTCGTACCAAAACTCCAGCGAGAGCGAAATGAGGAGGCTTTGACTTGACGCTAGAGCGAAGGCAGCGAGCTTGGCCAGCACTGTGCTGAGCAGCCCGGGCTGCTCAGGCCAGCGAGGATGCTGTGTGCTGATGGCCGTGGGCTGCCGTGGGCTTCGCGGGAGGCAGCATCCAGCGGTTAGAGATGTCCTTCCCACTCCTCGTGGGCAGGGAGGAGCAAGGCTGTAAAGAACGAGTTATTCAAACCACTGGCTTAGGGAAAACCTCTGCCTCCTGGCAGACGCTCATTACTTGGGCTGGATTTAGAAAAACAGAGGTGACGAAGCCCTGCTTCAGCCTTCAGTGGGAAATACAGAGAGACAAGAGTATGCTTAGCTGCAAGAAACTTGATCCCAGAAAGAGGAGAAAGGAGGGTGGAGAAGGAAATGTATCCTAATTGATTGCTTTTGGTGGCCGCAACCCCACGTAGACAGTGCCATGTTCAACGGGACGGGCTTTGAGCAGCGAGCGTCACTTTGCTAAGACGACTCGACGGCGATTTGACTCGAGAGCGATGCGCCCGTCCAAAGCTCACCTCTGCAGAGCGGTGGTCTACAGGTTTCCTCTGCAGGAGCGTCCATCCCCGCAGCCGGGTGCCTCCGTTAGCCTGGAGGGAGATGCGGTCGCCCCACTGCAGGAAGTCAAGTGTGGCTTTTTGTTTCCAGCGGGATGTGGTTTTAGGAAATGAGCTTTGCTACCACCTGCTGTAAGTTCACCGGTTTAGTGGGACAAATTGCCAAATTTGACAGGAACTAGGGTCTCATTAGCGTGACTGAGGCTTTGGCAGAGGCAAGGCTTCTCAGCTTCCATTTATAGGATGCACTGAGAGACGCCGTGGCAGGAGTTCAAGGCAGGGCGGTGTGCACCATTGCATTATGAAGTCTAGACAGCGCTGGAGCCCTGCAAGCCTGAAGAATGCCTTTTCCCTGCCCTCGCGTATTGTTCAAAACCCAGCAGCATTCCTCACCCAGGAGCGATGTGGGGAAATATTTAATTCCCTTGTTCAAACAGACCTTTTTGCACCATTGCCTCCCTCAAAAACCTCCACCTCCAAAGCTCTGCCTGGAAGATGGGAGGCTGCCAGCATTGCTGCATGCACGCCGGCATGAATTCTCATTTGGCCAAATGCTGCCAGGCTCATCAGGGGAAGGAAGTAGGGAACAAAAAGTTTAAAAACTGCCTAAACCCCATGTTTTTCTTCCTACCTGGAATGAAAACAGCACCTTTGGAGCAATTCTTGAAATATCTGCTTTTAGCTCGTTTTATTCCTCCCTTTTCCTCACTCTGAGCTGACCAGGAAAACTCACCTGCCTGAGACTTCATCGCCTCCATAGACTTCCAAGCAGTGCTCCCGCCTCTGTTAAAAGTCGCCCAGCTGAAAAGTGTCCAAGCAGCTGTGCTCATCGAAATCTGCAGCCAGCCTCAAAGAGAGCAGGAGATGTTTTGAGTCGAAACCAAAAATTAAAACAGAAGTAGTTCTAATTTATTGGAAGATTTCTGTTGGGCTAAATGCACTTTTCATGAGCTGAGGGGCAGCTTGTGCTTAGATAGCATTTCAGCAGCTCCCGAAACACAACCTGGGGACAAGGCTGGGGGAAACGGGGCAGCACTTTCCTACCCATCGCCAGAAACGGGGATGACATCTGGGCAATGCCTCCCCCCCTTGAACTGTTCAAACTGCAGCAGGGTCCGGTGGCAAGGACTCAGTCGTTCAGCAGCAATTCAAAGGAAAAAATAGGATCAAATGATGATCCTTTAGAATTCACCAGTCTGCCTCTGACTGTACACAGAGCACGTACGCTCTTTCCTTAAGTGGATTGATAAGCGCTCTGAATCAGTATTAACACATGCCAGATGCTGAGGAATCATCTCCCACTTATGGCAATTACGAGGATGTCCCAGAATCCAATAAAGCAACTGAGAAGATGAGCATCTGGTGGTGGTTGTCAGGCCCCGACACAGCGAGATAAATCTATGTAATAAAGAGGTGTGATTTTTTTTTTTCACTTGAGTCATATGCCATTTAGCACTGGATATGTGCAATTCCTCCTCCCTTCAGGGGTTCTCCTCAGGAGGAGATGAGCAGAGCATCCTTCCTGCAGCAGGATGCTGAGCTGTGCCCCCCTGACCCTGCCTTTTCTCCGCTGAAATCCAGCTACCACGCGTTGAACCCCCAACCCCATCAGCCTCACCCAGCCACAGTTCTTCAGAGGGAACTGTGCGAAGCAACCCTGCATCCCCAGCCATCAAACAGCACCTCCGGCCAGAGAAATCACCAGGTGAGACCATCTCCCCCTCGCTGACCTCGTCCACTCCACGCTTCCAGCCAAGGGCAAAACCCCACAGCTCGAGATAAGAGAATCCGCCACGTGTTCAGATTTCTTAAAACACATACAAAGTGGTGAAGCAGTGAAGGTTCCTTCCTACATAAATGAGCCAAAAAATAATCATCGTGCACAGGGAACCCTGGGGACTACGCAACAGCGATCCCATCTAGCGCAAACATAGGGGCAAACACGTGGCTGAACAGCATTTTAAAAATACTTAATGGATGATTTCTAGAAGTAATAGCCAGCAAATTTTATTCATGTGCAAGGCAGCAGAGCTGAGCTATATTTAATAGAGGGAAGAAGATAAAAGTAATCTCCAAAGGTCTGATAATGCAGACTCTGTGCTTGGATATACTTCGGTATATCTTTATGCAGTAAATGCCGGTGTAGCTACAAGGGTGTTTTTCTCGGTTTGGATAGCAATTCAGAGACTCATTGGTTTTAAGATCAGAAGCAGCCATTAAAACATCTCATACGAGCTGCTCTCCACCACAAGCCGAAATGTTTCATCCAATAACTGAACAGGGCCAGAGGCTTGATAATTTAGAGCTATTTGCAACGAGCGACACACCAGCCTTCGCCCACAGGCAAGGGCCAGCCTCGCTCCAGCCGTTCTCGCTGCCAGGGCCCTTCTCCCACGAAGGCTGCTCTTTAATTCAGTCCCTGCCCTCACAAACAAGTTTTACTCCCATTTTCCTTCCCAGATCTTTCTCCCATGTGGAAAACGAGCTGAGGAAGAGAACAGCAAGAAGAAAAGTCAGTGAGCAAACATAGGGGACCATCAGCGCCAGCAAATGCCACCCGTCTGGGACCATGTGCTTACCTCTGGAGGCCCCGGCAGTCGTGGAGAGCATCCTCCCAACCCTCCGACCCTGCTGACATGCGTCCTGCCAGGAAGACCCCCCAGAAGACCTCCAGACTCAGCAGTGCCTGGAGAACCTGCTCCTTCCTTTCATTGCGTTTTCCTTTGGGCTTTTCCTAAAGCAGAGCTTTTTCTCCATGTAATTTCCCACAAACATCTGAAAAGAAACATGACCAGCATCTGTTGTAGCAGCAGCATCCATCTAAAAAGCATTGAGCGGGCCCAAAGTCACATAATACACTTACAGTGTCACTTACAATGTCAACATTGAAATAATTTTAAAAGTCAATTTTTCTGTAAATTTATGCTCATTGTTTACTTTTGGTAAGATTAAAATGCTTGGCATCAGTTCCAGGTTTTCAGGACTGTGGATTCAATTTGCAGAGGGTGCCTGGGAGAGAGGGGACCTTTTTTTTCCTAGAGAATAACACTGCTTGTTTGAAACATCCTAAAGGCTATGAAACCATCATTCTGGATCCTGGCTCGTGTGAAAGCCAAAGTCAAAAAAAAAAAAAAATTACATTTGGAATCAAACTCACCTTATTCCTTTCAAGAAGCTGCTGCTTTTCTTCTTAAACCTTTGTTTAACTTTGATCCATTCTGTGTTTGAGATCTGCCCATCTCCTTCTGTATGCATTACCCAGGCTAACAAGTTCCCCTTCTATCGCTTGGGATCTTTGACAGCACAGTGTTACAACTATATCAACTACACGAAATACACTTTTAACGTCCCCATTAGGCAACATTAAAAATGGGCTTTAAAGTACGAATTTAATTACTTTGGGTAAAATTTAGAACATACGCAATATTTGACTTTAAAAGCACTGTGTGAATATTTCAGCAATTAATACACAAAGTCCCACTGCAGGGAACACAGTTAAGATATTTGGACTGCCATTTTTCAGAAGGCGTATCGGTGATAGAGCTTTCCTAAGTGTTTGTGCAAAGTGCTGTCAGCAGCACCAGCTGCAAGGCCGTGCAGAGAAAGGTGCTGTGCTTTTGGGGACGGAAAAGGTCCGACCGCAGAAGCCCAGGGCTCAGCGTGGCCAAGCCACCCTGCTCCTCCCAGGAGCCCTCAGCTTAACTAAACCAGACCATTTCACCTCGTCTAGGGACCTCTACACTATTTAATAAAATACAGTGTTAACATCGCCCAAGACCACAGAGCGAGGCTGTGGCGGGGTGTTTTGCTCCACCGAGGTCCATGCACAGGAAGGAAAGGGAAGAGCGTGTGTTTGCCCAGCTGGATGCCTTCAGAAAACACGTCCATCTCAGTGCCTCCGGGTACGTGCCTGTGAAGTGCTGAACAACAGAAAATCGTTTGACTTGGATCAGACCAAATCCAGAGAGTATCAACCCTGCAATTAACTATAATTAGAAATCCACCCCAGGCAGAATCCATACACACCCACACGCGCTCAGGTGCTAAAAAGATGCTGGTAGAGAAACGCGTGGTGACCACCTCTCCCACGCATGGTCTCCTCCCCTCACGAGGGGCCGGAGCCAACCTCACACCAGGGCTTACCCGTGCCCTCCCAGATGCTGAGCGAGGAAATTATCTGTACCACGGAATCTTTACAGCTAAGCCTCCCAACCAGCCAGCTCCCTTCCCCGCTGCCCGAGTAGCTGTCCCCTGGCCAGCCAAGCCAAGTCTCAGGCCCAAATTCCCCTCGGATATGCATATAGAGTTATTTTTGTAATGTGTCTTTCTGCGCTGTAGCTTTTCTCTCTTTAATAAGAAGAGATAACCTGCTGATGTGAAATCCCGTGGTGAGCAAAAATGAATTAATTCCCCAGCCTGCACTCCAGCCATCTTCAGCCCTTCTTCTCCACCATCACCCAAATACCAAAGGGCTCCTAAACTACAAAGTGGCTGTGGCCAAACCCAGTGCTATTATTGCATTGCTAATGCCCCTCGGAGCCTGTGCCAGCTCTCAGAATAACATCCAGAATATAATGGGAGAAGCTCAGTCCAGACAAAGAAAGATTCAGTTGTCACCTTATTTTCAAGGAGGTTTTGCACTTCTGATTCCCTGGTAGTTAAGATGCATTTTGAAAGCTCCCTACTTAGCCGTGTCTCCAGCTAAAGCTAAACATTGCCATATGAGCAAAAAACCCCAGCGCTTATGAGATCTTGGTACTTAGGGATCTAGTAAAATGACAGCAACCTCAGCTATAATTACTGCCCTGTAATCTGCATGTCATGAATAACCACGTAATTCAGCAATAGCTGCAATCACTGCACACAGTTATTTGCTCTTTGCATTGAAATAAAATGGTGGGGAAGACGGACAGCAATTGAGTGCTGTGTAAATATTCAGTAATTTTCAACCTTCTTCTATCAACAGACTCTTAATATTTTTCCTGTGGAGGCCCCATGCAACAAATAGAGCAAAGACGCGCACAGGCTTTCCTCGCCAAGCTACCTGCTGCAACGCCCCCAAAACCACCCATCAGCCCCAGCGCGAGCTGAGGGCTGGGAAGAAAGATAGGTAATTTGGAAAAGGAAAAAAAGACTTTAACCACCACTAAAACTGAGTCTTTTCTCTTGCTGTTCTTTGAGCCATTTGGTTCGCAGATGTTTTTAATAGCTTTCAGAGTGTGAGAGTCGGAGCCTACAGGGCACCCACACCATGGCCAAGGGGAAAAATTGCTATTTTGATCTCACTTTGGGAGCATGGACTAAATGTTCATGTTTTGTTCAGTGAAAAAGTACTGAATATTTTGATTTGGAAACCATGAGAGGCCCTGTCCAACCAATGCAACGCAGTGCCAGGGTGGAGGAGAATTAACACCTCTTGTACCTCCTAGCTCTGCTAGGAAAGGTTATTACTTCCAACTATTCATCACATCTTTGCACATCAGCTAGTTTCCTCTATAACTTATTTTTGACGAAACAAGCCAGGTTAGCTCTGCAGCCAAGCTCAGCTCTTTAAAATGCTTACAGCCAGCTGGTACCTTCACTGGACTGAGATGGGAGCACTCGCAGCAGCAGGTCCACGCAGAGACCAGATGGACACCAAGCCTGGGCGCAGGTGATGCTGAGGATGACACCAGCCCAGGAGCCACGACTCGCCCATGTCAACAACATCGACTCACACCTGTACGGCAGGAGGCCCCAAGCTGCAATTCCCATGAGGGAGGTAAAGATCAACCTCTGAACCTACCCAAAAATAAAAAATAAACCTTTCCATGTCCTCAGAGATCAAGTCCAGCAGAGCCAAAGCTATTGCACAGACAACACAGGCCTCCTACAACTGCAATTCCCACCAAAAAAAAAAAAAATCACATCAACAGAAACCTCCTGACTGGGCTAAAATGTCCCACGCAGGATGGCATCCCCAGCACATGACTTAAAACACAATGACTCAATGCTCCACTGCAAAACAGAAAGGATAAGGCCAAATTCAAGACTTTCCACTGCTTAATCCACACGATTCTGTTGCTTATAATGGATGTTTATTAAATTACATACAGTTCAAATCTTTCTCTAAAACTCTCAGTGCTTGCAAATGCCTCTGTGTGCACATTAGCGGCAGAGATGGACAAAATGGGCGTTCAGTGGTCTCATAGCTCCTTCTTTCCCAGTATCTCATTTGTTCATAGACTGAAGAGACCCTGGCATTAATAATTACTTATTTTAAATTAAATGCAAGACTGAGGAAAGGAGAAAAATCTGCCTGAGTGTGGCAGACTTCTTTATATCTTGCTAAATGTCCCTCCAGAGCTGTAGCTGTTGGTGCTGAGAGACAGAAAATCAGCTGAGCCAAGGACCTCAGCCCTGCACGCTGGAGGAGTGCAATAATAAATGCAATAAGAAATGCTTTCACACTCAGGCCAGGAGGATCATGCATTGAGCTGATGAAGTTTCGCTGACCTCCACCCCACCGTGTGCTACAGAAACCATGCTAAACTCCAGCCGGCTCCGCCGAGCAAGCATCCAAATTTGAAGGCAGTTTTCATATGTGACCTAAAACACCTCTCATAGGAGCAGAGAGATGGTGTAAGGGAAAGAGGAGCCAAAGGATCCCACTTTCCTGAGCAAATCTGGAGCACAGGAGAGAGCATGGGGAGGTAACCTTGTTGTGAGACCAGCACCCACGTAGAGGGGAGGTCCCCCACCCCTCTGAGCCCAAACTGTCCCTCTCCCAGCAGTGATGCTCTGCCCATCGCTCTCTGGCCTTCAGAGACTGCTCTAGGGTGACAGCCAGACCCAGAGGAACATCTGGAGCAGCAGCAAGCAAAGAGACAATTTAAGCAGCTTGCAGGAACAGCTGGGGCTTCTCTCACTGCCAATTAAACAGTTTCCCTGACCATTTTTTACATAAAGATCAGGCATCCCCACACATCAACGTGGCTCTGCAGTTCCACCAGCCAGGATACAAACGACAAGGGCTCCGCAGCCTTTTGCTTCCCACCATCACAGAAAACTACCAAGGGCAAGAAGAAATACTCCCTCTCTGTGGTTATTGCACACAGCAGATGAACAAGTTCATTTCATAGGCATTTGCCTCCGGATGAGCAACAAAGGCAGAAATGAAAAACCCAAGAGCAAGCACAAACCCCCCGCAAGAACTCTTGTGTTACGCCCAGTGGCTCATTGGAGAAATGTGATGCTGTAGAAATACTTTGGCTCCAGCTGAATCCATGTGTGAACATGAATTGTTAAGTGGAATAATTCATTGTGCATTGACTTTCACCACGGGCCCCAAGATTCAAATCCATGTTCTTTCCAAATTACTGTAATTTTCAGCCTATCTCCTATGATGATGTACATAGCTAGCCTGAAATTCCCCTGTGGCACTTTAATAAATAGTTTAACCTGAGATATAATTTACTAAGATTTAAGCGTGCGCTCAGGAAGACCTATTTCTATTGCAGGAACTTGTACTAAAATTGGCATCACCTCTCTCTCCAAGGCGCTCCCCGCTGAGCACACTGTGCTTGGGTGGAGAAGTCTATCTGTGCCCTTTCCCACGGACCACAGAGGCTTGAAAATATGGAGAGAAACAAGGTCAAAGATGTTTTCCACTTTGGAGGTCCTAGGAGAGGAGAAAAGTGACCTTCTCGGGCCCTGTCCAGAGACCCTGGCTGCACCCCGGTTATCCAGGCTTTCATCGCAGCACCCAAAACTTCACACTGCTGGGACACAGTGCAGAAACAGAAGCAGAAATAGGCATAGCTGAAAGTGATTAATATTGCCCTAAATCCCAGCAAAATACGCCATGTAGGAGTCAAGGAGTAACCACCAGAACGTGCCTACTGGGTGCAGAGATGCCACCTGGCTGAGGTTACCAGCCTGTCCCGTGTCTCCTTTTCGTAAGCTGCCCCCAACACCCGTCCTGGTCCTTTTCTGTGCACTTCAACCCGCTTCAGTCAACAGCTTTGTTCAAGTGCTTTTCTCATGGGCTACCAGGAAAATCTGCTAATTTGGCGAGGTGCCTGAAAAATCAGTGCAGTTGTAAGCAGTCCAGGTACTTCTGTATCCACCCTATTCTCCAGATCAACCCTTCCCCTTCAGGCAGCAACTCGCTTTCTGCTCTACACGGTATTCCCTGCCCTGGTGCTCACCCGTTGGTGGTGACTAAGGGTTAATAAGGAAGTCAAGGAAGGAATAAGTTGAATAACAGCTGAATTTTCTGCTGATAAGAGACTACTCCTTCTGAGCCTTGTTAAAACTATCCTGATCGTTTTCTCGCTTCAAAAAATATCTTATTGCTGGGTCTCCAGCAAGACAGCGAGTTTTCTGCATCCCCCCCAGTTCAGGGATGAACCAACTGTAACCGACCCCTAAAGCAGTACTGGAGGGAAGATGAAGTCAAAGATCATCGTTCTGGCTCAAGAACCCGTGTTTAAAATGCTATAGGCATCTTGTACAGAGACATTTGAACCTACAAGAAGTCCCAGTGCCATAATTGCATCTTAATTTGATCCGAACACACGACTGTGCTGAAGACAGACACAGGCTCCTCCCGGGCAAACACACGCAGGCTCAGCGGCTCTTCGGCAGGGCGCTAATTTTCTGTTAGTGCAAGAGATTCACTGATTCTCCTTATTTTACATGCTAGCGGTAAAAAAAAAAAATCTCAACATTACTGTTGACTTCCAACGAAGTGAGAAAACAGGAAGCAAAGCTGACAAGCAGTTAAGGCCCAAATAGTTCAAGCTGTTTTGATGGCAAGAAAGCCGGAGGAGCCGGCGGGCAATCAATCTGGACGTTGATCACCCAGATCCAGCAGACACATCTATTCTGGCATCGTTAGAAACGGAGCAGTTGTCCTCTTAAGGTCCTTCCCAGCTCCTCCATTTGTTCTGAATTTTTTTTTTTTTAATTTATGCTGCATTTATTGCAGAATAAGCTGTTTAATAAATTCTTGTGGTGTAACTCCCTACACGAGCGCTCTGTTCCAAAATCGTTACTTTTATTACCGAATACTATGTCCACAAAGAGAGCTCCCCCAGAAGAGTTATTGCCAAACAGCCCATTCCCGGCGGCCAGCCGCCGAACCAAGGTTAAGATGACCTTAATACAGTCAGGAGGGGGAAAAACAAATACAAACACAAAAAAAAAGGAAAAAAAAAAAAGCTCAGGAAAAGCTGAGCAGGGATATGGTGCCACAAAGGCTGTCTGGGAAGAGGAAGGATCTTCCCCAGCAGCTGACACTGTGCTTATACACACACCCACAGCATCCTTACCTCGTGGGAAGCAACAGATTGCTGGTGCAGTTTGCTTTTGACCATCCCAATTTACTGGTGCTTTTTAATTCCCAATTTTAATTGCAGATTGAAGCTGAAAGGGCTTTCCCCACTCCCGTCAGTAAAACAACCAATACTGAAAAACGGTTTGTGATTGAGAAGTCCGCTCCCTTTCCTTTTCTTTCCCTTGTAGTTTTGAAACATGAGGGCATTTCCAAAAAATCAAGGTATACAGAGGTGCTCGAATGAAACACTACCTAATAATAATAAATAATAAATAATAAATAATAAATAATAAATATAATAATAAAAATAACAATAATAATAATTTGGCATAGGCTTTCCTTTTGAAACTTGTTACTAAGCCCCAACTCAAATGAGTGCACGGTTGACTTCAGCCTGAAGTTTGGGGGACCCAGCTCTGCTCCCCAGCCTGCCTCTGCATGCAACCACAGATGAGGTCTGAAGCATTCTGGAGGTTCAGGGCTCCAGGATCTCCTGCCCTTACTCCCACCCTGCTCTGACACAACCATTGCCTTGGCAGAGATGCCCCCACCAATGAACCAGCCGCAAGCAAAGTGCCCGCACAACCCGGAGGTTGTGGCTGGTTTTCGCCCTTTTTCTTCTTAAGATTTTAGGGAAGGGTCGGGGAGCTGCCATCTCCTCCATCATCTTCCTCCACCCCCCTCTGCAGTGCCCTTTTCACCTGAAAACACACAAAGCCAAAGTCTGTCCTTCATCCCATGACTGATCCCTTGGCACTTCCAATGCCATCCCAGGTCTTTCTCAAATCCATGATCTCACCTATAACAATATGTCCCCAGGATAAACTAAAAGCATCCATCCCTACCTGGTTTAACAGCTTCACTTTATCTTCCTACTAAAAAACAGCCGTAATTTTACAGCCTGTCTGCCTGCGGTTTTCACTGGGACAAGATGCGCAATTGTAATAGCAAACAGCAGCCAAGACCGTATAGTTTCCTCTAAATAATTTAAAACACTGTTCTTACAGACAAAGAGGAGTCAGCCAGCCTCCTTCATGGAGGGGTATAATGTACAAACTACATTTAATTCATGAGATAACTTATTATCTACTGATAAATTAATGGGGGGTTTTGTTTTGAGAATATATACTCTTGAGGATAAAGGTGTCCCAGTTGCTATCACAGCCTACCATGCCCTAAAACCAGAGACTGGCTATTTTCTTTTGTGGTCTGGATGAACTGGTACTGGGCTGGGAGTCGGAGGTTTGGGATCCATCTGTGATTTTCCCATCAATGGAAGAAAGCACAAAGCCCTTCATTTTCTCTGTTTTGTAAACAGTCCTTGTTCCATCCACTGACACGCTTTTAAATCATTATATCGGGAGTCCCACACCAACCCTCAGTGGTTTTACTAAGAAACTGGTGGGCAGATGAGCTATTGCAAGATTTGGAAAATGTTACAGCAGCTTTGGAGTGAGGTTCAAACCCTCTGCCTGGGTTTGGGTGTCTGGCCCAGCCAACGGCAAAGGGAACATCTGTGCCTCTTCCCAGCCCTTCTGCTTGGTTTCCACTGCACTGTCTGCTAACAATAGAAAAAAATAATAAAAGTTCCTCTCTTTGAAAGCCATTAAAATTACAAAAAAACCCTGCAAACAATCTGCATTTTATCTTCTTAATGGCTCTAAAGCCTGCACTTGTATCCAAAAATAATTGCACTCA
The DNA here is from genome assembly GCF_035582795.1 of Mycteria americana. Taxonomy (NCBI): domain Eukaryota; kingdom Metazoa; phylum Chordata; class Aves; order Ciconiiformes; family Ciconiidae; genus Mycteria; species Mycteria americana. Next base: position 11,575,681 of record NC_134380.1, on the reverse strand, counting down.
GCAAGGGTTGAAGAATATTCTTTTCAAATCATGGACCAGATGTTCCACTGAGACCATTACACAGTTAACTACCAATAAAAGTAATTCAACAAACTAAATACTGATTAAAGAATGCGCGCGCACAGCCCAGCACCATTTGCAGACAAGAAATGTGATGTGCTGTTATTTAACCTTTAGCGACACAGACTCGCTGTTCCCTTCCTCCTTGGCAAAGACGACGCCAGCCAGCGAGTCTGGCTGTTGAGAGGATTGTTTTGGTTTTACTATCTTGGCAATCAGATCTCATAAACTCAACGCAAGCTGAGCCACCGGCCGGACGGCCAAAAACCCAGCGTTGCTTAAGAGGTCAATGCTGTTTTCCAGTCCACCCCAGCACATCCAAGACAAACAGCCCGTGTCACCCGCTCTGCAGGGGATGTACAGGCAGCAGCAAGAACAGGCAGCCCTGCCCACGTGCTGGGCTGCATGCAGGCCACTACCACCTTTCTCCATGAGCTCTGCTTGTTGCAGACCTTTTTTTAGGCTCCAAGGGTTGGCATCCGTCAGCCGGACTTCAGATGAGAGCGCAGGGAGCGCAGCTGGAGCCTTCTCAGAAGCCACGCACCGGGCAAGGGTTTCATGTCTTGCTCGCCATCCTGGGACATGATGGTCTGGTATTGGGACCGACCGTAGGAACCTGCCACGGCCACCCAAGGCTTTGCTCTAAATACACACACCAGCTTCAGAGACACTTAGAGTGAGAGAGGTGAGGGGGGAAACGCAAAGCTGCGCTGGAGGAGACAGCCCAGAAACGGCCCCAGCACACAACAGCCGGTCTCCTGGACCATGAAGGTGGTTTCATCTTGTTTGCGCTTAACAGCGCAAAAGCTAATTGCCAAGTAGGATAGGAACTGCCCGGCCTCCCGAGCCCAGAGTAGCTGAGAGCTTGCCGAGGCCAAGGGGATGAGCCTTGAAGAGCAGCCCGGAGAGGTAGACGGGAGGAGGAAAATGAAACCACGAGCTGATGGGAGCTGCTGCCAGGGCCCAGCAGCTCGGACAGGGAAGCGCTAGGGGTGTTGTACCTGGGGCACCTCTCACCTCCTGCCTTCCCTGTCCCGCAGCGAAGGAGGCTTCAAACCTCATTCCCACTTTGCATGTTTCTAAATGCTTCTTTTTATACCCTATAATTGCATTTTTGTACCAAAAAATCCTCTGCAGCAAACAGGCTTCCTCTCTCAAAAGATTCAACTGCAGTACAAGTAGAGAGGCACTAATTGCCCTATCAGGGTCTCCAGGGCTTTTCTCTGTATGGTTAACTAACAAAAATGTGTTCTTAATTTAAGCACTTAGCCCAAATATTTCAATTTTAATTACAAGCTGAGGCAGAGCATGAGACAGCCCAGAGCAACAGTGAACGCTTCCCCCACCAAATGAGCACGGCAGAGACCAGGGAAGGATTTCACACAACCCCGCTAGTGAAAAACCCCCAGCCCTGGGGGGATCGGGCAGAGGGGACCCCACCAAAGACCCTGCGTGAGGTATCGCCTTCCCTGGGAAATAAACCCCAGCCCCTGCAAGGGCACGAGGCTGCGCCCAGGCTGGGAGACAGACTTTGGGAACCACCAGCACAACTCCCTCTGCCCTCCCCAGCTGCTCACTGCCAGCGCTTTTATAGGCAGCACCGCTCCCTGATTGGCCCTTCCTAACCACGCCTGGTGGGTGGGGCTCCCAGCCCATGGCTCCTCCCCCAGGCCGTGGCTCCTCCCCCCACCCCAGGGGCTGGCAGTGACCCCTGCCCACCACCCCTGCCTGCAGTCCCTGCCTGCACTGCTGGGTGCTTTGCAGCTGGCAAAAGGGGGGATCCGCTGCTCCGAAGGCAGGAGGGGAACTCACACCGTGTGCTGCCAGCCAGGGGCGGCTGGGTCCGGCAGCCGGGCTGGGAGCGGGCGCTTGCCCCCGGGAGCAAAGGGGAAAGGGGGGATGAAACCCCACGAGGGTCTCAGGCACCCCCCCGAGCCCTGAGAGCAGCGGCCGGCACATCTGTGCTCTATCTGCGGCCCTCCCTTGCCAAAAAATTTGGGTCGGATACAACCGCTGAGCATCTGACATCGGGTTGGAGCCTGAGCCAGCAGCTCCGTCTCCCGAATCATGTTAAGGGTGGAAAGGGCGTGCGAGAGGAGGGCAGCGGAGGGGGCCAGCTCCAGAGGGGCTCCCGCCGGGCTCCAGCCAGCACTCGCAGCCGAAGCCCCGTGGAGGACGGGAGGGAGCAGACGGACACACCGGGAGAGCCCAGCGAGCCCCGGCTGCGGAGCCACGGGGGCAGCCAACACTGTCTGCGTCACCGGGTCAGGGAAACAGCAGAGACCTCAGACATGAACTTGTGTTCCAGAAGAGCTGCAGATCAGCCTGATTTTTCCCTGGGAGGGTCCAAGCTGTGGCTTTGCCTCTATTTCCAGCCCTATGCTAATGCGTCCCCAGGCTCTCTTGCTCCTTGTGGGTTTTTCTCCCTCCTCACCAGGGATACAAACCGGACTCGCCTTTTTTCAGCAGCTCCATGCGTGGAGCAAACCCCTTTCCCCGCCGCACCGTGGTCTCCCCGTCCCCCATCACATCCCGGTTCCCCCAAACCAGGGGCACCCCTGGCACGGAGGAGCTCTGGTGCAGAAAGAAGAGGGAGAAGCTGGACCTGGTGCTCTGAGCCCCAACCGGACCAGCTGGACCGGGAACGGGACCGGAGCCACGGGATGTGTGCTGGTGTTCCCGCGCAGCGATGTGCTCAGGCACATCTTGATAGGGAAACAGCAAATGCAGAACTTGGCTCCTCCAATTCATATTTAAATTTTCTTTATAATGTTGTGTAGCTGCCTTGGCGTTTAATCCTTGTAATTAATGAGACAGTGAGAAAGGGATAGTTCTCATCTCTTTCTCCCTTTTACAAACATTATGATCTGCAGGGTGGGACTGGGTCAGTTCTGTAGCATTTCAAGTAGAGTAAAAAAGACAAAAAGCAGCAGACAGAGGCATTTACCTTTTGGCAAGTAAGAGGCGTCTCTAAGGAAGATGATTTTAAAATCAATAATGTGTGAAAGAACTCAAATTACATACTTACATCTCCAAATATTTTAAGTTGCGTGTCTGGAAAAACAAGAGGAATGTCTTTTGTTTATTAAAAAATGACTTTGAAAATGACCTGGCTGGTTCCTATCTGAAATACAAAGGAAGTCTTTTTTAACACAAGACGTCATCATACATTTATTTAAAGATTTAATGATATGTTTTGGGACATCATCTATGCCTGAATATTTCTCCATTGCAGTTGTCTGGAAGAGGGAGCCTTTTTTTTTCATCTTAAAATAGTAAATGAGGCCAATTATCTCATGGTAATTCCAAACGATAATTTGATTCCGCTTTAGCCGTCAGTGTCCTATCAAATCAGGTTTTGCAGGTTAATTTTAGGAACACGTCTACCCATTCCAGGCTGCTCGGATGAGCCCTGCCGAGACTCGGGGTGGGAAGCGGTGCTTACCTCCCAGCCCAGGGACTGCAGCGGCTGCATCCAGTCCAGGTACAGCCTGGCAGCAAAAGCAAAGAACCAAGAAACCAGAATATGGTGAGATGCTGAGGGATGTGGGGGGGATGGAGACGAGCTCCAGCGGGATCCCCCTGCTCCCGCGGGGCTCCAAGCCACGGCTGAGCGGGGACGCGGTGCTGGGCTGGTGGCCGTGCCGGCAAAGCCCAGGTAGCGCTGGCATTACGGGAGCATCGCTGAGATGTTTTAAATAATGAGAAGAGTGATTTTGCATTCCAGCGTGTTAGGAGCTGGCAGTCACTAACGCTCTGGGAAGGACCGTAGTGCTTCAATTTATTACAGATTAATGGGATTGATTTATTATTTTTTGTTTCTTTTTAATTAGTCTCATTAAAAAACGAAACGATCTTCCTGTGGAGCGTGCAAATAACACAAAGACACAGGCCCAGCTGATGTTTTGTTCCTGATGCATTTGTTCAGAATTAGCGTTGCAAACCAGGAAAGATTTAATAATGGTTTCTGGGAGAGACTAGCAATGGGGAAACAGCTCAGGGAGGATTAAGAGCAAAGCAAGTATTAGCCAATTTTTTGACGGAGTGTTTGTCAAAAGTTGCTCTTTAAACTTAAAGAGAGTCAATGAGTGCCCTTCAGAGGGCTAACGGCCACAGAGCAGTGTTTGTTCCTGGTGATTCATTCGGGTTTGTTGAATTCCAGGGTTTGCTGAATTCCAGGGTTTGTTAACTTCAGCTGGTTAATCTCATCTTTTTTAAAATAAAAAAAAAAAAAAAAAGAAGAAGAATCCTATTGTTAGTCCCAGGCCGTTGCTTATTATCAGGCTTATGACGACACTGGTTCGGGGAAGCTGCCAAGCTGCCCGGCCCGTGGAAGGGCTGAAGACCGGGGCGTCCCCACGCAGAGCGTGCCGCTGCAGCACAACACCCCTTTGCTCCCTCCTAAGTAGCATGGCCAGAGAGCTGGCGATTTTTCCCCTCTTTACCTGCAGGTTTACATCCTGAAAGCTTCTTCTCCTTCGGTATCGGGAGGGTCAGCTGGAAGGCTGGTTGGTGGGAGCCCTTCCCGTCCTGCAGACCCTGACCCGGCACCTCTGAGCAGAGCCGCTGCCTGCTCAGTGTCCCCCAAGCCTTTCCAATACAGGCAGGACCCTAAAATTTTCCCTCTTGATACCTCATGTCTGGTTTAGAGCATAAAGGAATCCGAGTGTAATCATCATACCAATTTCATCCCCAAAGGGCACAGAAGTGTGAGCACAGCCACTGTCCCCGAGCAGAAGCACAGCAGTGTGGGGAGCACATCATTTGCTCCCACTGGTCCTCGCCAGCCCGTAGAAGCACCAGCTGCAGTTTGTGCTTATGACTTTTCTGACATACTGTGGAAAATACATAAAACTTGTATTATAGAAAAAAAGTTTAGAGCAAGCCCCCCCCCCCAACCTGAAACCCAAACTCTTCAAATAGCAAAAAATGGAGCAATTTTGAAATTGCATTTCTATATGAGAGCTTGAACTAGCCCCTGACTTCCAAAGATTAAGAGGGGACAGATGTGCTCCAGGACCATCTCCTTGCCCCTCCTCGGCAAAAGGAGCATCCCAGGCTCCGGGACAGATGCTCGGCCAACAGCTCCACTGATGCCTGCTTGCACGGCCCCAAATCCCCGATCCCAGCACACTTCCTAGAGCCTCCCTTTGCAGCGCTGCATGCAGAACTGAACTCTGCTCCAGCCAGCTGAAAACATAATTGACTTTTCCCTCTTTCTGCAGTTTATTTTTTGTTCTCCCTTCAGCAGAGTGCCGGAGCCAGGCTAGTCTAGTCACGCTCCCTTTGTTTACAGCCAGTTCCTCCTCCATTTCCCTCCCTTGGCCTGGTGCTCCTCAACCTGCTCCTCGCTGGGCTCCACGCCGCTCGCAGCGGTGCTCTCCTTCCCCCCATGATGAGCTCGATGGGTCCCAGCCCAAGCACATCCCCACCGCCAAGCCTCTCCGAGCAAAGTGCAGGGAGGAGTTTCCTCGACTATTTTTTTTAGTAATTAAGAAAATAAAAGCAGAGTCTGAACCGTGTGCCGAAGAGCACCGCAGAAGGGCTGCAAGCCCAGCTCCGGAGCCAGAGCCCACCAGGGCTCTGCCCACAGACACCCAGAGGTGTTCAGGCACCTCGTCCCCGCACCCCGACTCAACACCGCCCCGAGTCACCTGCAGCACCGACACTCGCCAGCTTCCAGCTCCTGCCAAAGGTTTTGGCCGGGTGGACTTTCCGCCCTCGGGAGAGCGGGCAAAGCCCCGCTGAAGGAGTCGAGGGGTGAGGGCAGGCGGGGGGAGCCCGCAGCCCGCCCGGGGCGAGGCGGAGGGAGGCCGGGCGGCTCCGAGCGCTGCGGCCGCTGCGGAGGGGCGGGCGGCAGAGCCCGGGGCGGCTCGGCTCGGCTCGGCTCGGCTCGGCTCGGCTCGGTCCCCGCGCCGCCTCCGCGGCAGCCTCCTCCCGGAGCCGGTCCCCTCTCCCCTGGACCCCCGCGCTCCCTTCACCGCGTCCCCCAACCCCGATCCCCCGCCCCGGCCGGTCCCCCATCCCCCGCCCGGCCCCCGAGCGCCCTGCCCGGTCCCCGCCCCGAGGTGCCCGCACCCCCCGGCTCCGCCGCTCGAGCTCCCCCGTGCGCCCTGCCCCGGGAGGCGGCGGCGGCGGCGGCGGCTCCCCGCGCCCGGAGCTGTCCCTCCCCGCGGCTCCCGGTTCCCCGCGCCGGCCATGCCGGGGCCGCGCCGGGACCGCCCGGCCGTCCTGCTGCTGCTCGGGGCGCTGCTGGCGGCCGACCTCTACTTCCACCTCTGGCCGCGGGCGCGGCGGGAGCTGGCGGCGGGAGCCCCGGGCTGTCCCTGCCGCCGCCGCCCCGCGCCCGCCGCCCCGCCGCCCCGCGCCCGCGCCGCCTCCGCGCTGCGGCGCCTCTTCGCCCACCCGCTGTACCGCGCCGCCGCCCCGCCGGGCCCCGCCGAGCCGCTGCTGGGCGCCCGCGAAGCCCTGCGCTACTACCGGCGGAAGGCGGCTCGCTGGAACAGGTGCGTCCCGCCGCCACGGCACCCCCTGCGCCGGTCCCCCGCCCCGGACGCCCCCGCTCCGGGCGCCCCCGCACAGGTACCCCCTGCGCGGGAGTCTCCTGGGCACCCCCGCCCCGGGCACCCCCTGCACGGACACCCCCCCGGGCACCCCCCGCACAGGTACCCCCTGCGCGGGAGTCTCCTGGGCACCCCCGCCCCGGGCACCCCCTGCATGAGCACCCTGGCTCCGGGCACCCCTCCCGGGCACCCCCCGCACAGGTACCCCGCAGGCACCCCCTTTCTGGGCGGCTCTCCCGGGCACCCCTGCTTAAGTAGCCCCTGCTTGGGCACGCAACCCCTGGGTACCCCCCGGCATCCCCTCCCTGGCACGGCTTGTGCCCTGCTTCCTGCTTTCTGCCCCACTGTTCTCCCCATCACCCCCCTCCCCCCAACAACCAGCACCCCGTGGACAGGCAGCGCTGAGCCCCGGGAGGGGTGCTTCTTGGGGTGCCTCCCGCTCTGCTGTAAGATCCCCGGGGGAGGGGAAGGGCGGCTGCTGGGGCACAGGGTGAGACCCTGCGAGCCGGGTCCTCCCAGGGGTAAGAGCCTCCTTTGCTCTGCATTGCCTTTTCGGCTTGGGGGCAGAAGGGGAGCCAGCCCCGGCACCCACCAGCCCTCAGGAGGGGTGACAACTGGAGCCCCTGGCCTCCAGCAGCCACAGTCCCCCAGGCCAGAGCCCTGCACGTCTCGGTGTCTGCCTCCAAGCAATTACACGGGTCTGCTCTGATCCACGATAGCAGTGTCGGGGTGCTGGCTCCCCATTCAGCCCCTCGCCTGTTCCCACTGCTGACTTCTCTGCAAGAAACGGTGCAGAGGCTTTTACTTTTGGAGAGAAAGGGATTCGGAGCTCAGAGCCCTCTTCTTGCTGCCTCTCCCAGCCCCAGCAACGGTTGCAGGAAAACTCCCCCGTCTCCTGCTCCTGGGGTGGGACTGTCACTAACGCCTGTGGCCCCTGCCCCGGGGGGGACGGTGACCCTCAGCACCAGCTCTGAGCATCGGTCGCCTGTGCACAATCCGACCACTGAGGCTTCACACCCCCGGGGCCTGAAGCCCCGATGTAACTCCCCTTGCAGGAAGGCTGGGTCCAAGCTGGAAACAGCCAGCATCCTCCAGCATCCCCCAGCTCCTCCCTGCACCCCACCAGCTTCTTCCTTCGTGTACAAACTCGGATCCAACAGGGGCGGCCATGGTGATGTGGTGCCGAAGCAGGTCGCTGTGGTGCCTCCGCCTGGAGGGTCCCAGCGTGATGAGCTCGCAGCGTCGCCTTGCTGCCCCCTTCTCGGGACGAGGACAGTGCCCACCTGCAAGGGGACGGCAGCACCTCCTGGGGACTACCTCACCTCGGAGGTCCCTGTCCTGGCACTTGCCCGCTGCCCAGGTTTGGTTTCCAGCGTCAGACCCAGCCCCTGCTCCTCCCGCCACCCAGGTGCTTATGCTGAACCGCACGGGCAGGATTTCCAAGCTCCCGCTTTCTCCACTTCGAGGCGTATTCCTCTTATTTCTATGGGACTCACCCAGTCCCGGTGTCAGGCGCGATTCGCAGGAAACGATGGGAAGCGATAACGGAAGGGACCAAAGAATGACCTCCGTGGCCTGAGCAGCACCTGGGGCCTGGAGCCACCCCATGTGCTTGGCCAGGGTTCAGCACCCGCAAGGTTCATCCCTTGCCCAAGTCGGTCTGGAGCAGGTCAAATCCTTCTTCACGTCGCTTGAAGTCCATGGGCGGTGAATTTGGGTATCCCTGGGGACACGCGCCACGGCCAGGCTGTGCCGAAGTGCCACGGATCCCCCTTGGGTGCATCTTCGCAGAGCTGAGCAATGCCTCCTCAAGACATCAGGATTTGGGTAGGAAGATGGATGTTTCCCAAACAAAAGCCCGGTGCGGATGGAGGATTTGAACCGAAGCAGGTCACGGCACGTACTTGATGGCTTCTTGAGCACCACCAGAAGCCCTGAGCACCCGGTGCCGAGCGCTTGCAGCAGCACTGGCATTACATCCGCACCAGTCTCGCCTGCGGGACAGCCCCGGCTGTTCGGTAAGAAGTCTGCATTCCCCAACTTTATTTACTGCTTTGTTTAAACGTGCTATTTGCAACAAAGCTGTGGCTGCACGTTGCCTTTTGTTCTGAGGTTTGGTTATGATGTGGCCAGGAGGAAATGTGATGTCGTTTGCCCTTGATTGACTTCGCTTTGCACCTCTGGGAAGGAGAAGGGAGGCAGAGTATTGATTATTCCTCAGTCACTTTGAAATAAAATATATGGTGCTCATAAGCGGGTAAAGCCTTCAGAGAGCACGCACAGGCCGAGGTGACACACAACCTCTCCTGCCGTTGACGCTGCAAATTGAATATATAATAAGACGGCACTTGCCAGGGTTGATGTGTTTCATAAGACCATTAATTTGCTGTGGGCATGGAGGAATTTCTGCCTCACTAGAACTAGAACGCGCTGCAGAGCCCGTACCCTCCCCAGCGTGGTCAGTGAAAGAGCTGTCCCTGTGTTTGCTGAGAGCGAAGGGCCGTGTCCTCTGCGGGACCCAGGAACCCATGGCTTTCTCTCCCAATCCGTAGGTTTAGCAAAGCTGCTGCTGTTGAGGACTGAAGATGGTGCTGCGGGAGCAAGGTCCACACCAGCTCTCACCGAGGTGTGACCACATCCACTACCAGGCAGAAGAGGGTCAGAGCTGAGTGTCCATGGGCCATCTCCTCCTCGGCTTGACTGGGCGACAGGGCACGTTTCTGCGTCACGCGTAGGTCTGACTGTTGGCAAAGCAGCTTTCGGAGTGGCAGGATGCTCCTCGTGAGTGGAACAAGCTGTAGCTTAACCCTGTACCTACAGCACAGCATGCCTGTCTTCATTTCAGCGGCCAGATGGACATCAGCTGTACTGGGGCTCTCTGCCAGCTCATGGAGTGGCCCCAGGATACAGCCCATTTCGGATACCCACGGCCAGGGGAGCACAGCAACGCGTCTCCTACCTCCGCAGTGCTCATTGCGTGCTGGCTGCTGCCCATCACCGTGCTTTTCTCCGACACTTCAATCAGGACCGGGACTTTGATTGCAGGATACAGAACCAGCTGGAGAGACTGATGGGGATGCAGGAAGGAAACAGCAAAAAAACCATCCACACCTCTTCAAAACCAAAAAAAAAAAACCCTCAAAAACTCCGGAGCTTATTTTTATCCTTGAAGGAGCAGCTTCAAAACCCCAAACTCTGTAACCAGCTCGGTGCCGGGGGAGGCGTGGGGCGAGCAGACACCGGTGGCCTGTGCCCAGCATCACCCCACGCTGTGCCCCTCGCAGCCCAGCAGCAAGCTGGCTGAGCAGAGAGCTGGGGCAACCCCGGGGCTATTTATAGCAAGTTAGAAATGCACCCGGTTTTTATATCATTATGTCTTTTGCAGAGCTCTGTTCTTTCAGGGAAATATTTCAGGAATCCTGAAGGAAACGGGGAAGCAGAGGGAGCTGTATTTTGGTTTAAAGGCTGGAAAGGGACTCACTGGCCCTGCAGCAGCTCACCCGGGGCAGGGACCATGTGGGTGCTGGGCTGGGAAGCAGCCGCTGGCTGGGAACTGTCTCCCCTTGCGTAACCGCTGCATTTTTTTCCCCATCAGTAATCTATTGCTCACTGCCACCCCAGGGGGAGGAACAGCCTGTGTGTATGGGAGGCAGGAGAGCAAATATGGTAAAATATTTGGGCAGCTTCCCTAGGGAAAAATCCTGAGTCATTCTTCTAAATTACACTGGGGGCTTTATTGTCCCTGGCCATGGTGGGGCATTAAGGTTGTGCCTCAAAGGCTTGCTCACGCGAGACCTGGTGCACGGCAGCACGCTGGAAGGTCGAGGCACATCCACCGGAGCCGACAGCATCCCAGGACCGCGTCCTCGTGCACAGCCTGCCAGCAAAACCCACCGACGAGTCTTAGCATGCTCCCGTGTCCGCCTCCTCCCAGCTCGGGAAGAGCTTCTGCCTCCTTTGCAGATGGCCTGAGCAAAGAGATGTCCCCAAAAAGCCCTGTCCCTGCAGAGCGGCTGGCGTGGGGCCAGGCGAGACCCCCACCAGCAGCACACCCTCCTCCCCTCGGGCGCTGGGCTGCAGATCACCCGAGCTTCCTGCTAAACCAGATCAACGGAGAAACGCTCCGACACCCTTATTGCTGACCACGCGCACGGGGACTTGGCACTGTGGCCGACCTGATCCAGCTGAAAGGCAAACAAACTGGGAGAGGGAACGGGCTGCTCTGACCTGCAGATATGCCCTGTCGCTCCGTTTCCTAGATTTCTCCCAGGGCGTTACCGAAACGTGTCCCTCACCCTCAGGAGGGTTCATCCTTTGCTCATGGTCAGACTGGACTAACCACAGCGTTTAGCCTGCTTGGATGGAGAAGGATGATGGAAAAAAAACCCCAACCAAAACCCATTGCTTTCCTGCTGGTTTGAAGAAAAAAACCAGCAATACCCATGAGGCAGAGCCCTTTCCAGCTGCCAGTGCCAGCTTCTTGGCTGATAAGTGCCTCGGTGCTCAGTCAGCACCCGCTTGCTGCAGCCACCACCGTGAGCCATGCAGCACGGCAAACTCCGGCAGAGCCCACGGCACGCTCCCCTCTCCCGCTGAGCTTGAAAAGCGTGGGCATCCGGCCTCCCTCTCCTCGCCACTTTTAGTTTTGCTTGCATTGGGAAAAACCTAAAAAAATAGGAAAAATTAGGAAAAACTAAAGGCGGGCAGGGAAAAGTCACTTTTCATCTTTTGTGTTTCCCAGAGCGTGTTTTGCTAAGGGTCTGGATTGGGTCTAGCGAGGCGCGTGCCAGCCGCTCCATCCCAGCCTTGGTTAATGCCCCACTCGTTATCAGCCCCCAGCTCCTGTTTTCTTTCACGGATGTATCTTGGCACTTTCAGTGCAAACTGAACTTCGTTTTCCCTTTATCAGGACCGGCTACTCCGTACATGGCTTGGCCGGTGTTAATGAGAAACTAACGCTCTGCCCTCCGCCGGGTGGAATAAGTGACCTGTCGATTGCAGTTTAGCAAAGCGTGGGTCCCTGCCGCGGAGGTCTCAAGGTCGAGGAAAATGCTGATTGAGTGGGGAGATGTCTTCGGGTTATTATTGGACCTGGGAAGCCTGTTTGGCTCCGCATCGACCAAAAAAGGCTGGGTTCAACCTTGATTTTAAGAGGAGATGGGCAGGACGCTGCCAGACAGCCTCACCGCATCCCTGCTCGCTGGACCGAGGGCTGTGAATCTGGTCACAGAGACAATTTGTGGCTCTAACTTGGTTAATTTTTTTTCCCCTGTCTGGGACCTCTGGCTTCAGGAAAAAACTGTCAAGAGATATAATGACCGTAAAGAAAGTCCTCTGCGGGGGCTCACTCGGACAAGACCCTGCTGTTCTCCTGGGCTCTCCAGACACCTCACTGAGCAGTTAAGACCCACGTTACCCGCTGTCACATCACATCCCCTCCCCGAGTCTGGCCTGGAGCCTGCAGTCCCTCCAGGAAGCACTTCATCCATCACATAGGCCAGCTCTTGTGTTGCTGGAGATGCGGTTTAGCTCCAGCTGTGCCCTGACACCCCTCCCGGTCCTGATGGGGTGAGGAGACGACAACAGAGCCCCTTGTGTTCCTGCTCGGGGCTGCTTTCCCAGGGCTTTGCAGAGGGAAGACGGCGGCACAATTTGTGAGACCTTTGACCATTTCAGTCATCGCTCCCCGCCTCAGTTTCCCCTCGGGTAGCACCCAAAGTCCTTATCCACCCCATGCCCCCCGGCTCTGCTCCCCAGCACCCTCCCCGCTCCCCAACAGCCTCTGGGCTCGGAGCAGTAAGGGTTTCCATCCCGGGGCTCATCCTCATCACCCCGTAACCGCTCTCTTCCAGGCGACACAAGCTTTACAGGGAGGAGCTGAACCTAACCTCCCCGGCGGCCCCGCTGCCGCTCCGGCCGGAGGCCAGCTGGCTCCAGTTCCACCTGGGCATCAGCCGGGACGGGCTCTACCCGCGCTCCAGCCCCACCGTCAACAGGCTCCTCCGCGACATGCAAGACTTCACCACTATCAGTGCCGGTAAGCACCCTCCTGCCGTGGGGATGGGGACGGGGCCGTTGGGAGCTGCACGGGGCCGGGGGGCTCCAGCCCCCCCAGGTCGCTTCTGCAAACAAGGCAGGGGCTGTCGCTCGCCAGAGGAAGCCCCGAGGCCCGTGCCGGCTTCCCGGCAGGTTTTGTGCTGTGCAGTTGCCGTGCCCTTACCTCGAGATGGGAGGAAGGACTTGGCTGTAGCCCTTGATGCAGCGTTTTTTGGTGCCAGCCATGCCGGGGACCCGTTGCACAGCAATGTAATCCCGACAGGCTGCCTCAGCCCCCCCCCCCGAGGAGACCGCACCCCTCGCTGTGCACCGATGGTAGCGGGGCTGCCAGGCTGGGGCAGCACGGGCAGGCAGGGACAGGCAGGGACAGGCAGGCAGTGCCCCCCTGCATGCCCCATGCTGGGACGGGGGTCGGCAGCAAGAGACGGAGCCCAGCAGGGTCTCACCGCTCCTCCTGCCCTTGCAGACTACAGCCAGGACGAGAAAGCGCTGCTGGGAGCCTGCGACTGCAGCCAAAGTGAGTGCGATGCTTTGGGTCCCCGCGCTCCCCCTGCACGCCATCGCTTCAGCTGGCCCCGATCCCCAGCTCCTCCATCCTAACCTCAGCAAGGGAAACGTAAAGCCAGGCAATGGCAGGCCCTCCTCCCTCCAGTTAAACCCTGCCACCCCAGCAGAGGCTGGGATGTGGGTGCCAGGACACCAGTACACCACTGGTTTCTACTGGGGGGAGGAAAAGGTCCCCAAGAGGACATAACGAATCGCTGTTGGGAGAAGTGCTGGAGGGAAATCTCCTCTATGGCACAGGGGAGAGGGAGAGAGAGGAACACTAACTGCAGAAGCAGAGGGGAGAAGCACCCAAGCAGAGGGGAGCAGCTGGAAGGAGCAATGGGATGCACTCACCGGGGTGGAAAGCCAAATTGTGCCGGTGCATGTAACCGGTGCTTCACCGTGCACCGGGGAGGCTTTGCAGGCGGCTAACGTCCCGTTTCCTCCCCAAGTCGTGAAGCCCAGCGGCGTGCACCTGAAGCTGGTCCTCAGGTTCCAGGATTTTGGGAAAGCCATGTTCAAGCCCATGAGGTAAGGCATGCCGGCAGAGCCCCCCCCCGAGCCCCCCGCCGCCCCGCGTAGCCACGAACCGAGGAGCCCCGCAGCGAGGGGTGCGAGCATCCTCGGCAAGGACAGGCACACCACAGCCGCGTCTTTCCTCTCCTGCGCTCAGCTGCCTTGACAGCTGAAAAGGTTTAACTATTATCGGCTGCTTGCACCGGCCCAGAGCTGCACGCGGATAAACACCGGTGTTCCCACACTGCTTATTGACGTTGGAAATTTCTCGGTTCGTAGATGCCAGGCGGTGAAGGACCTTGGGGCACTTTGCTGTTAGGGACTGCCCATTTCTTCCTCTTCCCCAGGTGACTTTGTGTTTTACCTTGTTTCTCCTTGGATTCCCTGGAGTATTTCCAAGAAATGGCCATCAGTCCCCGTCACCTCAAGCAGGAGTATTAAATTGCTTCTGCACTTATTTCTAGCCCCTTGGGACTCTTCACATTTATTCTCCCTCACTTTCCTTTCTGTGCACAGGCAGGGCAGCTAGCAGCACACCGACTGCGGTGGTTTGCTCATCCGGAAAGCAGCCAGCTCCTCTCCTGTCGGTTCCATCCACCTCCGCCCAGGGTCCGGGAGGGGAAGGAAAGCGTCCGTGCACTCAGCTGAGCCAGGAGAGCTCAGCAATGCCTGTGGGCTTTCCTGCGATACATGACTGCTTGGGAGCCTTAGTGTGCAAATTCACACGCTACACATACTGGGGCACTGTGTGACAGCCGGAAAATGAAATTAAATAAGCTGGTGTTCCCATCTCAGGGATATGAGAGCATCAAACCTGAGCTCTTCTCTCCCCCCGGGGACATCAGAAGGGCAGCACGGCCTCTAGCATCCCCTGACGTTATACCCACTCAAAACGCTGTCCTAAGTGGGTCTAAACTCTGGCACAAAAGGTTTCAAAGCCCAGTCAGCCCTTCTGCCTCCCTCGCCCACCCGGCACCGAGACAGGGCACAAGTGCTGCTCCCTGGCACAGCGGGTTGGTCCCAGCCCAGCACCGGGCACTTTGGGTCCTGGCCGGGGCACCAGGTACTGCAGCTCTGCCCGGTGGCCCAGGGACCAGCGTGGCCACACGCCGGCTGTCCCCGAGCACGCACTGTCCTTGTGCCACCGCTCTGCTGCCCGCGCTGGTGCCTGCCTGCCCTGCCCCGTTAGGTTAACCCCCTTGATCTCTCCCAGGCAGAAACGCGAGGAAGAGACGCCCGAGGACTTTTTCTACTTCGTTGACTTCCAGCGGCACAACGCCGAGATCGCCGCCTTCCACCTGGACAGGTAGGGGCCTGCCGCAGCCCCTGCCTCCCCCAGCTGCCACCGCCCAGTCCTCTGCCCACAGAGAGCTTGGGCACGAGAAAAGCCACGCTGGGTCCCGCAGAGCTGCTTGGCCTTAGATAAGCAATTGCTTTGCAGCACCCTTTTGGGAGCTGCTGCATTACTTGCGGATGGGGTGGCTCCGGCTCTCGTCCGAAGCCCAGGAGTCAGCTTTGCCTCGGCCCCTGCACAGGAACAGGCTGGCAGATGAAGTCCCAGTTGCAAATGGGTCAGGTATTTGTCACACGGCCACATGCACATGGTCCCTCCCATGCGTCGAAGTGCAAAGATGAGCTCTGGGCGCAGCCTGGATCCCCTCCCGGTGCGGGAGTCACACGCTCAATCAGCAATCAAGGCGTGTTTTGGATTGAGATAAACTGCCCTGAGCAGTTTCAAGCCCGCAGCTAACGAGCAATTAACCTGACACCCCTTTCCATCAGGCTTTGTATTTAATAAAATCAAAAATACCCTTATTAGAAGAGGAGGGCAGCAGCCTTCTTCCCCTCAGCGGGCTGAGTGTTGAACATCACGGGGAAGCGATCCCTGATGATGATTGTGGATGGGGATCTCCAGTTCCCAAACCCAACTCAGAAGCAGGACGGGAGGGTAAGTCCCGTAGCTCAAACTCTGAGTGAGGGAATGAAGAGAGCCGAGTTCCCTTTCCAGCTCTGCCCCTACATCACCGCAGTGACTCTGCTTGACTCGGCTACCATCAGCTTGCCTCTCTGCAGCCCAGCTCCACTGCCAGAAAAATGAGGCCGGACTGCTTTTCTGAAGTGCTTTGTGGTTTTTAGAGCTGAAAGATGCTAGATGAAAGAAATTTTTTTTTTTTCTTTAAACATTGCTCAATAAGTAATAGGCTAAATCCTGTTTTGTGCCTGATTCTCAGAAGCAGAGGGCATTATCCAAGGAGCAAAGCACAGCATTAGCCGGTTCACCCCGTGTTACTGACTCAGCAATCAACAGCGGCTTTCCATTCACTGACATGAATGCCTGCCTGCCCCAGGCCCTGATTTTTTTTAAGAATATTAGGGATTAATCAGCTGGGCATGAGTGCCTCCGAGTGGGGTGATCCCTCCTCACCTCCCGCTGTCTCAGCCATGGTGTACCAGGTTCAACGCATCTTTTCGGTGTTGTCAAACCCAACATCGTAGAAGGGCCTGCAGGCCTGTTCTGCCTCCTGAAGGACCCAGCTCGCATGCAAGGGGATGGGAGAAACCAGTTAGGCAAAAAGACAAGAATCCTGGAGAACATCCAGATTGTTCCAGGCAGCAGCTATTAAAATACCAAAATCCAAACTCCGCTGCATTTTGGTCCAGAGGGTAAAATGATCCTGGCTATTTTCTAGAAAGAAGCTGGGAGAGAAAAAACAAAAAAAAAATCCATGTGGGTGCAGTCATCAAGAGGCCCCTGGTTTACCAACAGAAGGGACGAGGGCAGCATCTGCCGTCCCACGTGGCCGTCCTGTGCGGTAACGTCTCTTTGCACCGCAGGCTCTGAGCTGCTGTCCCTTTTGTGCAGGATCCTGGATTTCCGGAGGGTGCCACCCACAGTTGGGAGGTTGATCAATGTCACCAAGGAGATCCTGGAGGTCACCAAGAATGAGATCCTGCAGAGCGTCTTTTTTGTCTCACCAGGTAGGCGAGCGCTTGGCTGCGGCGAGCTGGGATTAGACATGTTGGTCCATGGTGGGTGGAAGGGCAGGGTCTGCATGCAAAAGGGGCCTTGGGTTGTTGAGCAGAAATCAAATTCTTGGGTGAAACAGATGTGCAAAGACATGGTTACAGCACAGGTGTCCCTCAGCCTCCAGCTGGAACCATCTGCCAGATCTACTCGCCTGCCCAATTTTCCCCAACCTTTCCTCTAGCACAGGATCAGGTCTGTCCATCAGCCAAAATCCAGGTATCCTCCATCAACCCTGCCAAACAGCAGTTTCACATCCATGACGTGATTACATATGCCACAGTATACGCAGTCACCGCCACGGGATGCAGAAGAGGCCAGTCTAGGCTACCTTGCAGCCTCCTGCAGATCATAGCTCCTTTCCCCAGTTCTCCTCTCTCTTCTCCCAGCCAGCAACGTGTGCTTCTTTGCCAAGTGCCCGTACATGTGCAAGACTGAGTACGCGGTGTGTGGGAACCCTCACCTCCTGGAAGGGTCCCTCTCCGCCTTCCTGCCGTCCCTCAACCTGGCACCACGTCTCTCCATCCCAAACCCGTGGATCCGGTCCTACTCGTTTGATGGAAAAGAGGAGTAAGTGGGTAAATGATGCTGCTTGCCGTATCTGCATTGCAGGGAGCACGCGGGAAGGGTACAGACACTCAGACATACGTACAGAAATTGTACATCCAGGCAAAGGAAGGCCAGGGTTCAGAGATTGCCTGCAATTAGTCTAATAACTCTTAATGCCTGGGCATTGACTGCATTTGACTTCCAGTCTCCTGCCACGCGCAAGGAGAGAGATTTAAGTCCTCCTCCTCTCCATCTCCACACGGGAGACCGGCTTTGGGGTGCTGTTGGCACACGGCAGCAGCAACTTCTGAGTGCATCTCCCCCTTCTCCTCCATCTCCTGCAGGTGGGAAGTGAATCCGCTCTACTGCAACACGGTGAGGGAGATCTACCCCTACAGCAGTGGCAACCGGCTGCTTAACATCATTGACATGGCCATATTTGACTTCCTAATAGGTATGATGAAGGGGGGAAATAACGTTCCCTCCTTCCATGAGGGCCTTCAGCAGCAGTCTGTCTGCCCTCCCACGCCATGGTGTTTCTCAAAGCCATCCCGTCTGCTCCAGAGCCACGCTGTCTCCCCCCAGCCAGCACAACCCTTCCTGCTGTGCGGGCGAGGGGCAGCCCCCAGGCCCACCCCAGCCCACTCCCCAGGGGGTCCAGCAAGATGAAAGCAGCAGCTCTGAGCATCTTAGACACTTCTTAGACACTTCCAGCGAGGCAATAAGTATTTCATGCAGACCTGAAAGAAAACGTAGGATAGTTCAGAAAATTACTTGGTCACGTGCAAGGGAAACTCTGTTCCTCTGTCTGCCCTTTACCAGGGAACATGGACCGCCACCACTACGAAATGTTCACCAAGTTTGGGGATGACGGCTTCCTCTTACATCTGGACAACGCCAGAGGGTGAGGCTGGGGGAGGACGTGGGGGAGGTGGGGAAGGGGGAGGACAGGCACTGAGGCTCTGCACTCTCTGCTTACCCCCCCAGGTTCGGGCGGCATTCCCATGATGAAACCTCCATCCTGGCCCCGCTCTCCCAGTGTTGCACGTAAGTGCCAGCTTCATCTTCCTTCCCAGACACGTTCGCGTTCCCACCGTAAGGCACTGGCAGCGCTTGCTGATGGAAGTCACCCAGGCCTGGCTCCATCCAGCAGGATGGAGAGATGGAGAGACCCCCTGCTGATCCCAGCCAAGGCGGCAGGCCAGACACTGGAGCACGGGAATCACGAGTTGTCCCTGAAACAGGGATTAAGCTTTTATATCAGTAGAGTATGAAGCTCTGTTGTGCTGCAGCCTGCTACGGTGTCATAAAACTGTCCTTCCCCGTTGAAGCTAAAAGGCCTTGCAAGCGTAAAAGCTTTCACCGACAGACCAGGAGACACACTGTTCATTGGATCAAACCCTTCCAGAAGTGTCTCCTAGCATTTCCCAGCCCATCGAGATGAGGTGCGATCAGCCCCATTCATCTGACGTGAAGCTCAGAAATCTCCATCCAAAAGCCTGGTAGAACTGCGATACAGCTAATCAGGTTTCTTCTTCCCGTGGCATTAAGCAGAAGCTCATAAATTTTACTGTTTGAATCCTATCTTCTCCCTTTATTAATTCACATAAATCATCAGCTGAAAGTTAAATTTAAGAGACAGAAAAAGCTGCTCTTCCCTGTGGTTTCTCTTTAGGAGATGCCTAACCCATTTCCTCGCTGTACCTGCTCCATCTCAGCCTCGGGGTGTTAACTGCACTCTCTCCCCATACGCTTGTATTACTGGATCGAATTTTAAGAACTGTTATTTGCACCCAGTGAGTCTTTTTCATTTATAATTGCAGGCTTGCAGTGAATCCTTCTCTGAAACTCCTATTTTGTGCGGTTTAAATTAACTCTGCCTCTTAATTTGACCTGTATACAGTAAGATCCACAGGTCAGATCCTTCCTGTTCTTCCAGATCCACCTCCCAGAAGCTCTTCTTAGTTTAGTTCACCTTGTAAAAGACAGTGGTAAGAAGACCTGCAAGTCACACCTTGTAATAAGCCAACTAGGGCCAAGAACAGCATAAAGGCAACACATGCTGCCCGAGGGAGACACACAAAACTTCATTTCCCACAAAACCGATCCATTTGGAGTGGAGGAGCATCTAAAAACACTTGGAAAGGAAATAAAAAGGTTTCTCTGAGTAAGTACAGAGGCCACAGGTTGCAGCCTGTCCTGACCAACTAGCTGGACTCAGCCCACTGAGTCACCTCCTTGTTCCTACGTGAAGTCGAGCCACGCACACCTAAGCAGGAGCAAAGTCCTCCAGCCCCTCCAGACAAGAGGGACCACTCAGACCACGGGGATGGAGAATAACAGGCTGCTTCCTTCCCTGTTAAACCCGTTCATCTCGTTCCCAGCTGAGTTCTTCTCTGTCTTCCAGCAAATTTAAGTCTTCTCGTATTTTTAGCTACCTTTCACAGCTCCCACACCAGCCCTTGTCCCACATGTTGAAGTCTGCTGCTCTCCTCTCCCAGCCTTGCTCCAAGTACAGTAAATGGCACAAATACAGCCACGCAGTAAGAGATGGTTCTTTTCCTGAAAGGGTCAAAACCCTCAACAAGGCAGAGAGAGGCCCGAAAACAGCCCCCAGTTAACCTGGCTGGTGTATCTTCTTGGCTGATGAAGCCCCTAGAAGGCTCTGGGTCAAATCTTCAACAATTCAGTACAACAGTAGGGTTACAACTGCCCTGTGGGAGAAGAGCAGGGCCGGTGGCAGGATTTCCATCTCACGCTCCTTTCCACATTCCGCCTGTTTCTTACGTAACTGTGACAGCATTAAATAAGCCTTTCTCCAAGGGGTCAGACTATCCCATTCTCCACCTCCAAGCCCCATCGCTGCTCGGACCAGAGCAAACACAGCTGGTGTTTACCCACAGCAGCTCCTCAGAGTCACCCCTTGCCTAGGAGGAGAGCGCACGCACGCTCGTTTGCTGCAGTTCGCATCCGCTCTGTATGAGGCTTTCTCTGGCAGCAGCAGCAGAACCTCACAGCCATGCTCCGGCAGCGATTTAAAGCCTCATTGCCAGCCTTAGCACTTGATCAACCAATTTTTTTTTTTTTTTTTCCAGGAATATTAATGCAAGCCTGGCAGCGGGCAGCCAGGACAAAAGCCACAGTTTAAGTCGCCTGCCCCGGTGCCAGCACTGTGCAGGAGGCAGCCGGTCGCAGCACCTTTCTCCCTCCCTTGTGCAGTGCGACAGGCACCACTGGCCAAAGACACACAACCTTGGCTGCTCCAGGGCACTGCGAGCTCCTGGTGCCATTCAGCCACTGCTCGGCCAGGCGCAGCAGCAGCAGCAAGCCTTTCCCCTGGCATCCGACCAGCATGTCACCTATTAGAGTTACAGAGAGCCAGATCACTGTTCCTGATCGATGCCCTGGGTAAATAACAGGCATACAAAGGCAAATTCTGGAGCTGGTTAAAATGTTTCTGACTACACCTTTTTCCATCTGAAAATTCTGGCTCAGTTAAATGGGAATGGCTCCACGGACTGCTTCGTTTCCAAAATTTAAAGGGCAATAATTAAAACCACTGATTAATTTCAGTATTAGAGATGCTGAAGTCAAAATGCTTTTGCTGATGATTAAACAAATGATTTCAGAATACTCTGTTCCGTTCCCAGAAATGTTCCAAGATTATAGCTTTTCATCCCACTTTCTGTCAAAGGGAAATAATATTTAAATCTCAGTACTTCTTAAGGTAAAAAGTCACAGTTAAATCAGTTCCAGGAAATATTCCCTCTTTTTGCTCAGAGTTTTGACAGAAGATTTTTTTCTCGTTCATGCCTCTTCGTTTTACCTCCCCCTCTGCCCTCACCCCATAAATGTCATCCTTGGGAACATGGCACCACCCTGCAGTAATCTGGGGAACTGGGTCATCTCTGACTCAGAGGAAAAACACTCATTACCGAGAACTTCTATCATGTTTTTCTCTCTGATGATAGAAATCTGCAGTACAAATACTCTGCAGTCTGGAAAAACAAAGGAAGAAGAGGTTCCTGCAAAAATTTTCATTTTCTTCAGAAAGGGAAAGCTTGTGTTCCAAAGTTCTTTGTCAAATCTTCACCCATCTCTACCCTCCCTCCTTCCCCTACTACCAAGGGGCTCAGAGAGCTGGTTCTTGCTAGGATGCAGCAAGAATTTTGCATTAAGATGTCCGATTTCTTTTTTTCCAGAATAAAGAGGACAACGTTATTACGACTCCAGCTCTTGGCTGAGCCCGAATATCGGCTCAGCGACGTGATGAGGGAATCCCTCCTGCAGGACCGCCTGGCACCTGTCCTCACCGAACCCCATCTCTTGGCTTTAGACAGACGGTTACAGCTTATCCTGAAAGCTGTGAGGAAATGCATAGACACGTACGGAGAAGCCAAGGTGGTGGCCAACGACACCACACAGCCCGAGGCTCCTGCGTCTGAGAGAGTGAAGCTGACCACTTAAACAGTCCTTAACTCAGGCTCAGAGGTGGGGAAAACCCCTGCAAGGCAAGTGTTTTAATAGCTGGTAATTTCCATCTACAAACGTTTGCAGAGACTGGGAGGGGGAAACTCTTCAGAAGATCTTCAAGAATCAGACTGGGCTTCTATGCTGGGTACTCAGCCAAAGCTGCTGTGCTTGGCCAGCGTGTTGGTAAGTTGTGGTCTGACTGCAGCAGACCTTTACACCCTGAACACCAGCTCTCTGGTGGAAAAGCAGTGATCTCCTGTTCTGTAGCTGATCGTGCCCTTGGGAGGCAGGGGAACACACGGCCATTGGTTTGCTCAACCTGCGCGGGATCTCGGTCTTGCTAGTGAAGGACACAAATTAGATCCAAGGATGAGGCTTGAATAAAGAAATGCCAAGAGCATTTTCCTCTTATTAAGTCTCTGTTCTGTAATCAGGACTGTGTTATTTGAGAAAAGAGCAATCTTACTTCACAAGGGCAGTACCTGCCACTGAGACAAGATAGCACATTGATGCAGCATGGTCAGACTGAAGAGCATCTGCACAGTATTCACCATCAAGCCTGTCCGTTGCCTCTTGGTCTCTTCAGGAGTGATCAACTCACTCCACTTTGATCTGTGCATGTTGCTCAAAAGCCCACTGCCTCACAGGGCAGTAAAACCACTCCTACTTTTACCTGCCTCATGGGTGGAAAAGCCAGTCTGGGTTATAAGAGAAAGGCAGGTATGTGTTGCCTTTGACCCCAAGGGAAAAAAACAAAATAAACCAAACTGCTCAGAGGCATAGGACTGTATTTACAATTCAAGAAGCCACCCACTTCTGGTGAAAATATTTTGCCAAAGTGGGGGGATCTATCTCAGGTCATCTTCTCGCTCCTCGTAGCTTTAAAATCATTTAAGTTCTCAGAAGTCCCTGGAAAACAGAAATGGTACACACACACCCCTCCACCACCACCTCTGTGCATTTTGAAGAGATGCAGTAGGAACTGGAGACCAAAAAAAGAAAAAAAAAAGTGGGGAGTTTTTGGAGATCTTTTAATTTGTAGTTTTCCCCTTGCCTCTCAAGGACGAGGCTTAAGAATGGTTTGGTTACTGAAGCTCTCTAACAGCTTTTTCCTTTAACTGTTCAAGAACAATTGCACTGAGCTTTTTGGCAGCCTAGGGAAAGTAGTTGAGAACTTTGTTGATAATTTATCATCCTTAAGGGGAAAAAAAAAAAAAAAACACAAGACAAAACACCACAACCAATCTACTAGAAGCTCATTCTAAACTAACCTTTAAGTTAAACAGCACTGCAGAACTTTCAGAGCAGAATCCTAAAACCCTAGTACAAATGTTGTCCGGCACAGTTGTTAACAACTTCTCAGCAAGCTGCTGCACCTACCACCGGTTCGTTTTCTCATGGGCTGGAATTTTGCCCGACCCAAAGGGATCTCAGTGACGCTGGCAGTAAGTGCCTGGATCATGCAAGGAAGAAACAAAGCTTGTTTGGCCACAGGGGACTGTGCTGACATTTAATTCAACGCCACAATAATTCTACAATACACCTGTCT